>NC_086357.1:9316569-9629069 GCF_036324505.1 Eleginops maclovinus
TGCTCCATACTGTCACACACAACTGAGACACACACACACAAACACACACATTCTCTGACACGCCGCATGCTGAGTCGACGAATTCGAACATGCTATCACAGGAGAAAATATGCTCAAACAGCAAATCTAACCTTGTCCCGTGCTTTGAAATACAGTAATAAACAAACCTAACCGGCAACAAACAAATAAATGAGAGCAGCGGGATGATGTGCTGATCTCTAAACAAGGGGGGGGGGGGATCACAGAAAATGGGTTACATTTCACCTGAAAGAATGTAAAATGTGCCATAACATGGAAATTAGCTACAGATATTCCCTTTAAAGTATCTAAGCACAAATAACTGTTATCAAGGTAATTTGCAATACAACAATGGTAAAAGTGTTTCTATAATTCCATATATTGGTGCTGTATATTGTTTTTGTGTCTTTTATATCTCCTTTTTGCTCTGTGGCAGTTTCAGCTCATTATTAGCTGCCAGGAATTCACTTTAAGAGAATTTCCTTTCCTGTTATTTTATTTCCTGTTGACGGTGGTCACAAGGCGATTTACTGAGTCAACCTTTTAACAAGGGGTCGAGTTCCTGCTGAATCCCTCAAACCACCACTATCACTTCCATTCATGTTTCACTTCCCTGTGTGTGTGTGTGTGTGTGTGTGTGTGTGTGTGTGTGTGTGTGTGTGTGTGTGTGTGTGTGTGTGTGTGTGTGTGTGTGTGTGTGTGTGTGTGTGTGTGTGTGTGTGTGTTTGAGAGAGAGAGTGATTCAGCATTTTGTCTGAATCAACCAGTCATTCATTTTCAGATGATCATTTTCACTGTGTCACAGGTCAAACGGGTCTTTCCATTTTCATAACAGTTGTTGGTTTGTGGCTGCGGTTTGTGGGCAGAGGGATAACACACACATGCAGACACACACACAGTTGTGAAAGTGCACACATGCTGGGTGTGTGCAGTAATGCAGTAGAGAGGACTGTCCTCAGTGGCAGTGGAGGGTCAATCAGCAATCAATTATTCCACTCAGCCTGGCCTGCAGCCATACCACAGACTCACTTCCTGCACCACACCTAGTGTGGCAGCAGGTCGGTTTAAGAGAATGCACACACACACACACACACACACACACACACACACACACACACACACACACACACACACACACACACACACACACACACACACACACACACACACACACACACACACACACACACACACACACTGAAAGACACTGTACACTTCACTTCTACAGTCTTTAGTTTACACATATACCTAAAAGCCCACATCTTAACCCCACTAAATCCAACAAGGTAAAGTGTTTCATTTGATGTAACAGTAACCAAAATCCACACAGTTCCCTGTCAAAAAAACATGTTTTTATCAAATATTCATACAGTATCCCTAGTTTGAACCCACTGGCCAGCCATTGGGCAAGTGCAACCTTTACATGGTTTTTTTGGGGTCTCCATCTCCGTTAAAGGGCCTAGCTGCGGAGCTCCAGGCTTGGACCCACCCCCTTTGTCACACGTTCAATTAGGTTCACCAGAGACATACTTTGGCATATCGTTATTTATTCAAATTCAAATATTGAACATTGAACCAAAGTAAAAGAAAATTAAACCTTCATCTTTTGCTAAATTTGGCTGAAAGCATTTCACTAAGCTTTCTGCATTGTTTTCCTGATGTGCTTTTGTTGGATGCTACAGACATTAACTAACTAACCGATCGACCGACCGACCGACCGACCGACCGACCGACCGACTACTAACAACTAACAACTAACAACTAATTAACGTTAGCTAATATTAGCAAATTCATTAGGGTAATTACCAGAGATGTGCACTTAAACTTACTTTCTTTTCCATACTTGATAAGTTTCAGTCTAAATATAAAAAGATGTCTCATTTAACCTTGGGTATTGGTAGAGGTAGTTAGGCGAGAGGGCATCCAGCGCCAGAGGTGGGTCCCACGGTCTGAAGACATGGACGTTAGATAATAGTTGGCCCTTAATTTCCTGAAGGTGTGAATGTGAGCAAGACTGGTTGCAACATACATTTAAGGTGCTGAAATGTCCATAATGACATAATTATTAGGATATAGGGCCTCATTTAGATGGATGTGCTAACGTAGGGGACGCGTTTAGCTACAATTGTAGACATCACACTGCTACTGAAAATGCTTTATCATTTTACATATGTGTTCATGGCTAAAGCAATGGGACCACATCTGCTACTGAAAAGCTGATGCTGTGATTAACTGTTCCTCCGCTTTGGTCCATAACCTTAAAACACTCTCTGGACTATTATGTTCACTTACAGTATACATCCTCTTCTCTCCCTGTGGCTGTAAAAGTGTCGCACTACATGAGAACCTGACCAGGCTTAAACACAGTTTTGTCACATTTGCCACAGGATCAGTTTTTTCCCTCTGAGGGACTCCTCTTCAGTCCTGAGGGTGGATCTCTGTTTGGTTAACAGACTCTCCCAGCTGACATGGGAGTGCCAGTACCACGCAGCCCGCTGTCATGCACCCTGTCACCCTCTGTACCCGCAAAATGCCGCGCAGGCACTCATGGTGGGGACGACGGTGCAGCTGCAGAGCCGAAGTGACTGAGTTGTCACTGAGCCTGACACACACACTCAGGACCTAGACCCAGAGGCAGACACACACTGTCCGGACTGATGCACATCTAAAAGGTAACCCCTCTCCACACACACACACATGCAGGCACACAGAGGGATAGTGATTGCATCTATGTGTGTGTTATGTCTGATAACGGTTTGTCTTATTTGTAATGGAGGCATTTTTCTTTACAGAATCTAAAGGGGCAATGGACACATTTCCTCCTTCCACAAGATACTCTTTCAGAATGAAGTCTGGGGATGCCTTTCTTACCCCAACTTATGTCATCTGCAGCCAACAAAATATTACATTTACAGTTAACATACAGCTAAAACGACCCAGTCAGTTTATTGGGAACAAGCAGACAATCCTGTTAAATCCGTGCAAGATAAGGGTTTAAATATAGAAGTGTATTTATTTTCATTTTTAGGTTGACAAACATTTTTATCTGAATTTCGCTGACAACTTTACAATGTACATTCAGAATTTTCTATGCTGAAAGATGTCTTTGATGTTGGATTGAAATTTGACTAGCTAGCTACATTTCCACAAAGTTTATCCTCATTTGATACATTTGTTCCAATTTAGCTTTGGCTCCAACTTAGTTTTACCTTTAGATAAGTTTATCTCTGTTGGAAAAGCCAACTGAGGTCTCTGGCGTTACAATGGAGCTCTCATTCCCTCGTTGTGAAATACGAAAAGTTTACTACAGCCGTGCGAGTCCGATACGCAGAAGGCACCATGTCTGTATGAGGTGCACTGCACTTTCTTCTAACTCCATTGTGAACACGTCTGCGGCAACAGTAGTGTTGCAATTCAAAAAGTGACAAAGTCTACAAACAACCAAACGAAACAAGGGAACTTTCCTCCAACTTGCCAAACATATTTCTTTGAACACACAACATTCACTATGTGTTGAATGTGACTATAGTGGAGCGGGATGGTTTGACATGTGTAGCCCAGTACGTCTAAAGGTCCTGTCTAAGCGTTGTATCTGGTTAGTTGGGAACAATAATGCCAAGTCACACATTCTGCCTGCCACAATTCTGTACAGAGCAACCTCACGTGATTTATACCTTTACAAGGATCTGATATTGTGTTTCACTAGCTATTTCTGTAATTCACAATCAATCTCATTCTTGTTGATCGATATGTTTTTGTCTGTCTCCTTCGTTCTGGCTTCTGCGCAGGGGAATGATGCTTTCATTCTTAATCGCCCGAACAAAACTGTGATCGGTTTCCATCAAAATGGAAAATATTGATAAACTTTTTCTTGCCCAGGTCCCTGGTCAGGAAAACATGGGATGTCATTGAACAGATGTCTAATGCCACCAGTTTTCTAGTGAAAACAGGCTCAGAGTATTAAAGATCTACCTGTGTTAGTAGAAGTTTGGTGTACGTATCTCCGAAAAGTTTTCATCAATTAAATGTAGAATAAAAGTATTACAGAGAAAGCAAGTATCTGACATACTGTCAGAGTAACAGAAAGCGTTGCTACAATGTCATCTTTCTTCTGCTATGTAACTTAAACTGTGGTACACTCAAAGCTCGTGCCTTATAAAAGCATGCCCTCATTTAGCCTTTTTAATACCGAGCAGAGGAATCGTTCTGCGGGAAGGGAAAGACGAGGAGAAATAAACAGCATGAAGAAGTACTTGTGGTGAAGGAGTGCAGACTCAGCGCTGCTGCCGCCGGCATGCGTAGGAGACGTGGTGCTGAAACTGTCATGGCAGCCCTTGCTCGGTGACAGAGAGGTGTGAGGCGTTACAGAGAAGATGAGGAGGAGGTAGAAACAGAGAGAAACTAAAGGGAGTTTGTGAAAGAGAGGAGCTACTTGTCTGACATGTTGCCTTTTCATTTAGATGTATTTTTTGTGGCAAGAGATTCTGGCAGTTTGGGGCCAGCTCTTCTATTCTTTCTTTTTCTAACTGATAATATTCTCTTCCTTCACAGTGCTGCTGTTGTGGTAACTTTCGCTGTTATATCCGGCTTTATTGTCTGTTTTGGTTCACTGTTTTTCTGTTGAATTCATTCGCTCCGGTGTTGAAGTTAGTTCAGGTTCTTTGTCAGTCTTTTGTCAAATTTAGACTTCAGACTTTAATGTCAAACTCCTCTTTTCACTTCATATTTTCCTTTCTATTTCACCCTCTTTTGTAAAGTTTCCAAATAACTAACACAGGTTGTGTAGGTATACAAGCTTCGGAACAACTCAACAATGTGTTCAAAGGACTTCTTAAAACAGATTTTTTCAACATTTGGCACAAAACAAGTAGAAGGGATCCAGCGGAAGTTGCATTGTGGTTAGAATTTTCATCTTTCTTGTGGCTACAAGTCCTTTTTAGTTGACAAAATCATCTATACTCAAGTTCTGCTTACCCCATTGGTCTGTGTCACAAAATTATCATTAGAAGATTAAGTTTGTTATGATGCCAAAGAAATATAGAGTTCTTACTTCTCTAGAAGGTCCCTTAAATTAACAGTGACAGATTTTATTTTTAAAGCTAAACAAAAATGTAAGACACAACTAAGTGATTATTGCAAATCACATTTAAGGGGCTGGGTTTGTATCAGCAAACCACTATTTTAAGATAATTACAAATAAATAAGATGTAGACTGCTCCTGAGTCCGTACTCCTCATATTTAGTCTGGAGATATATTCCGTTCCACACTTAATTTCCCCAAAGACCCAGGGCAGTGCGGGTGGGAAACATTGCATTGTCCACCATGTTTCTTAACACCGGAGCACCTCAGGGTTGTGTGCTCAGCCCTCTCCACTTTTGACTCAGGCACGAGCTGTGTGGCCACATACAGCTCCAACACCATCGTGAAGTTTACTGATGACACGGCCTGATCACTGACTGCGACGAGACGGCATACAGTGAGGAGGTCAAAGCCCTGACATCTCGGTGCCAGGATAACAACCTCCAACCCCCATTGCCATCAATGGGACTACTGTGGAGAGAATGAAGTACAAGTACAGTTTAGTTGTGTATTTCACATTAAACCTTTGAAATCTTAAAGGAGGTTTTTAGTTTGTTGTTAGTCTTTCTGTGTACGGTTGCTGTCAGAGGTAAAAACTTGCTTCAACAGCCGAAAACACTTTCAAACATAAATTGCAATAAGAATCTTGAAACACAACAGAAACGGGGGCACTGAAAAGTGATGCACACAGCTGGTACTGGAGTGCTGGTTGACGTTTGTGATTATAACGTTCATAAAGTATTATTAAGTGAACCCTGTATATTTTGTTGAGTTGGTAAATGTTTTCTAAACCCTGCACATGTGTTTTTAAGTTGGTGAAGATGTTTCTTTATTTGCATGTGCTTTTATACTTGTATCATTTTTGAAGTTGCAGCCTGTTTCTCTTAATGGAAGTGTTAAGTCCGTTGTAGCGCATTTGCCCCTGTCGGCCACTGTTGACAGCAGGATAACTGAAAACTGATTTAACTCAGATATAATTAAACTATTTGGAAGCATGGTCCAATGAAGATCCCATAAAAGTTACAGCGGATCCGAATCACGGGGGAGATACACAAATGAATTTTTCTCTCATGGCAACGGCCTTGGCAGAGATCTGCATGCTCCGAATGGCCTATCTTAACTATGTGTTTTATTTGGTCGCAATGCAAGATATTATGGATTGCTAGTATGTTGATCAATAATCTTATGCTAGCTCAGGACATTTTTCTCTGCTGGCAGAAATATTTCCCAACACATCTATCCTGTGGACGTTGGCAGTGGTAACATTGAAGTTTTTCACCTTAAGATACTATCCTGACTTATTTCAGACCAGTTCAGATGTTTGACCTAATAATCACGGAAAGGAGGAAGTGATCAGAGAAACCTGGTTGCAGTGAAACCCTGCTATTACATTCATCATCGTCTCTTGTGGTGTGTGAGACTTACTGTACATCCTCGCCCTCTTCAGTATCTCCTACAGTATGTCTTTATGTTGACTGCACCACCTGTAATTCTCAGTGGTGTAAATCACCAACCGAGCATGGTGACATTCACACGCAATGAGCCTGATGAGCGAATGGACACACATTATCCCCACCCCACCACCACCACCACACACACACACACACACACACCCCTGTCTGCCAGCAGGTCTCGGTCAGATAGGCCTCCATGAATAAGTCATCTTCCACAGTCCACTCACCTGCCCCTGTTTACATATATTAAAATTGCATGGCCTTTATTAAGATTTAAGGACAGAATCTAAAAACATGCTCACCTTCTGAACCAAACACAAACCGTCATTTTTATGGGTTTTATTGAATTAAGTTACAATTTTATGTTGTACAGTACAGTCTCAGTTCTCGGATTCTGCCATAAGAGGAAGTAATCATTCACCATTTACTCAAACAGAAAACATTAGTTCCCTTAAAGCAGTGACCCTGTGAACTAGTTTTTAATGAAACCCAAAAGATTCTGCTTGGCACAAACATGTAACACCCGACAAAGTTTCACATCCTTGCCAACATCGATTTAAGCCTCCCTTGCTGTTTTGACCTTTGGTGATTATCCAGCGACTTTATTTACCTACTTAAATAATTGAATTCTGATTTCTGTTTGACGAAAACGTGCAGGTCATAGAAACATAATTAGTTAACGGTAGACTTTAACATACAGGTGAATTGCTTTGCGGAATTGGTGTAAGAAATTTGATAGAAAAGTACAAGATTTTGTTGAGAAAAAAATAAAATGTTAAAGTAAATAAAACAAATGTCATCAATAAACATACATATGCAAAAAAAGCAATAGAAATATAACAAATGACTATGAAAAATTATGAATTATACATCTGAATTAAAAGTGAAAGAGCGTTGCCTTTTTAGAAGTGCCAGTATTTTGCAGTTTGGCTAAATCATCAAAGTAGTTTGAGTGAGAGGTAGTGGACAGAAACATTTACTGTACAAATATATTCTGAACAAATTAGTTTAATTTTCAAAGATAAAACAATTTTCTGCCAAAATGTTCCTCTTTAAATTCCTTGTTACTTACTTTTCCACAACTGTATTCATTATTTGAAGCATTTTTGGTATTTCCTCAATGTTATGTTAGTATTTCAAAGTAAAATATCTGATTAATTCCACTTCTGGATTCTGTTGACTTTGTCCACAGAGCAGAAGGACGAGTCCCATCTGCAGCCTGTCAGGGTGAACTGGGCTAGAGTCGAGGTTGAAATGTCACGTCTCTCATTAGTGAAATGTCCCTCAGTCCGTCTCCGGCTCCTCGGAAAGATGGAGCAGTGGTGCGTTTGGTTAAAACTTCTGGATTTGCGTCCTGAGTAGAGGGGAAGTGGAGATTCATCAAACCTGTCAGGAAGGGAGCGGCTGGGAATCCCCCATGGAGAGAGAGCTCACCCAACTCCTGATGAGACAGATTCATCTTCCCCTTCCTGTCAGACCACTGGACCTCCATGTTGGTAAGGAGAGCGAGGAATGAGTGACAGCTGTGGGAAATCCACGGGATGCTGTAAAGTCTGATTCTTTTCCTGCATAGACACTGTTAGGTGACTAACAGTTGGAGAACTTCAAAGCATACTCGGC
This sequence comes from Eleginops maclovinus, assembly GCF_036324505.1. Classification (NCBI taxonomy): domain Eukaryota; kingdom Metazoa; phylum Chordata; class Actinopteri; order Perciformes; family Eleginopidae; genus Eleginops; species Eleginops maclovinus. Next base: position 9,324,742 of record NC_086357.1, read on the forward strand.
CATGCAGCTCTCCTGGTTGAACCCTCAGAACAAAAGAAGAACAAATGTCTAGGAATACATTTGGTTCTTTGATTAAAAGGTACAAGCCTCTGGACATAAAACCTTAAGGAGATAAGTCAACTACGACTACTTTGGTGCATTTTTGAAAATAACTTCCAATCACTGATGATGATGAGGATAATATATGTGAACAGTTGTGCAAAACATAACATTGTCCACATTTTCTACTGTACTCAGATCCTATTTTAAAACCTAAAGTGGCAGAGGAGTAAATCCATCTGCTGAGGAAGGTCGTGAGATGTGCCCAAAAGCAAATGCTGCACCATATGCAGCGTAAACACGGTTCTGTTGCGTTGACGCTTGCCGTTGGGCGTGTCTGGCACTTGGGGTTAACGCGACCAACAACCAATCACATTAATTTCCCGCTCCGGACACACATACACACGGTTTGATTGGCTAGCGCTGGTACTGGCATATTGCATACGTGGGATTTGATTGGCTGGCGCTTCGGTCGACGCTTGAAAAGTTGAACTTTTCTCAACTTTCACCGCGACCAACGAACCATAATGCAGTATGGCAACGCTTGACATCACCCCATTCAAAGTGAATGGGAAGGTGTCACGTATGGGGAAAAATGACCCAGGCGCAGAACCGAAAGAGGAGGCAGGGGTACAAAAGTGTAACAAAAGGTGAACTTTTATTCATAGAAAAGCTGATAACAAAAAAGCAAAACTTTGAACGCAGGAAAAGGTACAACACAGGAAAAGCATCAAATGAAAACTTTTGGAAAAGGGAGGGCTGAAAAGGCCAATCCAAGATATCAAAGGGAACAGGCAAACAACGAAGATGACGACGACGTGACAAAGAACACAAAGGGAAGACAAGACTCAATACAGAAGAGGGTAATCACAAGACAATACACAGCTGGGAAGGGGAGGTGAAACACAGGGGCAACAGGTGAGCACAATCAGACAGGAGGGAAACTAAAGACAGGAAGTAAACTAGACAAGACAAGATTAATTTCAAAAATAAAACAGTAAGACTTCCGGTTTGGTGAGCATGTGAGAGCGACGTAGTCTCCGTCTCCCGTAACTCAACTTTGCAAAAACCCGTATTTTTCTAATACCCTCAACGACCCAAGTACTTTACAAACTCAGTATAACATCGAGTCATCAGGAACAATGTCAAAAGCCACGAAACAGTCAAAGAAGAGCGAGAATGAAGCCCCGAGTGCCTGCGCTAACATATGCTTAACTAGCATCGAAGACCTGCTGGAAAACCATAGAGCTAGCATAGCGACGGATATTAAAAACTCCCTCGCTGCACTGGAGTCAAGGCTGGAAAAGATGCAGACCACGGTGTCAGACAACGGACAACGTACCATCTCACTGGAAACCAGTGCCGAGTCAGATGATCAGCGTATTCGTGCTCTGGAGGCGAGGTTGGTAAACTTTGGCCGATAGCAACAGCAAGCTACTAGCGAAGACGTCGGACCTGGAAAGCCGGAGCCGCAGGAATAATATCCGAATCATTGGCCTCCCAGAATCAATCGAAGGGGCCCACACCCACCATGTTTTTCTCGAGACTGTTAGTTGAACTGCTCGGGGAGGAGATCTTAGAGTCCCCTCTCGAGCTTGACCGAGCACACAGGGCGCTAACAGCCAAACCACAACCGGGAGCGAGGCCGCGGCCGGTGATTATCCGACTGCATCGTTACCAGATTAAAGACCTAATCATACGAGAGACCCGCAAAAGGTGAGAAAGCTACAATATCAGGGAGACCTCGTCCAGATCTTTGAAGACTACGCTCCGGAGGTGGCCGAAGAACGCGCAAAATACAGGACGGTAATGGCAGAACTGTACAACCTCTCTCTCAGGCCCGCACTACTCTTCCCGGCTCGCCTTCAGGTAACACTCAACGGCGGGACAAACAGGAGATTCTCCTCCCCAGAAGAGGCCGCGGCGTACGCTTCAAGCTACAAACAGAGCTCGAGGCCTGACTAGCTTGAGCAGCTAGGCTAGGCATACACTACACCAAAGTCACTTTTCTGCAGCAAACTGAGTTTACTCGGACAATTTGTTTTCTTGCTGGTTTTGCACATATTTGCAAATTTTAATTTTTCGGTTTTACGGAACAACTAAATGTGTTGGTAACAAGGGTATTTTGCTTTATCCTCTGTTTATTTCCTTAAAGCTGCAACTTTTATTTCTTATTTTTTATTTTTTAGAGCTGATAACGTCGAGCATAACCAAGCGTAGACTTGGTTTGCCTTGTTCTGTTCTAAAAGTTCACTCAATACAGTAATGGTAAACAAATGTTTAATACCTTACTTGGGTTATTAGTTAACTTTGTAATATTCCACATATTACACAGAATATTTTATTGTTATATACTCCACTTTATATTGGAAGGGTACATTGACGTACTTTGTTAAAGGTTCAAAGGGTTATGTAAAACATATTATGACACTTGTTGAGTTATGGGCTCTGAGATGACTTCTTGAGGTAAGATGCTTCAGAAAGGGAAGTATGAGCAAGTTAGTTTAGATGACATTTCTAGGGGCTGGGAGGGTTATGAAAGGGGACAGAAGCAGGAGTCCAGGTCTCCTCACAGATGGGGTGGAGGGGTTAGGGAATGGGTTGGCAAAGAGACCTTTATTGTCTGCTTTTTGTGGTTTGTTAAGTTTTTGTTACCATTTATTATGATTTCACTCTTCTTCTGCTGCCTGCGTCTTAAAATCGACCTGATAAACATTCTACCATCCGCTGTAACATGACTGGCTCATTAGATGGAGGGAACAACGGTGGGCAAATGGTAAGGTTCACCTCTTTAAACACGGGGGGCTTGAATGCCGCATTAAAACGAACAAAGATTATGACTCATATCAAAAATCTGAACGCCGACGTGATACTTCTTCAGGAGACACACCTTCTAAGGTCTGAGCATGGGAAGTTGAGCCGACCATGGATAGGACAAATCTTCCACTCCCAATTTAACTGTAAAACAAGAGGTACAGCCATATTAATAAAAAAAACCGTTCAATTTGCCTCCAGTAAAATGATCACAGATCCAGAAGGACATTATACAATTGTCTCCGGTATATTATACCAGAAGCCTGTAGTCTTAGCATCGATCTATGCCCCTAATTGGGATTGTAACATGTTCTGTACATGTCGAATATATATAGTTCCAGACAGGAGCCAACTAGTAGTCCAGTTCACTTTATTAACTGTATTACAACTTAACCTGCATACTTCCTGTATGTCCGTCTCCTAATATGTTCCCTATACAACAGGTACACATCTGCTCTCGCTACATCTCCCCCCTTTAGTTACTTGTCAGATTCTTAAAAGAACTTCTTTTGTTTTTACTGTACCTGTAGATAAACTTGACCAGTATAACATATTGACATATTAAACCATTAAACATTCAAGTCCCCAGCATTACTTTTCCTTTCCTGTTTTTTTTTCTTCTTTTCAGTAGTGCATAACATCTCCTGTTAACATTAAACATACAGTAGAACACATAATAATTTTCCATTAAGAAATTCTTTCTTCCTTTTTTTTTTTTTTTCAAAACATAACTCTTTCTTCTCTAGGGGTCGGCGTGGACTACCCGGGTCCCCAAGCTGTGCAGGGTTTATTCTGCCCTGTGAACCAAACCACAGCTTTCTAGCTAGTCTACAAATTCAGCCTGTTTGGTGGTCTTATGGTCCGGCCCAATCTAGTCTCTCTGGTAGTCTCTGGAATGACCCGGATGTGAGATCTGTTCCGCCTGAGAGTTCCTGAGGGCAGGTCTATGTTGTAAGACCTAGGTGTCTGAGCTGAACCACTGACAGTCCCTGTTTCTTTTGTGTTCTTCACCCAGACCTTTTGTCCTGGTCTGAGCTCTTGTCTTGTCTTTGTGTTGTGTCGTTTGTTGAACCTACCGCGATTTACGCGCTAATTAATTATTTACCGCAACTTGACGGGCAATTTCTTCCAAGCGACCGTCTGAGGCGGGATTCAGCACGCTTCTGACACCATGTAACATGTTCTGTACATGTCGAATATATATAGTTCCAGACAGGAGCCAACTAGTAGTCCAGTTCACTTTATTAACTGTATTACAACTTAACCTGCATACTTCCTGTATGTCCGTCTCCTAATATGTTCCCTATACAACAGGTACACATCTGCTCTCGCTACAGGGATGACCAAAGCTTCTTCAATTCAGTATTATCCCTAATCCCCAATCCGGACACCCGTACTCTGATTCTTGGTGGGGATTTGAATTGTGTCATTGACCCAGTTCTCGACAGATCGAGCTCCCGAATTATTCCGCCCTCAAAGATGTCTCAAACTTTGTCCACCTTCATGGACCAGTTTGGCTACATTGATCCCTGGAGATTCATGTACCCATCTTCTCGTCAATATTCCTTTTTCTCACACGCCCACCGCTCTTTTTCCCGTATTGATTACTTCCTAGTGGATAAAAATCTTATCTCCTCACTTACTTCTGTACAATATTTACCCATAACAGTTTCAGATCACTCAGCTGTAGTACTAGATCTTCGTTTTGACCTAAAACCCAAACATTTTAGGTTTTGGCGTCTCGATCCTCTTTACTTAAAGAAGGAACATTTTATAATTACATTTCTGACTCAATCACAGTCTTTTGCGACACCAACAAAAATAAAGAGACCTCCCCGTCATTGCTATGGGATACCCTGAAGGCTTTTCTCAGAGGCAAGATCATTTCATACGCATCCTATGCTAATAAACAACGCAGAATGCGTAAGGAAGAACTAGGAAAATGAATCGCAGACTTGGACAGATCGTTAGCAGTAACAAATACCTCGGACTTGTATAAAGAGAGACTCAGACTTAAGACAGAACTCGACTTACTCCTTTCAGCAGAAGCTGAACGACTACTTCTCCGTTCCTATGGATCGCTATATGAACACGATGACAAGGCTGGGCGCCTCCTTGCTCATCAGCTAAAAGCTAGACAAGCAGCCAACCAAATTATCCAAATTAGAGATGAATCAGGCACAGTAGTGACCGACCCAATCAAAATTAATACCTCATTTAATTCCTTTTATCGTCAATTGTACAAATCTGAATCCCCCAACGATGAAACCCAAATGGACGCCTTCTTTCAAAAACTAGACTTACCAAGAGTTTCAGCCGATGACAATCAGACGCTGGACGCTCCGTTAACACTTCCTGAGATAAAAGAAGCAATAAGCTCAATGAATAGTGGCAAATCACCGGGCCCTGACGGGTACCCCGTTGAGTTTTATAAGCGATTTTCTAACCAGCTGGCCCCTCTACTTGATGAAGATGAAGAAGATGAAGATTCAACTTTATTGCCATTGCACAGAGTACAAGTACTAGGACAACGAAATGCGGTCTCTGCATTTGACCCATCCTAGTGTTAGGAGCAGTGGGCTGCCATTATGTACGGCGCCCGGGGAGCAGTGTAGGTAACCAGTGTCTTGCTCAGGGACACCACGGTGGCACTTGGTCTTTCGGGGACTTGAACTGGTGACCTTCCAGTTCCCAGGCCAACCCCCTATGGACTTTGCCACCACCGCCCTACTTCTTGAGATGTTCAACTATTCATACAGCCATGGCTCTCTACCAGCCACTTTAACGCAAGCCTCCATTTCCCTCATCCATAAAAAAGACAAAGACCCTCTAAACTGTGCATCATATAGGCCAATTTCCCTCCTTCCAGTAGATGTGAAAATACTTGCGAAAATTTTAGCTCGTCGCTTGGGACCTATTATGCCTATAATCGTCTCGGACGACCAGACAGGGTTCATTGGTGGGAGGCACTCCTTTTCCAATGTCAGAAGGCTCCTCGGCGTCATTCATACTCCATCCTCCCCTACTGATCCAGAGGTGGTTATATCACTTGACGCTGAGAAGGCCTTCGACAGGGTGGAATGGCCCTATCTCTTCTCTTCCTTGCAGCAATTTGGGTTTAACACCTGCTTTATTTCCTGGATCAAATTATTGTACTCCTCTCCCCAGGCATCAGTATGCACGAATACACAGCGCTCTGATCCTTTCCCCCTCTTCCGCGGCACACGCCAAGGGTGCCCTCTCTCTCCACTGTTGTTCGCGCTTGCCATCGAGCCATTGTCCATAGCATTGAAATCAGAAGGAGGGTTCAAAGGAATAATGAGACATGGAGAGGAACAGCGGGTTTCGTTGTATGCCGATGACCTACTCCTATATGTAAGCGATCCCCTGTCAAGCCTTCCACCTATTATCTCAATTCTGGACTCTTTCAGCGTATTTTCCGGGTATAAACTGAACATCACCAAAAGCGAGTGTTTCCCAATAAATCAATTGGCCACAGAAATCCCAACTCACCTCATACCATTCAAAACAGCTGCGGTAGGCATAAAGTATCTAGGAATAATGGTCACACGATCTATGCGCACACTGAAAGAACAGAACTTCTCGGTACTGACAGCAGCAGTCAAACAAGATCTTCAAAGATGGAACCGTTTACCACTGTACCACAGCGGGTAGAGTGTAAACAGTAAAAATGAATATCTTACCAAGATACCTTTACCTCTTTCAGTGCCTACCAATCTACCTCCCTTGTTCGTTTTTTAATCTTATCAACAGCATCATATCCACATTCATCTGGGCAGGTAAACGGGCCAGAGCAAATAAATCCTTACTCCAGAGGAGCAGATCATCGGGCGGCCTGGGATTAACCAATCTCCTTGGCTACTATTGGGCGGCTAACGCACAAAAGATTTTGCTCTGGTTCACCTCACCTCAACATAGTTGGTGTCAGTTGGAGGCAAACTCATGCTCCACATCCCTCCGGGCACTAGTATGTGGCACCCTCCCCCTTTCTCTCGCAGATTTTACATCTAACCCCATTGTAACTTATACATTAAAAATTTGGATTCAAATCAGGAAACGGTTTGGATGGCTCTCCCTACCTCAAAGTACACCTCTTTGTAATAATCACTTATTTGTACCAGCCAGGATTTGAATCGCGCTTTGCAGCTCTGGAAAATAAAGGCCTGAGTTGCTTGAGTGACTTATACATTGATGGACTGTTCGCCAGTTTCAACCAACTACGCTTGACTTTGGACCTGGGTAATACAGACTTTTTTCGCTTCTTCCAACTTCGCGACTTTGCACGGACCCACTCTTCCCAGTTCCCCCAAGCCCCACCCCTCAGTGGTATAGACTTAGTACTCCAGGCTAAGTCTCTGCCTAAGGGCCACGTCTCATTTCTTTATGATCTCTTAACACCAACAAATGATTCATCTGTAAATAAGAGCAGGGCTGACTGGGAATCCGAACTCCAGATAAGCATTTCTGATGCTCTATGGAAAAAAGCATTGGAAGCTGTTAACTCCTCCTCTAGCTGCGCCAGACTGTCTGTTATCCAATTTAAAGTACTCTTTAGACTCCACTATAGCAGAGACAAACTCTCCAAATTGTATCCAGACAGTACTACTGAAGCTTGTGACAGATGTTCTCAGACGCCCTGCAATCTAACACACATGTTCTGGACATGCTCTAAACTGTCTAACTACTGGCAATCATTTTTTTAATCTATTTCTGACATCCTAGGAATATCTATTAGTCCTTCGCCACAGATAGCTATTTTTGGAGTGCCTCCCGATGGACTCGTAACCACATCTTTGCAGAAAAATGTCATAGCTTTCGCGTCCTTGATTGCGTGCAGAAAAATTCTCCTCCTATGGAAATGTTCCCAACCACCCTCCTTTAAATCTTGGCTACACGATTTATTATTTCTACTGAAATTGGAGAAAATCAAATTCAGCCTCAGGGGCCGTCCCGAGAAGTTTTCCTCACACTGGAAACCGCTACTTGACTATGTTGATAAACTCCCTGCTACTGAAATGTCCCCCTGATTCTGTACCCATACCTTGCCCGGTCCACCATCATTTTCAAATGCAACCATGAAACATTTAGAATTTGGCTTCCCCATAGCTACGGCAGCTGAGGCGCATGGGTAAAGTAATATTAAGGGTAATGCACAAACCGAACACAGTATAGAATTTCTAAACTAAACTCGTTTTTCTAGTATAAATTTTGTCGCTAATGAAATGAATCAGATGAGTTAACATGAAAGAACAGGACAGAATCAAACGCTATAGCCTTTAAAAAAAGAAACAATAATCACACACATCTCTATCTCTGTAAGCCCATCTATATATTTTATATGTAGAAAAGACTCAAGAGCATCCTGTTCTCTTCTAAATTGTATTCATACTGATCGCAAAGCAGAGTTTAAAAGATAGCGTTGCATGCACATTTTCTGTGAGGTTGCCATTTATTAGTGAAATGTATTGTTTATATATTCACACAATAAGAAAATATTTGTACTAATATATATATACTTATACATACACGTGTACTTTTGGATGTGTGTTGTGTGTCTCGGTGGGGCTCTGATGGGGATGTTTCTGCACCGGTCTGATACTGCATGTCATAAGACCAGTTCTGGTTAAATATTCATGAGGCATGCAGCGGCTGTGTGTGGGTGTGTGTTGGGATGGGGTGGATGGGATGTGACAGGGGTGTCGGTGCTCTCAGTGGGAGGTCAGCTTCAGGAGGGAGAGAGGGGAAAGGTGCTGAGTTACCAAGGAGATAGTTCTCACTCCAGCCGGGCAGAGTGAAATACAAACACACTGCATTCACATTAATACTAATTCCTTGTATCCACAATGATCTTTTGATTAATAACTCCTGTGTCAGGGTGTATCATAACACAGTTACCATGTGGAGAAGCAGATATAACACCAACACCCTCTACCACCTTAGCTCAGACTTTGCCCCATTCAAGTGTGATAGTGCAACCTTTGGACCCCTGTGTTAGAAATCCATTGTAATATAGTCCAAAGGCTCTTTATCCCAGGAGAGACTAAAACAAAAGATTGGTTTTGCATCCCAAAAAGTTGCACATTTACAGCAGAAGAGCAGTGTACTATAATAATACTAACACATTTTATGTTTTCAGAAAGAGTACTTAATATGGGTTGAATTGAAACAACTTCCAGAGTCGATATTTGTGTAAATACTTTGTTTGTTTGCTAAGATGGCTACATGACTTCGCTTGAATACAGAGCTGGAACCAAGAGGCAGTTTGCTTTGATTAGGCAAAAATAGCTTGGATCAGTCAGAATGACGAGTCTAACACGTCTCTTGTACTGCATGGTATGGTATGACACTGCTCTTCTCAACTTGAATTTCTCTTTATTTTTTCCTTCGGCACCCTGTCGGTCAAGGTTCCAGTGAACTTAGTTGTTGTCTGGTACATCTCTATCTCTCCTCTATCTGTCTTCCCTTCCCTCTCTCTCACTCCCCCCTTGTCTATCAGTATTATCTTTTGTTGTTCAATTTCATATTTCTCAATTACACATCCATTTTCATATAAACATTTGCATGATTTATCATTTGCACATCACCACAGTTTCTTCCCTTCCTGTCTCCAATTAGGAGTTTAATTCCCGTGATGCCGTTTGTGCTCTGACTGTCCACAGAGACGGAAAACCCGTGTTTGTGTATATGTGTGTGTGTGTGTGTGTGTGTGTGTGTGTGTGTGTGTGTGTGTGTGTGTGTGTGTGTGTGTGTGTGTGTGTGTGTGTGAGATAGCCTTGTATCAGCTCTGATGAGTAAATGCACAGTCAGCAGTCATTAAACACACAGGAGAAAGACGTGATAAGAGGATAAACAAGGTGAAGTAAAGACAAGGAACACAACCGGTCAGAAAGTCAAAGAAAAAACCCAAAATAAAGATCAAGGAAAATTGGAACTGTAAAATAGTTGAGTCTCTTTATGCTTGAATGTTATAATATCTAATTTACCAACAATATACACCCTAATGCATTACAGTTAGCACCACTTTTCACCCTCTGTCTGAAACCTTAGTTTGCTCTGATTGGTTAGCTGGTCGGATCTATTTTGATTGTGTAATTGCTTGGAAAATGTTTTAGAATTGTCCCACCTCTTGGTCAAACACATACAATGTGTTGGAGCGCTAGCCAGTAGAAGTGCACGTGTTACATAGTGATTTCATTATGATAGAGAGGAATGAGGTGTGGGGAGTGTGTGGGAGAGAAACTCCCTCTGGAGGCAACCTTGGGATCCTAGCCTTTGCAGACAAATGACATGCACAAAAACCTATATAACACACTACAGGATATGGAAACCCTTTTAAGAATGAGTGACTTAAAGGTCTCCTAGTATGCTATATTTGAACAATATATTGTAGGGCAATATCTATACAAAACATATCTGTGAAGAGTTTTGCTCAAAATACCAAACAGATCACCATTGTAGCCAGTGTCCGAACTACGGGGGGACTCGGGGGATCCGAGACCCCCTGAAACTGACACGAGATCCCCCGAAAACATGATTTGGGAAATGTTGGGGGGTCTCTAAAATAGTGTTTTCGAGATCCGCGTTCTGAGTCAAGCAGCAAGCGCCCCCCCCCCCCCCCCCCCCCCCCCCCCCCCCGAGAGAAAAATGGGACCCCCCGAAAATCTCGGCATAGTTCGAACACTGATTGTAGCCATGCCTCATACCCCTCTATTTCAGCCCTGTTCCTGAAGGGCTGATTCTGTGGCTGTAGCTTTACATTTGAGCTGAGCTGAAGCTGGCCCCGCCTTTTTGCAGTGTTTGCAGCTCTCTATCTGTAGAGAGAAGTTTCTAACGGAGACTAAGGTAAATGCTGCCATGATTAAACCCTATATTATGTTCCAAACCACATCAAGCATCCTTTCTGAAACAGTTCTCAGTGTTTACCACTAGAACAGTGACATTATATGTATTATATAACAACTCTAAGTCCCTCCTGCAGACATCCTGCACAGAGACACAGACACAACTAGCTGCTCAAGGGGATTCAGCTCACCGACTGTATATTGTGAACGATATGTTCGGACGCATCACGTGGGCGGGACGTTGCCAGGAGTTCAATGCAAAGCCAGCCCACATTTCCGATATGACATCATATCGGCAGCAAATCTGGATCTGCTCGTTTGTACCCCCGTTTTTAGAGATGTTGGTCAGGAGGAAAAGAGAGAGTGTCGTATGTTTACTTACACACCGGGGACACATATTTACGTATAAAAGACAGCAGAAAGGGCATTTTGCATAATAGGGGACCTTTAACATGTATTTGTATACTGTCAGCTTTAGGCCTTGTATATTGCCCTGATGTTTTTTTCTTATACTTGCACTTTACCAAACTTTGCACATTAATATTATCACTTTTATCATATTTTTCATGTTATTAGAATAATTTACACCATCCATTTTAACATGGCATATTTGCATATATTTTGAATCTTAAACTATATCTATTTGATGACTGTATTTTTGTCTAGCAGGTGCTGCCAGGTACTTGTCTCCGCATGAGGGGAGTTGGTGAGGGCTTGGACAGTACTTTTTTCTATGTTGTTCACAATTAACAACAGCTGTTGAACTAGGTTTATTTTGTGTGCAAAACGACTATTCAAATAATGATAAAATATGTAAATTGTGACCAAAATATGTGTACCAAGTGAAAATCATTTGCGGATAGGGAGGGAGGTTAGAGCAGCTGTAGCAGGAAACATGAACAGAGTGATCACAGAGAGATGAAATCTGGCCAGACCACTCACTGAATTATTCAGGCCTCCCTTTTCCTCACCTGTCATTCCACCTTTACGTTTCTCCCTCTCTTAATCTCCCAGTTTCCATTTAGTTTGGTCTCTTTGTAAAATATAGCGAGTCACAAACATCTGATGGACCCACACAAAGCTGCTGGAAGGTGATGAGTGTTTGTGTTGTTTTTACAGGTAGAGAAGTTTGATATTAATGTTTCCTCCACTAACAGGAGAGCTACTTATTAATACATAAAGTGTGCAGACTTAACTTGATGCAGTATAAATGCGTGACAGCTCTGTGATGGACAGGTGGCTTTAATGGGGACAGTCCACTCCTACCCTCCATTTTCTTGAATTATTGAAGGCGGGGCTAAATCCAGGTACCTTGAATGAAGGACAGCCGAACATTTACCTGAATGAGGTGAGCAGCTTCGAGATCATTCATGCATTTTCTGACGATTACCCTGCAAACTAACACATTTCTTAAAAATACTCAGTGTAAAGTTACTTTTAAACTTAAGGCTTACCATTTTGAGATTTCACACCTTCCTTACAATTCTTAGAATTAAACTTGGTATTTATTTTCTTAGCCATTAACATGACAAATCCAGATTATATTTTTAATGAAGATGGATAAGTAAAACAAACACGGGACTTTCACCCAGAAGGCCCAGTTTGTGTTGTGTGAAACCTACTCTCCAGCTTTTAAGTATTTATGTTGCTGTACATATCAATACATACTTAATTTAACCCAAGCTGTAATCTTTAATTTAACATAACCTACTAAAAACCAACCCTTTGTTCACTGCGTTTGTAGTGTTGCATCGTGGTTACCTTTGGCTTTGCTCACCACATTGCCACTTACAGCACTGCTCTCAAAGTTCAAATTATATCAATTTTGACCTTGATTGCTGCTGACCTTTCAATGCGCAGGCACAGGCAAGCAGGAAATGTAAACATTGAATGAAAACGAACTTTTTCTCAGCCACCTAGCTGTAAGCAAAGGCTGTATCATGTGATGGCAGCTTATGGGTTCCTGACCACGTGTCTGATGGTTCGGGAATGAGATCAGGTTGTATGGGCTGGGATGGTAGCAACATTTGTGAAAACCTGGTAAATCACAGCTTCAATAGTCGTACACACCTTGAGTTAAAACTGTACTGTGCTCTCTGTTTTTGTTCAAAGCCAAAAGGATAGAAAAAAGTTCACATGAAAACTTGGCACCACAGTTGCTTCAGGTTGAAACAAAAGATGAAATGTTCACAATTCAAATACACTACAACATCTTTACTACAGGTAGAGTTTATCTTTTTCCACAAACATGCCTCCACTAGTAATCGTCAGGTAAATCACAGCTCCTTTTTTCTGCTTTTACAAACTTTCATGTTCTACACAGTGACATTAGCATGACTTATTATACAGTGATGTGAAGTTCGAGCTGAAAGGCAGCACCTGACCATCCCTCTGCAAGCCAGCTCATGTGTTAACATGCACAGGTCATAATCAAGCCCTCCCAGAAAGGTGCATGTCAGCAATCCTGGGATCTCATCAATATTAATCAGAGCTGGTCGGAGAATGCATAAGCATTCATTAGGCCTCATAAAAACTAATCATGGGCAGCCTCTAAGGTCGTGGGACACCCAGAGCTGCATGACAACATGCTGGAGGGGACTCACGACAGGGGACATCTGCAGAGCACGTCCTGTATCCAGAGTTCTGTAGCACAGCCAACCAACACTCATTCATCATCACACAGCACCAGCCACGTTTAAGCCACATTGACAAAAACGTCTACTGCTTTCTGTTACACAGTATGTTTTTGGTCTGAATCTGAAGGCTCAAAGGTTTCAAAGGGATCTTAGGATCACAGGTACTATAACCTCTGAAATGTTTGTCTCTGTTTTCAGAACCAGCTTTCAGTACCAAAGCATAAAGACTGACGTGAGAAATACCACCAAATCAATGGGTGGTGATTCCTGGAAGATGGGTCGATAAATTAACTTACAGTAGAAATGGAGGTAAGACAGGATGATGAACCACTGTAGTTATAGTATTTTGCATCCATATTTTCTCCAGCCTGGTCTCCTAAAAATGTGTTCCCATACATTAAAACTGTATTGTTAATTACGATTTGAGGTGAATGTACATATCACAAAAACGTTTGTAATCATAGTTCCAATTTACCTCGTTAACCATGTGTTTAAAACTTCAGCAGTAATCTGTTAGGAAATACATTTCAGGCAGAGACTTTTCTTTTGATTTTTTTTTCATAAGAAGGAAGATGTCTGTCCTTACCAGCCCGACATTCTCAAAGTATAAAAAGTTGTGAACAAATTTGACCCAGGAAATGAAATGAACGAAAGTATCCAGATCCTGCCCTGATTCTGCCCCGGCCAGCCCAAAGCTAAACCATACACTGAAGCGATGTGTACATGAAGAAGCTGCAGCGAGGGTGTAAATGTGAGCGCTTATGTCAGTGTAAACTTCGAAGAAATGCAGGAGAGTTTCAAGTTCAGCAATGCCCCCAGAGTTTGATATCTAAACTGGACAGACCTAGTGTCAGCAGGTTGGTTTAAGAGAACACACACACACACACACACACACACACACACACACACACACACACACACACACACACACACACACACACACACACACACACACACACACACACACACACACACACACACACACACAGAGAGTGGCTGAGCAAACAACATCAGCAGCACGTAAACAGGTGTAATCAAAAGCACAAAGTGCTGAAGAGGGTGGAATCTGTGACGTGCATGATTAAAGGAACCGTTGAGTGTCTGAAAAGGAGATGTTGAAGACCATAGAAGAAAAAGAACAGAGAAGAAGAGAGATGAAGAAGAGGCCTTGGCCTGAGGCTTGTTAGTTTGTGTCTCTAACAGCAGTTTGTTTGAACCTCTGTGTGGCCTGTTTTCTTATTGACAGCTTCTCCTTCATCACCCTGCCAGGCTACAGGGCCACATGAGGGTGGGCAGGGAGCTCCTGGGCTTGGGTGGGGGGAGCAGCCCAACACACACCCCGCCCCCCTCGGAGGTGGATGCTTCAGCTAAAGCGCTGATGGTTAGCTAGCGCAGCTCCGTTTGTGCTGAAGCCTGAGCTTTTAAAATGCTGCGTCTGCCTCCGACACACACGTACGTCCACACATACCTCAGCAAAAACACTTACTTGGCCCGTCGATGCACTCCCATCACCTGGCACTGGGAAACAAGCTGGTAAAATGTGGACGACACACACATGAGCTACCGCAAGTACAGCCACCGACGACACTGGGTGACATCACCTGGGTCCAGAGGGGCCTTACCTTAGCTCCTAGGGGATATATGCCCCGTCACACACACACATACGCACACACAGAGCTCACCTCTGGTCATGGTGTACGCAGAGGACACTACCAGCCCCACCAGTACTGATGCGGTCATCAGGAGGGTCATTAATTGTGGTGTCCCTCAGGGGGCAGCACACAGAGGCAAGATGGGACAGGATGGGAGTGTGTCTGTGTGTGTGTGTGTGTGTGTGTGTGTGTGTGTGTGTGTGTGTGTGTGTGTGTGTGTGTGTGTGTGTGTGTTGCCAGGTGTATGTCTTTGTGAGGACCAGTTCAGGTTTTAGACCTTGAGAGTTAGGGCAAATGGTTGACTACGGACATTTGTTGGGTGTCAAGGGCATTCTAACAAAATGAGACATAGAAATGTAACAAACTCTTGTTGGGTCGGTACATTTTTGGAAACTGAGGATAGTTTTAGGACCTGAGGACATTTCTTAAAAGTAAGGACATTTTGAAAAGTGTAAAAGAAATTCAAAACGTGGACATTTACGTGAATATAAAAAAGCACGTACCTCATTTGAAAGAGGACATTATTTAATTGGAAAAGTATAACGTGTTCCTGTGATTAGAAACAATTTTTGAAAATTATGTTTTTCAACTTTTTGACATTTGTTACTAACATTTTGTTCTAACTTTTAAAAAAGTGCCATTTTAGGGGTTAAAACTTGATTTTAGGTTCAACGTTAGTAGTACTAGGGGTTTAGGTATAGGAAATACATCTGCCATGAACAGAAATATTTGCGTGTGAACATATGCATGTCAGTGATGAGAGGGGGGTGCGGGGGGTCTATCTGCCCCGCACCAATGCTGCATCTGGCAATGGGCAGACATTATGCTGGTTTAGCATTATAGCATGATGCTTCTTGCAGTGTATTTTCTGTGGGAATACGAATTTTGCGTGTTTCTATGATTGTGTGTGTAAATGTAAGACTTATTCTTTTATAAAAATCAAGTTATAAAACAGCAAAGTAAAACGAAACAACTTTAAATAAAAGACAAATAAAAGTATGCCCACATACAGTACGTATTTAAACAACAAATGTTGGCTATACACAATTTTTTGCCAGACTGTCTCTCGAAGCTCCCTTCTCCTCTCTTCCTGAGTGTTTGCGTGTCTGTTTCAGTGAGTGTGACAGTGAAATAGTGTGCACGTGTTGTGCAGTAAATCCCCTCTGTTTGTCTGGTTTCCCCCTCATTAGTGAGAGAGAGTTAACGTTAGCACAAGTGTCCTGCGCTGGACCGTGAGATTAGTAATTAACGCCGAGTCTAACGAAGGGAGAAAAAACAACACCTCGACAAAGTGCGACCATCAAACAGCCGGACCTGCTGACAGAGACAAACCTATCCACTGACACTTCCAAACTTGCGTTGTGAGTATGTGTTTACTCAGGATTCTTAGTGATACAAAGAGCATAAACAGAAAAAAAACTGGAACAAAGAAATCTCTCTGTGCCTCATTTCTTTCTTCAACTTTCATGTTTTTTTAGAATTTCAAATCAATCACGATATCAGCTATACCGCCAATCACATACTTCTGTGTCTCAATCTCAGAGAACCACTTCCCCCCGACCGTCGGCCTCTCCCAACCCTTCACTGTCTGGCTTACAGAAATCCCAGAAATCCAAGCGGATGGAAGCTCCCCGTGGTTAATGATGTCACAAGCTGATCCATTCCTGTGTCCGCTACGCTCTCACTCAAATCCCCAACAATTCCCATATGTGCTCCATGATAAGTCCCATCATGCCTTTCTGCTGACCCTCCTCGGCCCCCTTATGCATTTCAGCCTGTCTCCTCCAGAGCCCGGATTTGGGCGGACTGGGGGCAGGTTTGGAAGGGTTAATAGGAAGCTAAGAGGGTAGGAGATGATGGGAAGAAGAGGAGAGGGGAGGCGTTTAGCTCACCTTGGAGGACAAGAAGTGTTCAATAGAGGCATCAAAAGGAACAGGAGATGTCCTCAGTTCTACACAAAGCTGGAAATCCTTTTATTAGCCCAGTGGGGATGTAATGGGAGGAGAAGAAGGCTTGGAGCTGGAAACATTATCTCTTGGTTATGTTTTTCTTTTCAAAGCCAGACTGTCTTAATATCTTGAAGCCACATTCATTTTGATATGTCAGTCTTTAAAGCCACCCAGCTATTGCTTTCATTGTTTAATTTATTTTTGTTGAGTGTCATATTTTATACGTAAAGATGTTTCTTTTAGAAATAGCCAAGGATGAATAAGAGAAGATGTTGAAACTGGATTATGTAATTCAATGTATGCCACTGCCACTGGATATACTGTTCCTGTTCCTCATTGGCTGGCAGTTTTTTGTTTAAATTGATAAAAAAGGTGCCAATACTGCATGACAACTGAAAATGCTACATCTGCAAATGAAGACCAGTCGTATAGTGTTTGGAGGACCTCCAGGTGTAAACGGTTTGGGAAACTCCTTTCGGTGATGACAAATGTTTGATTTGGTCGAAAGCTAGTTCATTTGTCTATAGTGAAATCAATCTTTCTATCTGTAAATACATTTTGATTTGGTTCAATGTTAAATATAAGACTTACATTACATACATTTTTATTTTTAACCTGGGACGTGCATTTTATATGCAATGTATATACCACTCAACTCTTTCCTATTGCTATGGAATATGTGCTATGTTTCAACTTGACATTCTGCGCAGTGTGTTTTCTTGTATTTCTACCCTTGTGAGGACCTTCCTGAGTTTTAGACCTTGCGAGTACATTCCTTAAAAAGTAGGATTATTTCTCCTTGGTCCTCATTTGTTAAATAGGCTCCTTCACAGTCAAGACTTGTTTACTATTGGGATTTGTTGAAGGTTAAGCTACTGCAGGAGTTTAGCCAAAGCGTTGAACTCCTAACATAGGGGTTGGGAGGGCATGATTCACAGAGAGTACAAATGTGAGCATGTACAGTGTGAGTGTGTTTTTTTTTTTGTTTGTTTGTGTGCAGTCGACCACAGCCACTGAGTGACTCATTCAGCCTTTACCTGCCACGTTGTTGTAGCGCTGAGAGAGTAAGAGAGGTGTGTTGCTGAATAATTGATAATAAGTAGATTTCAATAGGCTGAACATGTCCCTGCTGATGAGCGACCTGTCAATCAGTCAGGACCCCCCTGTCATTGGACAAAGGGGGGGGGGGGGGTGTTGTGATTCTGAAGGACCAAACATAGAGGGAATGGATGGAGGGGAAGACATGAAAGGGATATAGGAAGTTACATATAGGGGTTGTTAGAAATCAAGCTGCCTCCCTTTCTACTCCACTTCCTCTACTCACCTGGAGAGACTCATGCATGGCTTTTCTCCTCAGACCTCGGGGACGTCACATCCAAAACACGTCTGGAGTGGAACACTGTGAACTCAGGCCGTGACGAGTAGCTGAATTAGAGGAGGAAAGTGGCTAAAAAGCTCTGAGGAAGTTGCTGATGGAGGCAGTTGTGTGGATCAACTCTCTCAGGTGGCTGCCAGCTTCACTACGTTCCTTCCAGGCCTTCCCAACTCTGTAAACTGTGTGTGTGTGTGGGAGAGAAAGTATTACTGTGTGTGAATAGAGAAACAAGGTTGATAATGTCAGCATCGAGCGGTCTCTCGCAGACCAAATTGGCCTCAGCTGTCAGTTGTGGTAGAGCTAAACTGAGTTTATGCGATATTAACACAGAATGACATCCTGTTTGTGTCAGTGTAATCCTAATCCAATCTGACGCCACTGCATGTGGAAAAATGTTGCGCTCACTTTGCCTTCCTGAAACTGTTAAAGAAAATACTTTTTATTCTGGCTGGTGAAAGTCTATGTGTAACCGTGTAGCAACTGACAGAAATTATAATATCAAATCAAGACTCAAGAGGAGTTTAAAGTCATCATATTCATGACCATTCATGGTCATGGTCACTGGATGATGGAAGGATAGATATACCACAGTTAAGATGGATATTAAATGCATGTGTGATGGATTTGTTGATGAAAATGTAAATAAATGAATGAAAGTATGGGTTGATCCATATATAGATTTGTGAAAGACACATTTGCTAATGGATGGATGGATGAACTGATGAATCCTAGATGTATGAATGGATCCAACCAATAGAGAAAGAGATGGAGGAATCAGTGCAAAGATATATGACTGATATTGTAAATTTCATAAACAAAAAATATGATAAAATATGTTGACAGCAACAACATGCACTATGGTTGAAGAAAAAAGAGAGTTAATGTAGTCTTGTGTTTATTTAGTTTGACTAAAATGATAAAAATATTTAGTTATTGCTAGACTAAATTCAATGTTCAATCTGATGACCAAAAAAGACACAAACATCGACTGTTTTTATTAACAAAAAAAGACTAAAATGTTCAATTATTAAGATAAGATTTGACAAAGGACAAAGATTAAATACAAAATATCTCACAAATGTAACACTAAAAAACGGATAGACTGCGGAGCAATGGATGAAAGTGGGCATATAACTGGTCAGACATACTGTATGTACAGAGAACTCAAAAAGATTGATGTATAGGCAAATGGATGGATGGACAATAAAGCTGAAACACCAAACAGTCAACACAGCACGACTGTTGTTGCATTACAGTTACACATGTACTTCACTCATTCAACATGTATTGACTTAAGTGCTCCTCTACTGCTTTCCACTTTCCCCCCCTCCCTCTACCACACACACAAACACACACTGGGCCTGGTGTGCCTCTGATATAAATTTTTCACTGTGGTGATCTCTCCTGTAAGTGACAGACCCCCGACTCTTCTCCCGACTGTCTCTGCTGGGAGCTTCTCCACACATGTGAAACTCTGCTAACAGCTATCCAGGGAGGGAGAGGAGTCTGCCTGTGTGTGTGTGTGTGTGTGTGTGTGTGTGTGTGTGTGTGTGTGTGTGTGTATGTGTGTGTGTGTGTGTGTGTGTGTGTGTGTGTGTGTGTGTGTGTGTGTGTGTTTCATCTATTTCAGCTCCACTGGGTATCCTAGAGTAAATAAATAAATATACAATTCTTTCCTATTCTTTTGTAATCCGTCTAAGAAATCTTTTACTTTGTGATATTTAGAATCTTCACAGGAAATATGGGTAAATGCGCAGATGTGTCGGGAGGACATCTGCTTCTTTCTGGTCTCCGAACACATTCTTTCAGGTGAGTGGAGCGCTGCTCGCTGGACCTCTGTGCGTCCTTGACAGTCCTATTGAAAAATTAAACTCCCTCTCCTCACCCGCCCCAAACCTTTTCCCCCTCCCCCACCTCTCTCCTCCCATCTTCATGCACCCATTTCCCCGTCAACCCTCTTGAGCACTGGGACAGGTCGAAGGTCAAGTTGCTGGGATTTCCAGACTGTGCTCTCCTCTGAGGCTTTAGCAGTCGTTCTGTTGTGGAAGATATGAAAGAAAACCACAAGCTGTGTTTATACCGTGCATCAGTATGATATTAACCCAATAATACCCTGTATTTTATAGAAGAAGCAGATATGTTTCCAGTTATTATGCCTAAGATTTGCATTATATCAAACACCTTTTTAACTGTTTCTAGCCAATATTTGTTTTAGCTATAACCATTACTATTTACTTTTGAAATTCAGCATTTAAGGGAATTTTGTTGTCAGGAAATATCATTTTGGTTTATTTTTTCTTAGAAATATATGGTTTTGATTGAGTTTCGCTTACTTTAGGATCATTTTCAGTGTAATTATTCTTGTTTATTATGATATTGCTGGTTTACATTTAAACATTTCCTATCTCTAAGCCATAAGCAGACTTCCACTACAGTGTGTGTGTGTGTGTGTGTGTGTGTGTGTGTGTGTGTGTGTGTGTGTGTGTGTGTGTGTGTGTGTGTGTGTGTGTGTGTGTGTGTGTGTGTGTGTGTGTGTGTGTGTGTGTGTGTGTGTGTGTGTGCGTGTGTGCAGTGTGCAAGTGATTTTATTGACATAACTTATTCATGTCCCTGCTGTCCCACACAGGTCCACTTAGGACCATTGTCACTACACCCAGTTTGAGTGGTACTGATCTGCATTTCACTGTTGTTTGTGTGTGTGTGTGTGTGTGTGTGTGTGTGTGTGTGTGTGTGTGTGTGTGTGTGTGTGTGTGTATGTGTGTGGGTGTGTGTGTGTGTGTGTGTGTGTGTGAGGTAAATTCAACCAGTGCTTTAATCAAAGCATGCGTGTGATATCTGTGACGTGGTCAAAGCCGGTCTATATGAATCAATCCACTGTCTTATAAACATCACACCTACATCATTCACCGCTTGATCACCTCTTTGTTTACGTGTGTTATCATCACCCTCTTCACATGGGACATAATCTTTATCTAAATAACTTGTTTTGTTCTTTATCCCTAAACAAAAGCAGGAGGCTGAGGCCTGATTGTGGACTTCAGTCTGTCTCACATGATGTCCTTTTTCTTCCTCCTCTCAAATCTGTGTCTCCAGCAGGCTCCCTCTAAGCCGGGGAGAGTGGTCCTCTTGATCCCGTGGAAGCTGTTTGAAGAGTTTCAGTCCCTCTGCCCGCTCTGACTGACAGCCGAGCTCCGCTGGCCAGCCTCTGGCCTGAATCCCCCGGCTTTGGGCCTCTGCAGCCGGCTCTCATCCAGGCCTGATCCCACAGAGGAAAGCCGCAATGCCGTCAGGACGGATTTGACAGACCTCGCTCATCCCAGGGATGTCCAAAGTGCTTTCACAGTGGGTGAAGAAACCCCCTCCCACCCTTGCTCACCGCTACCCAAGGCCAACTGGAGTGTGACAGTGTGAGCGCGCCAGGTACATGTGTATGTCTGAAGCTTGTTTACATTTTGTTACATTATCCAAGGAAGTTATATTTTTAGTTGTGTATTTGTTGTTCTATCTGATAGCAATGTGCAAAGAAATAATTATCAGGCGTCAGTATGGATAGCGCCCCCATGTGGCCATTCAAAACGTGCGTACAACACACTTTATCAAATTCTATCTCTTTTTATTCCAGTCACATTAGGAAGCTACTATGTAATTAGGTGAATCATTATATCACTTTACATTTGGCTCATCACTCCTAAACTGTGAGGCATACTTTAGATGCAAAATCCCGTAAATAGGTTCATTTGTTCTAACTAAATCATTCATCATAGGCCACAGTAAACCTGCCAATTTGTATTCACCGATTTTGGATGAGAATATTAATTAGATAAGCTTCATGAAAACAATTTTTTTTTAAAGTTATAAAGCATATACTTCTATATATATAAACATTCAGGTGTTTTATTTTCCAGTTTGTTTAATTTTACTATATGAATTAAAAGTGTTTCCTACCAATGCAATGACAATGGTGTGCTCTAGCTTTCCTATTAAAAATGGCATACAATATACAATAAATACAAACGTTTAATACACAACAACTAAAGCTGAGCTCTAATAAATATCTTAAAATGCTTTCCAAAGGTTTCTTGTTCTGGTTACATCACGCTTCAAAACATTATGCAATTCCAAGCGCAACGATTATTTCTTACACTACCAGTACATTCCACCAACCCTACAGCTTCTTCATACATATGACTAAAAGAGACACTATTTATAACATATAGTTCATAAAGAGTGGAGTTTTCCAAAGGATAATAAAAAATAAGGCATATTTCCTGAATGACAAAATCCCTGAAGCAACAAAACATATTTGTCTGTCATTTGGTTGTTGACCCTTTGAAGATGATTCAAAGGCAATGGGCAAGGTTCTTTGTTGGTGCAACTTGTCACCACTGGATCATTATGCAGTGAACCTGTGTGTGAGGAGACAGACAGGACATTGACTGGGTCAGGAAGTGGCTGGATTGTGTAGACAGTATAGTGGGAGCTGAACTTCATTGATAAACCTCTTTCCGTCCCAGACGAGGAAGGAAGCGGTGCAGGCTGCAGGGAGGGAGACTCTATAGATCCAGTATTGGGACAGGGGTCCAGCTACTGCCAGCCATTGATCAGGATCACAATCAATCAGGAAACCATTGAGCTGCCCGCTCCAAAAATAGAGTAAAAGAAGCACCTGAGAGCCAGCAAGCAGCGAACAGGGGTCAGCTTGGAGTCACAGCTGATCGCCCAGAGACATTGTCCCCTTTCACTGGGATTGCTGGAGGCAGGAAGTGGATCAGAGCGCTGCTGTAAAGCTCAGAGATGTGTGTCATAATGGAGTTTACAGGTTTATGCCACTTGACCTCCGACCTTCAAACGTTATTGACATGTTTCCTTGTTCATGGGTCAAATCCTCCCCTATGGAGCCAGATATCTCTAGGCTCACTGCAGCACAATGAACCAGGAATCATTATTTTTGATTGAAGTCCATAAATAACCAGTGTTTCTGAAGCAGGTTGCCAACAATTTGGTGAGAGAGAGCTGAACACTGAGCGTTGTTCATATGACTCATTATTTTCTTTTTTATTGTTGGACTTAATTAAACAATTAAATATAAATAAATAATAAAAAATCATTAAGCTGATATTTTTTTAGTTTTTTCTTTTAAAGTGTTCAATTTTTATTTTACACCGACATCAATTATAATAATTATTCAACATTTTTTTGATGTAATGTGTTTAAAAAAAATATATGTATGTTTGACTGGCCTAACATGTGTTTTCTACAAAATAATTTCTCAAATGTCGTATTCTTGAACTGGAAAAAGCTCCCCCAAGACGGTCTTACTTAATTATCCTGTTGTTTTTGGGCGAAGCATCAAATTAAGATAGCATAGTCATTGAACTCATTGAAAACATGTTATTCTGTGCAGCTGTAACATTTCTCATTCAAACATTTTTTCTGTGAACTAATGCATTAAGGTCATTAATAAACTGTGAAGTCTTTAGACCAAATTGGACCAGAAGGGCACAATATATACTGTTTTAACATACGACAACTGAACAAACTACATCTGCTGATGAAGACAGTGGGTTACAATGAATAGTTCCAAGATAAGCAAGTAGGCCGAACTTGAGTTAAAGTTGGTTTGTCAAACGTCACTTACATGTTCTGCATTACATTCATGTAGTTTGTACTCTGGCATTTTGCCCAAAATACCCTATAGCTTGGACCCTTAAAAAGGGCTTAATATAGTTCAGGGGAGCCTCAAGTGTTTACCAATGAGAGGAGGAGGGTTTTAATTTAATTCTCTTAATTTTCAACCTTTAAACCCCTAGAGGAATCAGCGGTAGCAGCACTTTCAGATACTAATGTAAACACAGCAACTGACCCATTAAGAGTTAGAAATTAGTCAAACAAATAAGAATCTTGAAATCTTAGACATGGCCCCAAATAAATTCTGGACATACTTGTGTAATAACAAAAAGAATAAAAATGCTCCCCCGAAGTGAAATATCACTTAAGCTGCTTCACTTTGTTTGTGAGCCAGCAAGCTGACGGTGGTGCCAACGTGGAGTAAATCTTCCTGGTTTTGTGTGTGAAAGCCTCACAGTGGGAAGAAAGGGGTCGGAGGAAGACTGCTGGGGAGGAGGAGGGCCAAGCGAGGCCAGCGGTGAGACGCCTCGGTTCTGCCCACGGGAGATAAGTGTCCCCTTCCACTTCATACACCAGACCCTGAGAATATGTACCGTATGTTTATGATATTGAGATGCACACACACGCGCATGCACACACGCACACACGCACACACGCACACACGCACACACGCACACACGCACACACACACACACACACACACACACACACACACACACACACACACACACACACACACACACACACACACACACACACACACACTACACACACACACACACACACACACACAGTATCCAGATTATCTGTAGGAAAAGGTTTACACAGACCTTACATTCTGAGACCAACATGCACACACACACAAACACACCTTCTACACACATGAACATATCCAAAGATAGCGTTAAATGTGGCGAGGATGGCGTGCATACCGGCGGTGGCTGTGTGGAGAATCGGCCTGACTAAGCTCTGAATTTACATGGCTAAGCAAAGTTGTTAACCCTGAGAGGCAGGCCAGAGAGGGAGCTAATGGGATTTCTCTGTTAATGAAATTTATGAAAGAGAGTGAGAGAAAGAGGAGGGATGGATGGAAAGATACAATAAGAGGAAGTAGTAGTGGACGAGGAGAGGTGTGGCCCATGCAGCTCCTTCACATTGTTTCTGGCAGCAGGAATAGAGCGTGAGTGAGAACTTTACATTTTCCACAACAAAGTAAAAGCCTTTTTGATAGTGTCACTTTACCTGAACCACAAAAATAGATAGTTCTCTCACTTCCTGTTTTGAGTATTTAGCCTTGAGAAATGTCAACTTCTGCTTTACTTTTGGAAACTCATCCTCAATTTCCACGAACCATGAGCGTGTACATGCAGAGAAAGTTGTTCCCTGATTACAAAAAAGAAAATATTCCTACTAAGCTGTTTGTATGGAAAATAATAAAATGTAACTATTTTTAACATTCTACATTCTGCTCTTAATACTCCTTCCTGTCATTTTTTCCCCCCGCCTTTATTAAATTATTTGTTTTATCCTTTGCCAAGGTATAAGCGAAATAGGTGGGTCTTCAGTTTGCGTCGGAAAATAGTTAGACTCTATGGGAAGCTTGTTCCACCACTTCACTATCACAATCCCTTTAAGTAAGACATGAGGTCTATTCAAACAAACTAAGAGATAGAGTCGACATGTTGGTTTGTGTTTTGTCTCCAGGGTTCAGTGTTTGAGTGGACAGCTGCCCTCTGGCTGTGTGAGCTTCATCTCAGCCTCTCAACACAAACCCTGAAGCAGCAAGAAGGTCCTGTTCCCCCCTGTTTGCCCCTGAGTGAGTGGGCAGAAGATTGTGATGAGAGGGGAAGAAGAAGAAGAAGAAGAAGAAGAAGAGGGCAAGTGTTGAAGTGAGTGAGGGTGTGCTGATGGGGGAGGAAATTACCCCAGAGTCTGCACATTCTCCTGCGCAAACACACAAACACCTACATTTCCTTGGTTTGCCTTGCTGTTTTAGTTTGATGCTGAGGCAGATTTCTTCACGAGCCCCCCCCCCCCCCTCCACCCTCCTCCTCACACACCTCAACCAACACACACATACACCTCCAACCCCCCCCCCGCCTCACCCCTTCACCCCTCTCGCCCTCCGAACCCGGCACAGTCAGCATCAGCTTGGCGACGCCAATCGATGCTCCGCGCCCCGCTGAGCGTGTCCACACAAGGCCGAGCGGAGGGCCCCTCCGCAGGGGATTGTGGGAAATCTGATTTATGATGCCCGCGGTGTTGCTGACCACTAACTTTTGCTCCCTCTCTCCTCCTGTTTCCCTTTGTCTCTCCATCTCCCTCCCCCGCTCTCCCTCTCTTCTTCCCGTGACTTACCTGTTTAAGTCTCTTTCTGCATAATGCTGTCGCTTTATTAAAATGAGAGAAGAAGCATCTGGAGCCTCAGAGAGACACTAGAGAGTAAAAAATAAAGTACAGTGAACTCAACTGTGGGGCAATGAGATGGGACTCTGGGCTGAAGGGACTGACCAGAGGATAAGAAGGAGTTTGTTAAGGAGGATAGGATGAGATAAAGATGTGCAGAAAGAAAAGATGATTCCATTTCATAGGGATCTGCGTTCAGAGGAAGGAGGATGTAGAGAGGATTTTCATGGCTGCTTTGGTGCTCAGCCTCTCTCATCTGCTGTTGTCCCTGCCCTGGCACTCCTGGTGACGTTTTCCCCCCAAGCAGAGCACACACGCTCAAACTCCATGCTGCATCTCATTACACCACACACTTACTGTCACAGCACCCTTATTGTTGAAGGTCAGGGAAGCCAGCTGATCCATTACCAACATGTTAACAAACAAAGTTTACATTGCTAGCGTTTGGATCTAAAAAGTATGCACTATGTCTCAATTTGGAGAATATATAGTACTCTTAATACACTGTCATTTCCGACAGAGTTGACACTTTGACACTTCTGTGTTGACCGTTTATCGGACTGCTCCTATATACCCTCACTGCAAGTGATGATCGCCGCTGTTAGCTAGCTAGCAACATTATCGTTTTTTTGTCAGCAAATCTTTACTGACTGCTTAGTTAAACTCTACATTTATAACGGGGTTTTCTTTTTGACCCCTGTATAAATAGTTTTAAAAGAACATATTTAATTACAAAACCATTATTTCACAAGTGTTTTGATAATAGGAGGCTGCAATTTAATAACTGTTTTAAGATTTGCGAATGTGAAAATATTCTTATTTTCTTTTATGCAGGCTGTGTATGCGAGAAATAGACTGCAGTGATGCTTTAACTCTGACAAAAAAGGTAAGCCAGTAGGCTAAGAACTTTGTAACTGTAC
Organism: Eleginops maclovinus; assembly: GCF_036324505.1. Taxonomy (NCBI): domain Eukaryota; kingdom Metazoa; phylum Chordata; class Actinopteri; order Perciformes; family Eleginopidae; genus Eleginops; species Eleginops maclovinus. The sequence continues at coordinate 9,352,023 of NC_086357.1, forward strand.
TGTTTGGATTACATTTCAGTGGAATACATGAATACATGCTGTTACCTCTGCGACCCTGACGGATAAGCGGGAGAAGATGGATGGATGGATGGATGGAATACATGGCTTATTATTTTGAGTTGCCTACCTTTGCCTTGCACTCCACAATGCACCTGACATACAAGTCAAGTTGATGTCAATGAACCTACAGTAGCTAATGTTTTATGGCACATTCAAGTAACCAAACTCAACACAAACCTTGCTATAACACAACCATGTTTTTTATTTGGTTTAAATAAAACATACTCCTATTTTGTTATTTTCACATTCTCAAGACAAACTTACGGTTAGTAGGTGTTGACATGAACTTATTGGTTTCTGAAGGGTAAAGCTTGGTATATGAGTTTGGTATAATTTTTCCCCGTTTAAAGGCCTTGTGTTCTGAAACACAACAAATATGTATTGTGAAAAAGATCTTTACTTTGCAAGTACTAGATTTATAAAAAGCACCAAATTTATAATTATCTTTAAAGTTTCTTGGCACTCACATTACATCAAATCATTGAAAAGTGTATGTCCAATAGTTGTAATAATCAAAAGTTTTAAATATAAGTGGATGACCCAAAATGGAGCTTGGGTGATAAAATACATCCTGACCTTCAAATTGATTCTGGCTTTGAGTTGTTTCATGCTGTATTAATGGTTCCATAACAATATCTTCTGAATGCAAACACACATAGAGTAATCTCATCATGGTGACATCCTCTGTGAAGATAGATTGTGTATCACAGTGACTCAGACTGTCTAAGTGTGTGTCAGGGCTGCGGGGGGGCCTCCCAGCCCCTGCTGTGTGAGGTACCGGCTCCTCCTCAAGACGTTCACTTACCATCTCCTCCACTTCAAGAACACGGTAAATTAGAAAGTTAACACACTGATGGGGCGGAAGATTGCTGTTGTTTCAGTGTGTGTGTGTGTGTGTGTGTGTGTGTGTGTGTGTGTGTGTGTGTGTGTGTGTGTGTGTGTGTGTGAGCAGTAAAATCAGTTCCCCAAACAGCAGGAGATATGCATTAGACTAATGCGTGATTAAACACATCCATGCATGTGATTGGTTGATTTATCTGCTTTGACAGAGGTAACTGGTTGGTTTTATAGATCAATCATGAGGCGGTGGGGAGGGGGGGTGGGTAATACATGCTTGTTAGGATAGTGAACAGTCGTTATTGTCATCTTTAACATGCATATGCGTTGATTTGAATTTCCATCTTCTATTAAACGTTTAAGATCCATTAATAAATGAACATACCAATGTTATGGCAGTTTAATGCCGATCCTGTGTTCTTTGTGAAAATTAAAACATATTTTTGCTTCAGTTCTAGAAAGACACTTTTAAAGGACTGCTCTCTAGCTTTTCCTCAGCTGATGTAGTCAACTCATTTTAATTTAGGTATATTCCAAGCCTTATGCCATCATGTTTACTAAACCGAATCAAGATATTTTGTTGCCTAAAATTTGCCATATAGTTTTGTAAAAATGCGTTTTTTTTAAACGTACAAAAGCCTAAATGATCTACTAGCATTTTTTTCCCTGCAAAAGCCCCACTTCACTAGATTGCATTTCAATAAGCTTTCCTAGAAAAAGTATTTTCTACCAGAACATTTTCACAGTTCAGACACAACAAATACAAATGCAACAAAATTACTAGGTTTAAGCAACCTTTATTAAAATGTTACGATCCATCCTGCCACACCAACTGCTAATAAAACATATTTCTTTCACATCAAGTACAACTAAATCTAGTATAAAAACAAATTCCCATGAAATATAATTAATAATGCAGTTTTGGTGTATGAGCTATTAAATGTGTGAAAAAAACACATTAAGATCTCCAAAACACAGTATGATTTGTCAAATATCTGTGAGAAAACAATATGAAACTTGTTTGGTCCTTTGACCTCATCTCCACAGCTGACTGCTGAATATGTAGTGAGGAAGGAAAACATAACCAGGATCATCAAATGGTTTTAGTTGCATCTCTCCCTCTGTCTCTGAGTTGTAATTCTATAAGCACCGTGAAGGAAGATGTATATTTAATACCTCATCTTGCTGTGCTGATGATGTGGCATGTTTTGAAACATTGGTTTCATAACTATATCAATACCTCATCTCTTTTTCATGCCATTGATGATCGTCTCTCTTCAGAGGCAACATCCGCCTCTGAGGCAAATAAAAAGCACTTAGCTCGGCTTATTTCAATACCTGATTGAAATCTGCTGTTTTACTTCTCTCAGATATCCCCACTCATCAAGATGACCATGTGATTAAAAAAATACTTTCGTGGTCAGCTGCGTAAGGAGACGGATGGATTTCACAGGACATTAAATTGATGAATATGAAGCATATTTGCAGATGAGAGTTTTTTAAATTGTTTAACTTTGTCACATGTCTGTGTGGCCGTTTATTGAATATGCAAAGTTTGTTTTCATAGCCTCTGTTTTGAGACTAAGTAGCTCTGACATCTCTGCTACCCACAATCCCCTGCGGGAGGAGCTGGCTGTTAGCGATATTTCCCTGGCGACGGCTTGGGCTTGGGCTTTACACCGTGTTACAGCAATTAGATCTCAATTAGCTGAGGAGTAAACACACACAGAGGGAGAGAGACGGTGTGTTGGAGGGAGAGGGCTGTTAGCAGTTGTAAAAAGGGCCTGTTCTCTCCGGGGTCTTGTTTGAACCTCCGTGTCCCTCATGTACATGATGTAGCCCTGTGGGCAGGATTCAATCTGCAGCTAAACACACGCAGGAACACCAGGTCGCAACCACAACAGGGACGACAAACACACACAAACTGAAACCATGGTGATGCATCATGAGGCGTTCAGGGGCTTTCTCTTTGAGAGAAGTTGAGAGAGATTGTCAGTAATTGTCAGTCGTCCACTAATATTTACTCATCTTCACCGTTTTACACTCCTTTCTTATCTAACCTCTTTTCCCTCTTTCCTTCTTTTCTTCCCCACTTCTCACATCTTTTGTCTCCCTTCTCCTTTTTCCATCTCTCCTCTTCCTACCCTCTTGTGTTCTCTCAACTGTTCATCCTCTTCTCATCTACTTTGCTCCACTTGCCTTTTTTCTATTCTCCTTGCTCTTTCATTTGTCTCCTTACCTTATTTTAATCGCCTCTCTTTATCTCTAGTGTCCCTTTGCCCCTCTTGCACTTTTTATTTTCCCTCCTGTCCTAATTTTCTTCTGCCATAATCTTTCATCTCGTCTCCTTTCCTCTCTCCTCCTGTTCTCAACTTTATCATTTCCCCTCTCCTTCTCTGACTTCCTTTTTCTTCTCCCCACTTGCACTCCATCTTCTTTGCTCTCTTTTCTTTCTTCCTTTCCTTTATCCTCACTTCTCTTCATAGCTTTGTGTCTCTCCTTTCAACTGTCCTTCCTCTTCTCCTTTCCTTCTAATCTTCTACTTGACTTCTTTCTATCCTTTTACTTTTGTTTTGTCTCATTACTTTATTTCTGCCTTTCATCTCCTCTCTTTATCTCTACTGTCCCTTTCCCTTTCCTACATTTTAGTTTTCTCTCCTATCATCATCCTCATCTTTTATCATCTCTTCTGTTATCTCCTTCTTTCCTGTCTCCCTTTATCTCTTCTGCTTCTCCCTGACTTCCTTTCACTTCTAATTACCTTCACTCCATTTTCTTGCTCTCTTTTCCTGCTTTATTTCCTTCTTCCTCACCTTTTCTCCTCCTGTTTATCCCTACCTTCATGCCGCCTCTTCTCTTCTCCACTGCCTTTCCTTTTTAATATTCTTAAACAGACTTTTCTCTCTCCCTTTTCCTCCCCTCAACTACAGTACTCCCTTTTATCTACTCCATCTTCCATCTGTGTCCTCTCCCCGTTCCTTTCCTCATCATCTGTTCATCATCTTCCCATCTCCTCTCATCCTCATGTCTTATCTTGGGTGCTCTCCTCGTCTTTTCTTTCCCTCCTCTTCTTGTTTGCATCCTGTCTATCACCCTTCTTTCCTTAATTCCACCTCCTCTGCTCATGTTCCTTCTCCTTAGTCACATATCCTCCTCCTCCTCTTTGCTACCTGCCTCTCCTTCTTCCCCTCTCTCCTCTCCTCTCCTCTCCTCTCCTCTCCTCTCCTCTCCTCTCCTCTCCTCTCCTCTCCTCTCCTCTCCTCTCGCTCCTCTCCTCTCCTCTTCGCTGGGTCGCTGTGCTTGTTGCGGGTGATAATCCGTGTCACGGCGGCTGATTGGGGATTAGGACTAGCAGTTTATTCACGGCAGGGAGAATGATACAGCGCTTAGTGGCACAGGCTCCCGCGGCAGCCGCTCTCTGCTGAATTAGCAACATGTTTGAATGAGATAAAAGAGACAGCTTACCCCACCGCTCTCCACCACCTAATCCCTATACAGCTGTGAAATGAGCCGGGCCAGCCGCACCGCACCTACATCCATGCTGGCTGTCTCTCGTCACACACACATGGCCACACTGGGTACCTGCCTGCACACACACACACACACACACACACACACACACACACACACACACACACACACACACACACACACACACACACACACACACACACACACACACACACACACACACACACACACACACACACACAAACACACACACTCACAGTAAACCAGAATTCCAAACTAGAAATCCCTCAGACAGCACATACCTCCACCAAGGCTGCACAGTCCTCACCATGTGTGTCATTGTAATAATAGAGCATTTTTTATGCTTTGTTTTTTGACAGTGGCTTTGCATTTATTAACAATACCTAAATGCTGCCCAAGAATATTGGGTTGTGCTCATAATGAACTGTTCATCTTTCAAGCGACTTGCTTTAGCACTACCTACTGTGAGGATGAAATAACATCAAATTTTACATCCCTCATGGTGTTCACCGTTTGAACTTAAAAACAATCGTCCATTATCTTTAAATGTAACATAATTGGCTGCTATTAAAAAATACATATATACTCTTTTCAATTCCATTTTTTAATTTGTTATGTGTAAAAGACACCCAATTTTTTAACTGTCTTTTTCTGATGTATGTATTTCTGTAACATATTAATCGTTACATTTATGTCCCTATGAGGCAATTAACAGGTCCCTTTCTGCACCCAAACCAGATCTTTTCTCCTGATTAAATTTCAAATAAGTCCTATAAATAATTAAAACCTACTAGCTGCTACCAGACAAAAAACAAATCAGGAAATGGGACTGAAAGCACAACTTCACATTAAAAAATAATCTAAATATTAAAGGCTTTAAAACTCACACCAGGCATGCCCTGCCATTAGTGGGTACAATCATGAAACATATGTTTTACTTTCTCTTTTCTTGTCATTCAGACTCAGATATACAGAAATGAATAAATCACCTGTTTAGTTATAATAGCAAAGTCATATTATGGGCTACATTTCGATTCAAGGTTTCAGTGTCATGTTGTACTTCTTTTTACAGACTACCTTAGCAGAAATCTGAAGACAGCTGAAAGTTGGGTTGATTTGTGGTTTGTTATTTCCTACATGTGATTAAGATCTAAACATAGCCTTCTCCTCAACATACAACAATTTGAAAACTGCCAAGAGACAAAGTGTGGTCCATTTCGTTAATGGTTTTGGCCAGAGGGGATTGGCCATCTCCACCAATAAGCCTGGCCGTATATCTCACTTCATTTGGCTAGTGTCGTGTCAGCAGAATAAGGCAGGGAAATAATAACGTGTGGCTATCTACATATGGAGAAGTAATGAAGGAGAGACGGACGGAGTGGAGGCAGGAGAAGTGACGGGAATGAGCACAGGAGAGGAGAATTACAGCTGATATTAGAACTTGAGGATTTGCAGTCGTCTCTCTTATTCTAAGAGGTGAACGAAGGTGATTCACCTGAAAAAGCAAAGCAAGCATTATATTCTTCCTCATATTATCAGGAAACAGTGAGACACCCTGCACTTGTGTTTAATTTGCCTCTAAATTGGGCCATTGTAAATTCCTTCATCACTCATCCACTTGATGCCAGGCCCAGTCCTGGTCTCTGGTTTTATTTTTACCCTGACTGACATGTGTTGAGCTGTACATTTTGTCATATAAATAAACTTGAAATTTATCTGACGCCAGTTTTGTCTCTACCAGGACTGACGAGGAGTAGAAAGAGATATTCCCCAGAGTTTAGTTTCATTCTTCTTTTTTTTCACTACACCTGTTTTTTTTCAACACTTTGAATAAGGAAATCAAGTGGTTAATTTGACAAAAGGTAATCCCTGGTTGCAGCACGATTTCATCAGAAAGTGTGAAATGATGTCTGAACAGAATGGAAACCTCACGTGAGACAACGTCTGGGAAATCTGCCCCGGGGCTGCTGTTAATGAGAACCATGTAAAAGAGATTGATATGTTAGTGAAAAACACACTCAATACCTTTCAAACCCAAAGAAGGACAATAACTGGTCTGCCTCCCAAAATAAATGTTAGTGTTTAAAAGAGCAACAGTTAAGTTACAGTATAGGGACTATATTAATTTAAATTATTAATTAATGGTCTAACAAACAAGTCTTAGTCGGGAGGACACAGAAAGAAAACATTTTTGAACCATTCTTTAAAATGCTTTGTTATCACTACCAAATTTTACATGAAAAAGATGTAGGAGCCTAAGTCATTTGCATGTATTGTATTTAATAACGTTATACAAAATGTGGATGCCAATTTGAGGCCTACTTGATATTGAAGGTCACCTATTATGCTAAATTCACTTTTTCATGTCTTAATGCATACATATGTGTCCCCTCTTTGTTAGAAGATTCGGAAAGTTTCAGGATAAGAGATTCTCTCTCTTTTTGTCCCGACCGATTTAATATAAAAACCTGCCTGAAATGAGCTGATCAGATGTTGGCCACCATGTGATGTCACAATGTTTTTTGGGTTGTGCAATCATTAGAAAATAACCAACCAAGGTAAAGGCCGTCCCACTCATCAAATCTCCTCCTAGAGCACCATTGTGTTATTTTAAAGCAAACATCTCACAGAGGGGCGTGGCCAGCAGCAGCTCACTAGCATTTAAAGCTACAGACACTGAATCAGCACTTTTGAAACAGGGCTGAAACAGAGGGGTTTATGGGCTGCTTCAATTCATGATCTGTTTGGTATTTCGATCCAAACACTTCAGAGACATGTTTTGTATCTGAGACCTATAATATGTTGTTGAAAAAGAGAATAATATGAGACCTTTAACCGTAATACAATAACTCTTAGTGCAGTCTACACCAAGTTTAAATGACTTGCCAAATTTCAATTAAGAGCCTTCCTGCAAGCTGTTGTTTGCTCTTAGATACAGTAAAGGTGTTATAAGTGTCAATTTCAGTAAGATTGACTTTAAGCTCATTGTGAAGCAAAAATCAAAATAGAGATAAAAGGAGATGGCGTACTGATTTGGATTAGTTGGGTCACTAGAAAAACCACTTCAAATAAAAGTGTATTTCCTCTGTGTCTGCTAGTTTCTGCTAATAGAGCAGTGTTTGCTACTATTTTCTCTTAATCTTAAGGAGTTAATAATATGTCAATGCTGTTTTTACAACTATAAGTACTGCCCCGAAGTGGCACAAAAAAATCGATAAGGTTTAAATGGCCGTAACTCAGCATTGAGTCTGACTCTATTTAATGTTGTACATCTCATCACAAATCCTGGACGTAGGGTACCTAAATAGGATTATGGTACTGTTTTTTCGAATCAGCCAGTCACCATAGTTCCTTGGTTATTCTATGACGATCAAGATCAAGCTACAATGTGCAAAAAACGTTTCTGTTATTATTGACAGAGGTTCAGTTTCTGTGATTTTTGTGCAGTTTACGTGCCTGATGTCAGGCCGTCTGTCTCGGGACTCAGAGGCGATGTCAGTGTCACCTCCATGATCCGCCGCCTTAGAGTCATCTTTGGTTACTAGTGGATAAGCACTTTTCCCCTGATTGGTTTAGCCAGCGACTCTTAATATCATATTGATGATAATTTCCCTGTAATGCGCCATTTGCACTAATTGTGATGCAGGCAGTGAGTAATGGCATGTGACTGCAGCCGTTCCCCAGCCACTCCTCAACACTTAATCTCCTGATTGTCCCAGAGAGACGAAACGTGACAAGATCGCCATAAACAATCTGCTTCCCCCCAAACACACACTGAGACCCACACACACACACATTCTCACTCCTACACTACTGACCTCTGTGCTACCCTACACCCTCTCCTTCCACATGTTCCTGGATGGTTTTGACTGAATCTCTTAAAAAATGGAACACAGCTTTCACCAAGATTTTTTAGAAAGATGCCTGATCTTGGAGGAGAGAACAGTCAGAAAATGTTTGATTATGTAAGACCTGTTCCAAAATACGAAACCTAAGTCTCAAAATATGAAGTTACAGAACACGCGGTTAACGTCTTAATGTTTTATTATTCTTTTTGGGTTTTCCCTGTGCATGTAAATGGTCTGCAAAAGCTAAAATCCCAAAGTGTGTGATGCTCTAAGGGGGCGGGACATCTCTAAGTGGTTGACCAATCACAACAATGCTAACAAATCAGAGTAGACTGGGCTCTGGTTTCAGACAGAGGGTGAAAAGAGGGGCTACAGCACATGAGAAAAAAAATCTTTTCGAACATTAAATCATGTAAACATGTCACAGAAGTACTCATTTCAAATATGAACCTTAAATTGAGCATAATAGGCTTCCTTTAATTTCAAACAAAACCGCTTTGATACGTTAAGGAGAAGTTGCTGTTTGGACCCAAGGCTGCAATCAGAAAAATCTGACTTAAACATCATTGTGCAACTTAGTGATTAAGGTGTATTCACAGAATTGTAAAAGAAGTGAACACCAAATTCCTGTGAAGACTTCTACTTCCTGTGTACGTGATGTTTTTCTCAACACGCAGGCTAAATTAATCATGATTGGTTATCAAATAAGTAACCACATATACGGTCTGTCTACTCTTGTTGAGACACATATAACTAGATATATATGGTAATACCACTTAAGCAAATGAAATCATATCATTGGCCATAACAGTCTAACCTTTGAACAATGAATTACCACGTGTCTGGAATCCATATGCAAACCATTTACATAAGAGTGCATAATTTAAAAGCACTCTTTCATCAGGTTACTAAATCCTCGTCTACCTCAATGCGGTTTTCACCCACAGAGGTTACATTTACACATAAACATGGAATACACATTCACACTTGACAGTGGGCCAGCTGATTTTCTCCACTTTAACTGTGCTTTGGGTGTGAAATCGATGAAGGTGGCCCATCTCCAGCCCTGCAGGGGGGACGAACATCAACAGACCTTCTGCAGAATGAGGGCAGCAGCAGGATGGAAATCTGGAGAAATTATGATAATAATCGTGAAAAGATATAATTTTGTTGGTCATAGTTTCATTCATAGGGAAAAGGAGATTGTTGCCTTCTTTATAAATGTATGCGATCTGAAGAAAATGTGATATTTGAAAGAAAAAGCGATTTTCTCCTCCTCCCTTCTCTCTGAGCTGGAAAAGAGGATGAGCTGCTGGTTGGAGGTGTAAAATGAAGTGGGTTGAGTCGGGACTGTTAACCCCAGGGGAGGTTCAGAGCATCGGCCATGATTCCCAGGCCATCTCATTGTTCCCGGCCCCGCTGTAATTTAGGAGGAAAGCGGCGTCAAAGCACCCATAAATCCTGCTCGTGCCGAAAGCTCCCCAATCTCAATCTGTCAGCGAGACACTGGTCAGCCGGTAAATACCTATCGCCCGCTCCTCTTCATGTGATCACACACATGGGAACACTCACACACACACACACACACACACACACACACACACACACACACACACACACACACACACACACACACACACACACACACACACACACACACACACACACACACACAGAGTTTTGTTTGTGTGCATACATATCTACGTTTCTTGTTCTACTTGAAGCTGCTTTTGCTGAGAGGGCAAGTTTGCAAGATGAGTGCTAAATGCACAGATGTGCAAACACACTCACACAGCACAGTCTTAACATATGTTCAAGTTACTGAACAGGCATACAGCATACAGCCTGAAACAGAGTAGATTAACACATTTTAGATCACAGCAGCTGCTAGGTGTTAAACTATAATTATAATTTTATTTATTTCAATGTTACAGAAAGACTTGAAGTAGCAAAAAGACAATGTAGCCTTGAGGTCAATTCCTGTATTGATTTCATTTTTTAAGATTAAGTAGGCATATGTTTTTGTGGTTATTTATCTATCTTTTATATCTGAACAATTATAAAAGTAGTCAGTGAGTAAAGATTATGAATGATTAAGAAGAAGAGGAAGGAAAAGGGACAGTAGAGTTAAAGGAAAGAAGAGTGACACCAAGAAGGAAGGGAAGAAAAAGGAAAGTGAAAGGAAGAAATAATGGATAAAGGAAGGGAAGTATTGTAAAGAAAAGTATAAGAAGGGACACATGGTGCAAGCACAAAAAACTAGAACGAATGGATAGAGGGAAGGAAAAATAAATATATTGTTAGACAACAACATTTGTCATGTTGAATCTTAACTGTATATGAAAAGCTGCTATCTCCAGCCATACGATGAATTTAGTGAAATAAGTGTTAATACAAACTGTGCTAGAGTAATGACTTGTTAGGTTGTGTGTGGTGGGCATTGTGGAAATTATTGAATTCAGTTTTAGATAGGCCTTGTAAACCTTAGACTGAATGTATAAGGTGTAAACACTGACACTCCCTTCTTATTAGGTGCTCCAAGCTCCCAGTCCTGGCTAACTGAGCCAACAGATGGCTAGCTGACGGCAGCTACCGTTAGCAACAGTGAGCGGTTATTTTTCAACAAGTAAAGCTTTATGTCCATAATGAAACTTGGTTACTCACTGAGGACAAAGTGGAGGCTTTTTCCATGAAATATTATCTAGTTTTAACAAAAGAAAATGTAAGACTTGCTTACTTACATTTTCACAGTTCAAAAACAGGCGCTTGTGCCACAGAGTTGGACTGGCAGAGACACCACTGAAATGAAGGTTTTTTAGGGGAAATAGTTACTTAATGTTGCTTTAAATGTGGGCCTAATTATGTGTGTAACTCCAATCTAAACTTGATGTTCAAGCAATCCTCTGGTTTCCTTCTTCTTTCTCTTCCACTTCTTCTAGAACGTTCTGTACATTTCTGTTCTCAAGTAACCAACAGGGCATTTTAGTTCAAACAAGGTTACAATGAGACAACGGCTCAGAATAAAGGAAACTACACTTAATATCGCTAAATCATTCAAAATTACCTGAAGAAAGAATGATAATAACACACACACACACACACACACACACACACACACACACACACACACACACACACACACACACACACACACACACACACACACACACACACTGCCTGACAGGTACACACAGGTATGTTTCTTACGATGACCTCAGGGTCTTTCTCCCTTATTTTTAACCAAATGAAAAGTCTCTAAAGACACACATAAACAGATAAACACACACGACCACACAGTCAGCTGGGTATGGAGACATCCTCATGTTGATCAATAACGCTCATAGATTGTCAATTACGCTCTGGAAGGGGAATGAATGGGATTTGCATATATATAGAGCCGGGTTTACCCAAGCGCTCACAGGACGTCCTAAAACTGCTGCCCTCAGCAAGCTGACCCATCGGGAGAGGCGGAGGAGGAGGGGGAGGAGGTGACAGGATGTACAACAGCATCTCTCAAAATATTAGAGCAGACACCTGTCATTTTTAGAATACTTCACATTTCAGGAGATCATCTGTAATGAATACCTTATGAAGTCATACTGTATATGGATTCATGGAAGCCTGCTTGCTACAAATAGTTGTGATGTAATATTAAAAATGATCATTTTATGATATTTTTGCTATTATTTTTATGATCAGAAATTGTCTTTAATTCATTAATCCTCTAACAAAAGGATGTTATTGTACAGTAATGTATTGTATAAACTCAGGATATTATACAATGATGCATGAGACATATTGGACATCTCTATTTGTAAATCTGCAACAATATAAACATTAGACCTTGCAATTCTATATTTTTACTCATAATATTAAAAATCAAAGCTAAAACGAAGAGTAAGAACAATGTTTAAAATGTCCATAATATTTTAAGTGTTGGAAATGTTGCTGTTTCGAAATTTTAAACAGAAAATATTTGGACTTGAACTTTTGAAATCATCTTGATTTAATGACATTATTGCAGACATGCTGATTCTTTTGAAAGCTCTCAGAATGTTTTCATTCACTCAATAAGAGTCTGAGTATTTCTCTTTATTTATTCCCTTTAAATTGTAATAACTCTTCTAGACAAAAACATTAATGTTTTCAAGAACTTGAAAGAATGAAAGATACATTTCAAAGGCTTTATTGTCATATGAATATGAGTAGCCACAGTGTAGTTATGGCAATGAACATCTTAATTCCTAGGCTCCTCCAATAATGCAACATAGTATATAGGACATGAAACAATAAGACAATTATAACCATTACAATACAATTAAAATATTGCAAAATGAAACAGAGTAGAATAGAGTAAAATAAAATAGTGCAGATTATGATTATGATGTGCAAGTAGAGCAGATTAAGTAAACTACATGTCAGAAAAAATTATAATTAATGCAGGAGTCTATATACAGGAAAACATATACAAGAACAGAATCTAAAATTAAACATTATACAGTGAAATAAAATGTTATACTGTTTATTGTAGTAATAAATAAATGATCAGATACAAAAATGAAAACTACTGTATCTTTTTCGTCAAAGCTTAAAAAAACAAGAACACACCTTTCACCAGACATGTTATTCAAACTTTATCTACGTCACATTATATCATCATATATATATATAAATATATTTAACAGATTATGTTTGATATGCATTACTAGAGAAGACAAAAGCATTAGGATTTACAAACTGTGACTGTAGTTCCCACTGTATTTCAAACTGCAGCTTACATTTCTGCATTTACTCCCTCTTGCCTTTTCCACCGGTGTGTATACATGTGTGTGTGATCACTCCTCGCTCTGTGTGTGTGTGTGTGTGTGTGTGTGTGTGTGTGTGTGTGTGTGTGTGTGTGTGTGTGTGTGTGTGTGTGTGTGTGTGTGTGTGTGTGTGTGTGTGTGTGTGTGTGTGTGTGTGTGTGTGTGTTAGTGTGAGTATGTATTTCTGCGTACCTTAGTCACTCCAGTGGAATCAGGGGCCAATTAGCGGGGTGGATTATGTGTCTGAACTCCTCTCCTGAGGGAGGGAACCAAACCACACTGTGAGGAGGTGGAAATGGGGTTGGGGCGGGGGGTGTGAGTGGGCTCTCCACATGAAGCCACACAAATTACACCCGCACCAAACATATCAACTCAATGTACAAATACTGTGTTACTTGCCATCACAGCGGTGTGTGTGAGTGACAGTCGTGATATCTGCCGTGTGTTCAGAGTTGCAAATGTACATGTATTTACACAGAACAGTAGCATTTATACAATTACAGTCATTTGGATGTTGCTTTTGTCCGAAGAGTCTAACCGAAAGGGACAATAAGTGGATTACAGCTAAAAAAGGTTGATTAATAAATTAGCTGACTCTATAGGAAGTGTTTTGGCAACAACTCCATTTGCTTAAGTCAAACATGAGCAGTTAATATTTTCCCAACCTTGAAAGTATCCTGCTTCTATTGCCATGTGTTATTGTAGGTTGGATATGTTTGGATTTTGGACTGTTGGCTGGATAAAAAAGCCCCTTTAAAGATGGCCCTTCAGAATTCTTAAAGCTTTTTTGACTTTTTCTGACATTTTATAGACCAGGTAAAAAAGCTTGAATGCCACCTTTAAGTGCATTGAAACTCAAGAGCAATCATATCGGCATTTTTCAAACAAGCGCCGTGCCAAAGCACCAGTGCAAGTTAAAGGCTCCTGAAGATTTTTTTTTTTTTTGTGGCTATATTCCGTGTATTCCGGTTTTCCAATAAAACCACAGCTTTTGACTTTTGCCGTGAAAGGTGACCGTGTTAAATTTTGCTTACTAATCGTGAGTCTGGTTGTGTGCAGCTAATTGCGTTAACATTAAGCTAGTAGTTCAGGTAATACACTCACAAAACAGCCCGAGCAGTGAGGGCTGTAGGCTCTGTGTGTGTGGAGTGAGCCGGTCAATGGGGACATGAAGCGTTAGCTCGAGCATCAGCGTAACCAATGGGATTGATCGATTTGTTGTTGATTGCCATAGCGACTCCTACAGAGTGTGTTTAATACCTCTATTCTTCAGCAGGTGTCTACACAGAAACAAACAGAGGATTTTTTTGCCTTCCAAAATATATAAACAAAACAAAAAGGTCAGTCAGCTGACAGGGCGAGTAAAGTCTGAGCTGAGGTTGTGTCGGTGTTGCTGTAATGTTGGGTGGATGTTATCGCTCTCTGGCAGCATCAAGCTAATATTGTCGCCCCGTTAGGAGGTCCTGCTACGCTAAATCTGTGGCGGGCGAGCTGAAGGGATCAGACTCCGGGTGTCGGGGGGAGTCAGGGGTTAATATATGTCTGGGAGACGGCCTTTTCATCCCCCTCCTCCCTCCAGGCACTCCCCCTACTCTCTATCCAATCTGTTTCCTTTTGTCAACAGTTCTGGCCTGTGATGTAGGGAGGCATGACACACACACACACACACACACACACACACACACACACACACACACACACACACACACACACACACACACACACACACACACATACACACACACACACACACGGTGCATTAGACTGGTGATTTCCCCGCCTTCATGCCTATGCTATGCCCTTATTTATCATAATTTATCATTTTACCATACCCACTCCCCTCGCTATTCACATGGGCATTATCATATTGTGTTGTGGCTGCAGGGTATACAGCACACAGGGCGAGTGTAAGAGTGTGCACAGTGTGTCTGAATTAGAGTTCAATCCCTTTAAATACCCTCCTCAAACAGCTCCTAAACGCTTTACAACAGGACGTTTTGTCAGGGAAATATGGATATGAAACGCATATGAGATTAAAGGAATATGATATTCATGATCCTATAACATATGCTGGTACTCGATATTTAAGCTTCATAAAACCAGATTGACTTAAGTGAAATGTGAAAAATGAAAATAAAGCGATTTCTAGGATTTTGAAGGGGATTTTTAACGTGTATATTTTGAATGTAAAAAAATGTAAGTAAAGAAATGATTTAATAGTGTTTCATAGTGATTTACAATTCCAAAGTTTAATAGGGAGGTTGATGATAACTGTCAGACAGAAGAATTAGTATTTGCTGTATTGGTAAAAGGAATGATCAAAATCACTTCATTTTTATGGTATTACCAGGATATGCAAATAGACTTGGGAGTAAATTAAATGGTCACAAATAATGGATGTTATGCTCAGTTTTGGTGAACTTTAGAACAATATGGTCAAAAGACATGTATGGGTCACTGACATGGCTTACAGCTACACTTAACTTGTTGTTTTTACACAAGTGAATAGATTACTTAGATTAGATAATAGATTAGCATTACTCGTGCCAAACAAACAGGCATCTTAGCTTGAGCAGAAGTTTCAACGTTAAAAGGTGACCTTTGTGTTTGTAACAGTCCTCATTACATATCATTTATTCAAAGTCATATATCTCGACAGTTTTACAACAACTTTATTGACTTTTTATTTTTGTTTTGTTTAATATGTATACATTTTAATATGTGTTATTCATGCCAAATACCAGAAAGGATGGTCAACGGACTACACTTATATAGGGCTTAATCTGGTGATCTGGACCCCTCAAAACGCTTTACATTGTATGAGTCATTCGCCCATTCACACCTCATTCGGTAATGTTTGAATTCATACTCATCCACACACCATTGGCAAAGCCATTTGGAGCAACTCAGGGTCAAGTATCTTTCCCAAGGATACATCGACATGTTGACTGCACGAGCTGGGATCGAACCAAAACCTTCTGGTTGAAAGACGACGGCGTACACTCGCAGCCATAGTCGCGAAGGAGTGTAGCCAGATCATCTTTGTCTCTCACCGTTAACTACATTTTTTCAAAAGTAAGGTCCTGTGCTAGTCGACCAGACTGGATGGGGCTTGGCCTCTGCTGCTCTGAGTTTAGTCAATATTGATGGCCAGCTATTAGTGTATTTCATTATATTAAAGGTTAATAGAAAAGATATTACCCAAACTAGTTCATGGGGAAAAATATTTGTGTGCTTTTGTTACACAAGTGGTGGCTCTGTGCACCTGTTTTGGTGAAGTGAAATGTTGTCTACTGGGCTTTAATGAACCTGTCTCAAAAAAACAGAGGCTTTTTGAATCTTTAAAGGAAGGCCTATAAGAGCTTTGAGAGGAATAAACTTCTAAATAAATTATTGTCATCTGTTATACCGACAAAGAGGCGAAGAGGAATAATGTAGATTAGATGATTATCTTAGCTTCAGTAAAAAGATAGGGACGCTCTGAGTAGATTAAATCCCCATCCAACAGGCCACACACACACACACACACACACACACACACACACACACACACACACACACACACACACACACACACACACACACACACACACACACACACACACACACACACACACACACACACACACACATACACATGCTAACTCAGTATTACTTTGCTCTCCAGATCCTAATGAGAAGAGAAAAACCTAATTTGATCCATCTCAGCCCTTCACTCACCCTCCCCACCCTCCCTCCCCCCTCCTAGGCTGGTCATGGGCTATTCCCGCTGCTCTGATTATTGTTAATCTCATCATATGTCTCTTTCCGCTCAATAAACCCCCCCTCCTCCATCAGTGCTCCCCATTTTCACTCAAATCAAATTGTTACCGAACATAACCTGCCTGAGCCCCGGCGCGCCGCTGCAGTAATGCAGTTTGTCATAATTAAGTGCCGAGCCTAATTAATTAAATGGTCAGAGGGCTAATCAGTGCATTCTGTGGCGGTACTGCTGCATGATGGGAAAGAAGTAAGCATGAATAGAGATTGAGTGATGGATATCGCTATTGATGGGTCGGGCTGAACAGGAATGACAAAGTTAATTGTGGAGGCATCATGGTGCATCATGAAGGTTTAGGATGCCAACACACATATACATACACACACACACACACACACACACACACACACACACACACACACACACACACACACACACACACACACACACACACACACACACACACACACACACATAGCCATACATATATGTCATGCATGCAAAAAGACATGCAAACACGTCTACATGTCTACAGAAATGACCTAAAAGTGAACACACAAAATGCAAAAATACCCAAGCAACCCACAGAAGCATGCTCGTACAAAGACACACACACACACACACACACATACACCACTCTTTTGCAATCCAACCATCACATTATAGTTTTCATTGAATTGCTTGAATACACAGTGCGTATTGATTGAGTAAATGTGCTAATGAAAGTGATGCACAAAGACAGTTCATTAAAGTTGGGCTTGATTAAAAGAGAGAGAAACCAACAAAACTCTGAACACACACACACACACACACACACACACACACACCTTCGGTTCACTGGTCCGACTCGCTACATTTTTTAAAAATCTCTCCACTTCTACGGAGGTTTCCCATTTCTTTGGCTCAGTTTTTACCTCAGAGTTTCAGAGGACAAAACTCTTAATGTAAATGTCCTGATTAATTATTCTAATTTCTCAACATTACATGCAATGTGCAGAATAAACAAAGAACCTGTTCAAGCCAGGTAGTCCATAATGAGAAAGGTATTGCCAAATATCCGACCTTTATATGTTTTACTTAGGAGTCAGACATACAGACAGGTCTTTGATTACATGTCGTCTATGTAATTAAACATAAAATAAAATAAATGTATGCTTAATATAACATGAGGGTGAGTCATAATTTATCAAGATAGTACAAAAACTGATGCAGTAGGAGTTTCTCAAATGGTCGTATTGCTGCAAAGCATCTTATAATATTTAATAGAAAAGAAAATGAGAACTAAAACTAGTCTCTACTAGTCTTTCTCACTTTGATTTTGTTCACCAAACGGGACATCACCAGCTATTTGGATTATAAGAGATTCACTGAAGATGCACAAATATAATAATTATGTAACATGAGCTGATTTGTTCTTAAAATAAAACTTAACAAATCCAAAAGTAGTGATGAAATCCCACAAATGATGTTTAAAGTATTCGATTATCATCCCAACAACACACTTTATTCATTTTGGGTGAATCATTAGATGCAGAACATTTTCTACCAAAACAAAAAGTTAACATGTTTCATCTTTATCTGGCTGATATTGAGTTTAATATATTTTTATTTTTGTCTAACTGTAATTGTCACATTTTTTTGTGCATCCTATGCAGGCCTCAACGCTGCTTACCAAACCCCCCCCCCAAAAAACACATACATTTTTAAGCTTCTCAAATACAGATGAATCCTGTTGTCACTGTTTCATATCATAATAAAGTGAATATCTCTGGGTGTTAACTGACAAAAACAGACATTTAAAGACATCATCTTGAACTTTCTGATATGTTATTGATGAAGGGATTAATTAAAGAAATAATGGTTCAATTAGTCGATAATAAAAATAGTGTTTAGTTGAAGCCCTTGCCAACAGCAGGTGTAATATTTCCACATTTATCTGTTCTGAGAGTCGAGCCAAAGTCTTTTACAGACTGTTTATGTTTATGGCATTAAAAGCCCCAAATAACAATTAACTCACATTGTTTTTCTGGCTCTAAATGTCTGGCCTTTCCCCCGAGACTAATAATTTATCGGATGATAGATTATATTTGAAATTTTGCATGTCTTTTTTAGAAAGTTCTTAATGTCGCCTCACTAACTGTCCCCTACCCTACTCCCCCTCCTCCCCTCTCCTCACTGAGGGCATTGTGACAGCAGTAAGTGCTTGACCACGGAGGGGAAGTTGGCCTGGAGAATAGGAAGTGCTTGGCGCAGCAACTCAGGGACTAAAAACTTCGCTAAGTTTCTCTCCATCCATCCCTCCTGCCTCTGTCCCTCTCTCTGTCTCCCACCCTCTCTAGCTCTCTTATTTCTTTCCTTGAAATTTCTCTTAGGAGATTATCCGCAGGTAAGCTTGTTACCTCTGCTGGCCTGCGTCAGCAGCTCTCTCCCCCTGCACTGACCACTGAGAGATGGGGAGGGGTGGGGGAGAGGGCTCGTGTCGGGAAGGGGGTCAGCGAGCCAGGGTGGGGGAGGGAGGAGGAGGGTGGAGGAGGGATGGTGAGGCGGCGAGCAGCAGGGGGGCCGGATTGGCGTGAGGCCTCGCCACTAACACACCATGACAACATCATAAGACTGAGCAAATGACTCCGCTGCCTCTCCAGAGGCTGGGGAGGAGGGGAGGGGAGAGGGGTGACACAAAGCTGTCCCCTGGTGTTGGGAGTATCATTTCAACAGCAGCCCCCCCCCCCCCCCCTCTAACAAAACACACACCTTTCCCAATCCTCACCAAACATACAGTCCAGCCTCACTGGCCAGGTAGTCGGACACGTTGGAAATAGGTCCCAATTGATTGCATACCACAAAGCACATTAATGGAGATGACCGAAATATTACCCATAATTCAGCTAAGCCATATTGACTGTGTGTGTGTGTGTGTGTGTGTGTGTGTGTGTGTGTGTGTGTGTGTGTGTGTGTGTGTGTGTGTGTGTGTGTGTGTGTGTGTGTGTGTGTGTGTGTGTGTCTGTTCTTCTCTCCACTTCTCAGCGAACCAGCTTCATTTTAGCAGATTTTTCAACCTCCAGTTTCTCAGGAGTTTTTACACTTCAGATACACACATTATTTTTGGGAGATGGAGCGGTCCAAAAAACAGCTTTTCAGATTCATACGTGCATGTACAAGGATTCACATTTATGCAGCAGTGTTGGTGTTAATGCAATCCTGTACTTCTTTTTATTTTGTCTTCACCTTTTCAATTGGCTGTTCGAGTGTTTAGACTCGGTTAAATGAGTACTCCTTTTATATTGCACTCTTATCACATGGTTGGACAGTGATTTTTTCACAGCCTTAAAAAATAAATAGTATCAGATCATCTTGCACCTACATCACCAACAATGCAACTCGACAGCTGAAATTTCCTTCAGAGTCTCGGTCAGCTGAGGGCTGGTTAACTCACTTCTTTCTCCACACGCTAAGTCTTTTTATTTTCAAACCTGTATGCTTCAGCTCTATTACACCGAGACCTAAATGACATAACTTAAATCACTCTCAGGATTTTGCACAACAAGCTTAATAAAACATTCTATCATATAAACACACTGTAAACACACTTTGATGTGTGATATTGGTGGAGTTCCTCTTTGACGTTTATTGTAAAGGTGAGCTATAGGGCATGCATTTTGACAACAAAATGCAGGTATAAAAGTGTAGTACAGATGTGTGTGTGTGTGTGTGTGTGTGTGTGTGTGTGTGTGTGTGTGTGTGTGTGTGTGTGTGTGTGTGTGTGTGTGTGTGTGTGTGTGTGTGTGTGTGTGTGTGTGTGTGTGTGTCTGGTGTGTGTGTGTGTGTGTGTGTGTGTGTGTGTGTGTGTGTGTGTGTGTGTGTGTGTGTGTGTGTGTGTGTGTGTGTGTGTGTGTGTGTGTGTGTGTGTGTGTGTGTGTGTGTGTGTGTGCAGGCTTACTAGAGTCTTCACAAACAGGGTTTCCCCCTTCTTGCAGGCTTTGGGGGTGGGGTGGCGGGATTGGAGGGGCTCTCCGTAAGAGTGGAGAGATAAACGGGAGAACTGAGGAGGATGAAAGGGATGTATTCCTCCAGACGTGGAGGGGAAATCTGCTCAAATCTTCCCTTGTTAGAGGAGAGGAGAGAGGGATCAACACAGTACCTCTCCTCTCTGGCTGAGCCTCCACTCCAGCACAGGTGGAAAAACTCCTCGGCTCCATCACCACACATTGGGGTTTTTTTTCTCCTCACACCTTCTTTCCTAACTCTTCTTCTTCACTTTTGCCTCCTTTTATTTGTGTTGCTCCCTTGAGTGTGTTTCACTAGAGACCAAACCAAGACTGAAAATAAAGTCATCTAATTCTCAGATGTTTTAATTAATATGGAGAGGCAGCAAAGACAGGTACTTAAGGAGGAGAGAGGGGGGTTGGGGGTGGTGGTGTAGCAACACTATGATAGCAAGGAGGTACAGGTCTTGGGGAAGGTGGGTCACAAGGGACCCCTGGAGCCTAGGGTATCAACTTCCTGTCATGAATTAATCAATCTTCTATCAGCTCACTCAAGTGAATTCATTAGCAGGTACAGCTCCGGCATGCTCGCAGTCTCATATATTAATACATTTACAAAAAGGTGAGACACTTATGCTCCAAAATAAACTAAACAGCTGGAGAGGATTCACAAGACAGAGAGGGCACATTTCATTTCTTTGTTCATCTCACATCACTTGATCTTTGGAAATTAAATTGTTTGATGAGGGTGTTGCTCACATGAGGGGGGCCTACTGAGAGTTTCAGGACAGAGAACGTGTTCAAATAGTATTTATACTGACGTGATCAATCTTAAATACTTATTTATGCTATAAGTGCATTTATTGTATTATTTTATTGTTTGTCAGTATTTTATAGTTACCCTTTAGATGATCATTGCATCCAAGACTATTCAGATCCACAGTTTACTTCAGCCTCAAGAAGCCCTATTATGCTTTTTGTGGTTTTCTCTTAACTACTTAACATGTATAGGTTTTTGTGCATATAAATGGTCTGCAAAGGCTAAATTCCCTGTGTTCTCCCCAGAGTGAGTTTTCTCCCTCTTCTTTGACTTCATAGTGACATCATTATGTAACACTCGCGCTTCTTTTGGCTAGCGCTCCAACACATTGTACGTGATAGGGTAAGGGGTGGAACATCTCTAAGTGGTTCACAAATCACAACAGAGCCGGCCAGCTAACCAATCAGAGCAGACTGGGCTATGGTTTCAGACAGAAGGTGAAAAGAGATGCTGCAGCACAGGCAGTATGAGAGAAATAAAGACCTTTTTGAACATTAAAGCATGTAAACATGACACAGGAGAGGGATAAAATACAAATATGAACCTGGAATTGAGCAAATAGGGCCCCTTTTATCAGTCAAAGTAAGTCAATCTATCAATCATTTTATTCACATGCTATCACATTGTGCTATTCCTTGGTTATGTAATCCCAATATTTGTGCAAATTACAATATTAAAAGTAATAAATATACCTTTATAATTTTTTGAGGGATTCATTTAATTGATGTGAAGTTTCTTTATGGGTTGAATGTGGTTAGGTTTCATACCAGAGGCTCAATTTCCTGTGCAGAAAATCTCAGTTCGACTCTCAATTATTTATATTTGCCTTTTCTTTCCTTTATATTAAATTATAAACATAGCCTAGAAAGGGTGGAGCGAGATGCAATGATAATCAGCCAACGTCCACAGGTTCAAACCCAGCCCAATGCAGTAAGGCATTGGTACATTTCAATGTTAAAACTAAAAAGTTTAAATAACTTGCCAACTAAAAATATCAGAAAAAACAAAAACAGAACAACACCAGACTTTAAAAACCAATAGCCAGAATCCTTCTTTGACTTCTCGGATCAGTGCCATGGCCAAACTTATTCCCTGCCGGCCTCGTTTTTGCTGACCACTGTGGATAAATTAATGAGTGTGGGATCTTAGCAATGTTAATTAATTTGATTATGTGCGTGGAGGGGAGGGGTCCATGCTTAGGTGGAGAGGGATGTGGGCGTGTGGGGGGTGGTGGTTTTATGGGGAGGGGGGGGTAAAGCATTCTACGGAAGATGAATAGGTCCTCTGGCTTGAGTCGCTGGCAGGCCGGCTGTGCCTGGCCTTAATATATAGCATGTGCTGCCACATAGTCAATGCGCTTTTAATTCACCTCTTACACACACACACACACACACATTAACAGTCCCGTATGCACGTGCACACACGCACACACACTTGGTGTTTATTACCCCTTTTACTAATGGAAATCTAATCATTACTCTACCTGCTTGTTCAAACACACACACACACACACACACACACACACACACACACACACACACACACACACACACACACACACACACACACACACACACACACACACACACACACACACACACACACACAAACATGCAACTCTGTGGTTTATTTATCATTGATATCGCCTGGTGTATTAATACAGGGCCACAGGGGGGTGTTTATATGCTTATGAAGCCACAGAGCAAAGCCAGAGTAATTGTATTAACCAACCCAAAGAGCAGCTCATGACTCTGACCCCGAGCTGTTTATGACCCGCAGATCAATGTGCCTCCTCGCTCAGTTTTCCCTGATTTTCTCCTCCAGCCTTCCTACAGTCCATCACCGTTCTTCAATATGTTTTGGTGTGGTTAAATCATCACTGCAGCCCGCTGTCTAATTACCATCATCGTTAAGATACTGTATATGATTGAGCCCCGACCGTAAAAACACACCAGTAAAATGGAGAGGAGCAAACAAACATGAGCTTTACTACTGCGGCCTGGCGATGCTGATACGGGACAGCAGTTACGGCCATTTGAAGTGTATTCCTCTGACATTTTCATTTCATATTTAATTGCACACTGGTGATTATGGCACTTATGGCTTTATTTTGCATTTATCTAATGGTCCTATGGTGGCGTCGGGGTGACACTTTATTTTTATTTTGCCGCTCAATCAGGCTGGATTTACTGTCATTACCGTACAGAATATCCGGATGAGTGTTTCCAGTTCAGTGTGTATGTGACTGTATGTGGATATGCAGTCTGAGGTTGTTTTTTGTGCATATTGAAAGAGAAGAGGCAACGTTTCTCGATACAGCATGAAATATGTCATTATGGCTTTCATGTCTCAATCATCTTAACATTTCACTTCCTTTATAAACAATGTTCTTTGACTTCTTATCTTTGGCTATGTTTCTTCACTCATTACTTTCTTTTTTTCCCTCTTTCTGTCTTCTGTCCTTAACTTGTTTCCTACCTACTAAACTTACTTCCTTCTTTTCTTGAATCCTTTCTTCAATTGATTACTTAAATTACAACTATTCCTTCTTTCCATTCTTCTGTCTTTCCTGAACTACCTTCCTTCTTTTCTTGATTAATGTCTTGTTATGCTTCCTTCGTTTGATTTGCTTTCTATCTCTCTTTTCTGCTCCCCTCTACTAAACTATTTAACTTCTCCTTTATGTCATTCCATCTGTCCCTCCTTTGTTGCTTCTTGATTTCCATATTACTTTCTCTTTCTCCTTCTCCTCGATTTCCTAACTTTATGTCCTTTTTCATCTTCCTTTCTTCCTTTTATTGTTTCATGCCTTTCCTTAATTATTTTCCTATTTATTCCCCTTTTTTTGGCCTGCTTAGACAAAATGCTAAAATTGCAGATCTACCTGAAAAGTGTCCTTTTACACAAACAATATGTTTACTTGTTATGCTTTTGCTCTTATAGTTGTTCACTTTCCAAAGTAAAGTAAGTATTTGTGCAATGAAACTACAACACAGTATCCTTCTCCACCTTTCTTTACCAGGAGTTGGGTTAATGTGACTTTCCTAGTCACCTGTAATGAACCATATGTCAACTCTTCCCAGCACCAGTTAGGTAACGGGCAGGTGTTTCCTCTCTTACTTGCCCAACAGCCCCTGACAGCCCTGTCGCCGTGGATACAGCCAGTTGCCACAAACTTGGCATCACAGCGGGGCGAGGCAGGGCCGGGACAGCACTTGTCACAAAGGCCCAGCGTCCCAAACCAGCCCGAGCTCGCAGTCAGAGCTCATCGCACGGCGGCGTCTCCGGCAGTCAGCGGCAATCTGCGAGAACAGACAGGTGGAGGAGAGCAAGAGAGGAGAAGAGGAGAGGACAGGTGGGAGGGGGGGTGCAGTGCAGGGAGATGAAGGAGAATGAGGGGCCTCTTGTTTACCGAGAGAAGTCATTAAAAAATGTCCTCTTTGTCTCCTTATTGGCATTTTGTTGTGATCTGTTAACACCGGTGTTCATCATTCACGTTAGAGAGGATAGTATCTATTGTGCTTTGCGGGGCCTGATACGTAGATCCCCTCCTTACTGCTGTCCTGTCGAGAAAGAAGCGAGCCCTGTGACAGCTTCTGCTGTTTTATTAATAACAACTCATGGCTTTATAGCAGACAAATGCCTCGCCTATAAGATGGGCCATTACCCTTTTGGTTCGTACCTCTTTCTTCTTTATTCCATCTTTGTGAGAGGATAGGTAAACAAATTCTTCAGCCCGTAGTGAGAGAAGAAGAGGAGAGGGTTTGTCATGATGACAGCTGTTTGGACAAATCAGAACTCCTGAGTCTCACTGTGTTTTGCGGATAAGGCTGACAATATTTAATATGTCTCTTATTGTCAACAAATCCCTTTGCCAAAGACACCAATGATGTATACTACAACATGTTCAGAGTTCTTGCCTGTGGCTTTCATCATTTAGCCATCGGTTTATACTAAAGAACAAAGACTTTGAAAAAGGAAGAGGCTCAGTAATTTCCAAAACAGCTGGAACACAAACATTAACAGTTCACTTTTGGGGACTTGATACACAGTTTATACAAAATGAATAGTCAGTATATGGCAAATGTACACTACATCTATAGGATAAACTTGGCTTTTTGTGAGCCAGCTGTTTGTTCCTGGCACCAAATGAATGGCATGAAAGAATGTACTTATTCAGCTCTGTCAACGTTTTTGGACAACAATCTGATAATATATGACTGTTTGGATTAATAACAATCAAAAAATGTTCACTCTTTTTCATCTTTTGTCATAATTGTAAATGGGAAAAACATGCCATTCGGGTGTCATCTGATCCTGTAATACCAATTTTGGCCACTGCACTGTAATTGCGTCACGATGTTCCCTCGTTAGGTGGCCAACTTTATAGCCCCTTGAACGGCCACATGGGCTCCAGTCGCAGCTGTGGACAGGTCTGTGCGTGTCACCATTTGTTGTGATTGAGCTTCTTGCAGGGTTTCTTTTATGCAGCTTTCAGTAAACACTTCATATTCTTCTTCATGTTGGTGAAGGTTTTCCATTTGCAGAGCATGTGTTGTGTAGTTGGTGAAGATGTGCATGTGTTTTGGGACATTTGTGTTTTTATATTTTTCATCGTTCATGAAACTGCAGCGCGTTTGCACCTTTCGGCACTATACCTTTGCAATGAAACTACATTGTAATTTCAGTTTGGAGGGAAACTGATTTCCTCCTGGTCAAACAGACAGTACTTTCACTCAGGCGCAAACCATTTTTATGTGAGACCAAAGGTCAACAGAGATAGTAAAACAGATACTAAACAGTTGGGGTAACCATATTGTTTTACTTTACAACCAAGTAGTTGTAGTTTTTTCCATTTATATGGAAAATATGTTTCCCTCCCTTAAGCTCCCTTCCCTTAAGTTGTATCAGAACATAATTTTGTAGGAGATTTGGGTGGGACCAGGCTAGGGTAGTAGAGCAGGCGTTGACACAAATACAATACATCTTAGACACGTGTCGTTGTTTTTTGTCTTCTCATGGAATTTGTTGGTGGTAATAAAAATAAACAATATCTCCAGCCTTATCCAGCAAGCCTTGACAGGCCACCATTTAAATAGTAAAGGTTGAAAAAAAATCATATTTAAGTCTGGCCTGGCAGAACAAACCCACACATTGTTTTTAAGAAATGTCCATAACTTTCAGAACAAGCAGAGACTAATTATGATGATATGTCAGGGTGTTAGTGTATTATGCCCAGGCTCACATGTGTTCCTCTCTCTGTTCCTGTTGTGCCTCTAATCAATGAGATAACCCCCCCCTTCCACAATTTGTGGGCTTGTGCCCTACATCAGCGCTCAACCGCATGTCTGCACAACTTGCTATAAACGCTCTGTAAGCACTTTATCAGAAATGCTTGTTCTTTTGGTCTTTTTCTGCTTTCTTGTTGTTTTGTTTCTCTCCCCCCACCCCGACTCCCCCACCCTTTAAAAAAGGAACCTGCATTCTGACACTCATTAAAAGAGAAAAGAGGGAAAACATCAAGAGATGGAAAGCGAGGCACTCTCATGCTCGCCTCTCTCCAACCTGCGGTCACGTACAGCCGTCACGACGCGGGGCGGTGCGCTTGTTATCTAGATCAGGCTCCCTCTGTTTTCCACGTTCAGCCATCTCATATAAAGACGATCAATTATGGATCAAATAAGGGGTTTCTTTTTAATTCATTCCCCCTTCATGCAGTCTGTCCTCCCCACCTGCACTGCACAGTGTGGAAACACCACAGGCAGGGCATGCACCGGGTCACAGGAACTGTTCAGGGTCAGTGACGCACAACATTTACTGAAGCGCTGTGCTGTAATGCTGCTTAAAGCACCAGTTATTAACTTGAGTGTTCCTTTTCTGTGACCCTTTTTACGAGGTTTTGCATTATGACTAAATCTTAAATGTTTTCCTATCTATCTTCTCCACCTTTTTTCTCCCTATCTTACCTTTTTGGTCTTCTCCTTTCCTATTTTCCTTTGATTCTATCGAATACATTTTCTTTTGTGTTTACATCTATCATTCCTTTTGTCCTGTGGTGTATTAAATTTGGGGATATACAAAGGTAGATACTCTCTGAAGTCATAGGTTGGGTAAGAGGAATGTTGGGTGATAGGAGAGGGATAAACAACATCTGGCATACATCAGGGGGCCCCTATGAACTGACCTATGTCACCTTAGGGGGGCACACATTGTTAATGATTACCTCAGGTGAGCACACATACTTTGGATGCGCACACATATTTTCTTCCACAATTGGCTCTGGGAACCTCATATTGCCCGTGTTGATGTATGATTCTATGCTGTTGTAATAAACCTTATTATATACAAGCTGGTGTCTCCGGAGACTTCTTCATCATCTTCACAAACATCGCTACAAGATATACATTAGCCTTAACACACTTCTCCTCCTTTATTCATTAACTTTGTCTTCCTTGTTTTCTCTCTGCTTTCCTTCCTCTCTTTCTCCTTTCTTCGTTCCTATATGTTATGTTCCTTCTTTCTATTATCCATCTCTTTAAATTATGTTTTTATTTAATTATTCCCTCAATTGCATCGTCTTTTATTTCCATTATTAATGTTCAGTTTTACATCTTTCCAGGTTACCTCCTCCCTCATATAATTTCTTTCCTTTGTTTTTTTCTTCCTTACTATTCTTTATCACTTAATTTTCTTGCAAATTTAATTTTCATGTATATTATATATTTATTTACTACTTTACTACTTTTATTTATTCATTTCTTTCATTTTTCTTCATATTTGTTTCTTTTTATTTTTGTCCTACTACCCTCATAACAATTGAAATGTTGCTCTTACCTTCTTTATTTTTTGACTCCAGCCCTAGGACATAAAGTAATACAAATTCCTTTGTGTCTTTTTATGATATGGTGAACAATTAAACTAGATTAAACTTCACTTTTACTTAATATACTTATTTCAAGACAAAAATTGACTTATCACCGAGTACTCTGGTAAAAGAAAATGTTTGCTTTGCGTCAGGAAAATTGTGCGCTGTGGCTCTGACTCTCTGTGGCTCTGACTCTGTGTGTGTGTGTGTGTGTGTGTGTGTGTGTGTGTGTGTGTGTGTGTGTATGTATGTGTGCGTGTGTGCGCACACGTGCATGTGCCTGTGTGTGTGTGTCACTTATCTTGCTCTCAGCTCTCCAGCTGTTTCAGTAAAACAGAAGATAACAATATAACGTCATACCTCCCCCCTTCCGTCTCTACCTCTCTCTTTCTCTTATCCCCTCCATCACTCTCATTCATAATTTATCCGGAGGCTGATTTTTTTGCCGACACAATCCCAGCGTAGCAGTGCAAACACTCTCTCGAGTTTCACTCGGGATGCGTGCTGCGTGGCCACTTCCTCCTGCAACAGGAAGCAGGTGTCGATAAGTACAGGAAGTGAAAACTGGCACCAGCTTCAGGTGAGTCTGTCCTCTTAGGTGTTGGATATCCCTTACCAAACACACACACACACACACACACACACACACACACACACACACACACACACACACACACACACACACACACACACACACACACACACACACACACACTGGAGAAGGTAATAATACACCTGAGCTGTATATAGCCTATATATTTTTAACTTCTTTTGAAAAAACTTCAAAGGTTATTTCACTTTTTTCTTTTAGCCAGGAAACTCTGCTCCTTATCTTCCCCTTTAAAATAGAAAAATGTTCCTAATTTAAGGTAGGAACCACAAAATGTGTAAAATAATCAGAAATAATGAGAGCATGTTGTCACAGTGCATGCAGCAGAGGAGGCCCGCAGTGCCAGACAGGTGAGAGTGTCCTCCTCGGTGTTGAATATCCCTTGCCTGTGAGCTTCACCGGGGATGCAGTACACAAATCAATTGTTTCCTTAAACAGGTGGAGGTCTCTGTTAACCCCCGAGCATCATGGGCACACTGTTGAAACTAACTTCATGTTTTTGGGGTACGTTTCAGTACACTAAATTACCATGTTAAGAAAGGCTTAGTCTGGCTTTCCATATGAAATAATACATACTAAAAGATCTGTCCAGCAAACAATGTATAAACGTTAACACCGGCCCCAAACCTGTCTTGTTAGATTTTTAATATGTTTTGAATATGCTCAAAAGAAAATGTATCATTTCATTTTAAATGATGGGGAAAATAGCTTGTCTTCTGATGATAAAAAAAGTTTTTTTTTTCCCCACACACTACATCCTTAATGTGGGTAACAACCATAGCAAAGCTGCTGTAATCGGTGAGCACCAATCAATTCTATTGGTAACTTCATTTGCATGTGTTTGGAACAAATGTGTTATCTTTATTATCCAATTGTTTGTGATTCAATCAGGTGAGCAGTTAGCAATGTGCATATAATGTAGGCTTATATTAGTATTAAGTTAATATTGGTATCTGTTTTGAGGACATCTGCACGCCATCTTTAACGTTTGGATGTTTTTCAATGAGGGTAAAGTGAAGTAGGCTCCCAGTTATATATAAAAGCAAGGAGATACATCATTCTAAAGTGAACACAGTGACACTGTATTTAAACGAGTCAGCCCTGTTCCATTTGCCTCCATTAAGTGGTATCATATAGCTGATTTGTAAAAGAGCAAATCAGCAGTGCTTGAGACAGCAGCACTCAGTTTCTGTCAACAAACATCCATCCAAAAATAAGGGCATTTAGTCAAAAGGCAAAATACTTCCTGCATTTTCGATTGGATCAAAAACTTCCTAGGTATTATTTGAGTTTAGTTTGAACCAACCGAAGGACTCTAACTCCATTATCAGAGTTGTTCTGGCTTGTTTTAAGACGTGTATGTTTAATACAGACCACTGGGCTAAATAAAGCATATGTCAAAATATTTTTTACTTAAATTAAAAATGGATATATTTCCAGATGACCTGAAAAGCATGACAGTGGGTTGAAAAAATGGTATTTATATTTCATTAACTCTTTAATTTAAAAAAGCAAATGGATAAAACACATTTAAAAACAAGTAGTAGGCTAAGTATAAAAACGTCCATTGAATCTTTTCAAATAATGGCTGTATTATAAATACATGTATGTTATTTATTCAGAATATTACAACTCTTTACATTTCAGCCAATCTTATTACTTAACACTCCTTAACCCATGACTCATGAAAAGGTGTGTCTTAGTTTATAGGACAGTTGCTTTGCCATTGATCAGAATTACTCTATTCAAGGTCACTCATTGTTTTCTCTGAGTCAATTTACTTTAAAAGTGTAGTGAATTATGCTTGAGGAGTTCACTTTGCATGTTTTTCACCACAGAATCCTTCAGATTTTCACAGCTACTTTTCAGGCCTACATGGGAGGAGTGATTCTTGCGATAAGTGTATATTTAGTTTGTAGCATCACTGCACGATAGAGAGATATTATGCACTCTGCAGTTGTCCCAGCTCCTTAATAGTCACACTGAGCTCAGACACAGCGTCTTGACTTTGACCGTCTCATTCAGCAGTCAGGGCAGGGTAGTTTTTTCTCAACAGTCGATTGGACACCGACTCCCAGTTTCTCCTTCACCTCCTGAAGCCTCTGACAGGGAAAGTGTGTGTCTGTGTGTTCTATATGTGACAGTACATCCATGTTATGTTCAAATCAGACAAGATGGATTTTGGTTTTGTGTGATATTCCTCTGTGGCTGCAGGCCCTCCTGAGGGAGAGCAAACTGTGAAAACAGGACTGGATCCCTGAGAGGGTTGTTAGTGAGAATTTCAATTAAAGACACAAGTGTGCTGGAGAGACTCGGGCTGGGTGAGGAATCTAAGTGATTAAGAGCTTCCTTTTCTTAATAAGACATAGGAGTCCTTGTATTTATTTACAGTAAAGGCCAGATAGTAACTGAGAGAGTCAAAAAAAATGTCTGAAATGATTATTATCAAGGAGATTCTATCTATATACTGCATAGAATACTTCCAGGTTAATATTCCCAATTTATGTTATCTGCTTTTATCGTTGCTGTTGTAGTTCAGATGTCCATCAAATTATACAATCTCATCCAATATTCAATATTTAATTCAAGGGCTGTGTTTATCATTCTGTATTTTAGTAATTTGATAATCACACAATTGTGACTCATCCAAACGTAATGTAACACTACATCGAAAACATCAGTGTCATCTTTATTTACAGTGTAGATAAATAGGACAGAGAACTTCAAGTGTAAAGGTCTGATAAAGGATGCAATGTTCCTAACAACCCTGTAGGGTAAAAGTGTTAAATTAAATCAACATGCCACCATTTTCTTTTCTTTGTGAGTAGAAAATGTGAAGTTGAGGTGGCACTACAAAAAAAAAATGTGATCATTATTACCAAAGGATGTATCCTCTGTGGATCTTTTTCCATTGTGGAAATGACTCAGGATGTAGTAACCATGGGATTTTTTTTCATCCCTTCCATCTGTTCCCAATGTTCCAATCCAGACTGCAACTAACGCTCATGAGTTATAACCGCAACACAATATGAAGCGTATTTTTGTAATTTAACTTTTTTCTAATCATCTTTGTTTTCTTGTGACAAACTGGGCCGTTGTACCTCCTGAAGCCTCTTTAAGTTATTTAAGATTGTTCGCTCCTGTTCATTGACGTGCACCTAGAACATATTAAGAGGACAAAAGCACAAAAGATTTAAAACCACTGTCTCATGACTTTAATGGAGAGATGAGGGAAATTCCAGACCTATGGGAATCACATAAAAAAATGAAGATGTGGCCAGTCGACCAGTATTATAACGTAAAGGTCACAAAATGATTAGTATACTGTAGAAACCAGGGCTATTCATTGCAGGTTTGCAGCAATCTTGCCAGTACAGTAGATGCTGAGATGTTCAGATCAGTTGGACGAACTGAACGACATCACCATCTTCGGGAGGGCCTCCAGCAAGGCACGTATGGCCTGCATGCTTTGTAAAAGGACTCCCTTTTGCTCAGACTGTGATCTCCTGAATATAGTCCTTGTATCTATTCCTTTGACAGGGGCCAGTCTTAAAAATAAAGTGAAACAAGTCCTCAACCTGACAGGCCTTAGATGACCCAACATGCAACAGCACTCCCTTCCCTCCCGTTTTCCCCTGTTTCCATCCTTCTCTCTCATGTCGTGGTGGCATTCCCATGAGACAGTTTCCGCACGTTTTTCCGCGAGCAGGATGAAATGAACCCCGCATCTCTCACCCGTAAAGAAACAGAGCGAAAAGCAGCTGCCTCAGCACCTGCCCGCCCCCAGTGAAAATCAAAATATCAATAAGCTCTTATAGCATTAAGGAAAATGCCTAAATCTGACACTTTCTCTCCCTCCAGCCCATCCTCTCCCTTTGCCAATATCACTCAACCACTTACACTTGGCATGGGCCCACTGGAGAGTTTTACATGTACATTAAGAGAGGCTTTCTGCCTCTATTTGTCCTCCTCGGCCTCTTCCCCCTCTCCACTATATCTATTAAAGTAAATATACACTGGCTGGGCGGTGACACATAGTCCATCCTCATTCATTTTTGAGCAGGTGATTGACAGGACTTGAGTTATCGCTACAGTTAAAGAAGAAGACCGCAGAATGGTCTATCCTTGCCAGTCAAAGAATGTTAATGCTTTATTACATGAGGGAAATTGCGGAAAAACAACACGACTGATTGTTCCTATAGAATGAAGTGGGAATAAATCATTATGTATAACTGTAAGAGTACCGGCCAGACCTCGTGAAAAAGCGCCTTGCCAAGGGAAACAGGATGAAGATATGATACGCATAAAAGCTTTGGAAAAGTGGGCCGAATAAGCAAAAAGAGATATCACACAGTGAGAGGAGTTTAAGTAGGGAATAAGGTGTGGAAGGGAAAGGATGGCCTAGGGCAGGAAGTGGATAAAGAGAGGAAAAGAGGGATGAGGGACATAGAGAGAGAGAGGTGGTAAAGCTGAATGATTGCTCTGTGAGAATTATTATTGATGATTCAGGCAGTGTGAATTATTAATGGGGAACGAAAAGCATCTTTGAACGTGTCTCTGACATTCAATACTGACAGAGATCAATGAGCTGGCGTGGACACGAAGAGGAGAGATGAAGGGAAAAAGGAGGAGGCGAGTTAGGAAGTAAGGAAAAAATGAAAAAAAGGAGGAGGGCAGGAAGGGTAGGTGTGTTTGGACAAGTGAAGTCCTTCGGATGGAGGCTTGTCAAAAAGGCTTAGGAAGGATGACAAGATGGCCAACTGCAAGGAGTCATGTGACAGTGTTGAAGGTGATTGGCTGTGACATTGTCTTGGGTCTAATGCTCCTCCTCAGACGCAGGAAATAGCAGAGCAGATCCTCCCTCCCCCCAACGTCTTGGAAACTGTCTCTTCTTCCTGTCTGCCAAACCGCTGGCCTGCTACATCTGTGTGTTTGACAGTCCTTTCTTATCGGTGTCAAAGAGCAAGGGTTGTCTCTCGACATCCTAACACATGGTTAAAATGGTCCTTTTCTTTTCATCCTCTACTCACTCTCATATTTGACTCCAATTCTATGCTGATGATGTGCTGCTATCAGTTTGCACAGTATCTGGATTCCCTCATCAAGAGATCACGCGAGAATCCTTTGTTAAGCTTCAAGTCATACGTTTGTAGCGTCCTGTAAGGTTCACTGGCATCTATTGGCGCGCATATTTTTGGCGTGTTAGTCCTTTAATGTTAGCATACAGACTGCAATAGCATTAGTTAGAACTGGAGAGTATTTCTTCATTGAAGAAAGAGCAAAGAACATGTCTTTTCTTAATGGACAAGGTGTTTTCATTCTTGACCCAAACTGGTTTTGGCAAGAAGTCATAGACAGATTGTTCATCCAAAAATGGTTTTACTATGTGGTACAAAGTTATGTATTGCCTCCAAAGGGAGCTGTATAAAGTCAGATACATTTCTTTAAGTGACATCACTCGCCAATCTCTACTGCAGTCTCGAGGTTAAATTGACAGCTGATGGCAACAGTCTCCAACTAATCTATTGGCAGGCAAGTTGCATTATGGTTAATGTAGTCACCAGGGTTTTTCAAGTAGAAATTTAAAATCATCACAAGTCCGACAAAATCACAGCAGCATATTGGGAAATCGGTGTACAGTAATTAGTGCCTTTTATGTAAGCCAGGGCCCTTAATAAAAGATATGTACGTACGTTTTAACAACAGCTGTCCATGAGAGGACAACAGCATGTTTTACTCTTTCATGGTATACAAAGACTGTAGAAGACACAAACTGAACAGATTTTGAACCAATGATTTTGATGCTAGAATAGATCTTTAAAACAAGATCTACAGTATGGATATTTTCATATGCATCCGCCCACTACTAATCAGATTCAAAATATGCCATATGAAGAAAAACATACGAGGATATATTTGATCTTTTATCAATGGACCTCGCCTTTACTCTTGCACAAAATGACTGAATGAAAGAGGAGCATTGATTTGAATTATTCCACACCTCAATTAGATGATGAGTGATAGATTGACGCAACAAAAAAATGTTTTCATGTTGGCACCTTACATTTTGAAGCTTTATGCATGTGAAAAATAATCCTGGGCATCATGTAAATCAGTCTTGGCTTTACTCCAGTCTTCGGTCTTGATGAATCTGAATCTGCTTGGTAACTGCCAAAAACATCAGAAGAAGAAAAACGAATGCACTTCCGTAGTTGAGACACACAAATAAGATTTAAACAGGCTATCATAAAACAAACTTGCAACATGTAGTAATTGCAATCCTGCTTGTACGTACTCGTGTTTAGTACGAAACCTTTTACAAAACCTCCTTGTGTGTGTGTGTGTGTGTGTGTGTGTGTGTGTGTGTGTGTGTGTGTGTGTGTGTGTGTGTGTGTGTGTGTGTGTGTGTGTGTGTGTGTGTGTGTGTGTGTGTGTGTGTGTGTGTGTAGGGGTCAGCAGGTCACACAGGAATGACTGATCCTAAGGGACAGACTGCCAGGGCCACTCAGCTGCTCCCCCAAAACACAAACACACACTCCTGCCATTCGTTTGGACTGACATGACATCGACGTCGCCGGGGCTGACACTAAAAGGGGACACCGCTCAGCTCCTATCCTCACGGTAACAGGGTGATGGGGAGACAGACAAGCTCCAGCCGCCACACCTGATCATGTAGCAGGACCGCGGTTTCTCTGAAACAATCAGGAGTCGCGCACTGACCATTCGCTTTCTCTCACCGTCATATACACACACACATACACACACACACTTTCAGACAGGCGGATGGGCCAACATGGACTTTACAACATGTGTCTTTGTTTCTGTGTGTGTTTCCAGTGAAATCTGACAGCCACATACAGCCATTTCTGGTAGATGGCAGTTTTAAAGGCGGTGAAGAAGTCCTAATAAAATCATTGGATCTTTTGACCTAAATGTACCTTTTTTTGAGGTCCCAAATGTTCAGGATCTCTGAAACAAGGAAACTGAATCAGTAGCGCTACCTCAAACCCTTACAACTGATTTTTAATGATGCCATGCCTGAATATGCAAGAAAACCAACAAGCTCTACGAGAGAATGTTAGTTTTGTGGCCACGACCGTCCACCAATCTGCTTCAGACTGAAGTATCTGCACAAATATTGGATGGGTTGCCATTATACATTGGCAACTGCAGTGCATTACATTCTCCCTTTGTTTTGTTACTTTTCAAAATAAATGCCCTCGAGAATAACCTCCAATCTTTAATTGGAATGCATTTTGCAAAGAAGCAATTAAACAAGTTAATAAATATTGGCTTTATCCGTGACATGCTCAAATATAAAACAGTCAATAGATCTAAAAGGAAGTGTTGGTCTTTACAAACAGAAATGTTGTATTGTTCGATCTGATTTATAACATTTTTCATCTGATCACAAAGGATGCATGTTATTGCAAGGTATAAATAGGGTTTCACAGTCATGATATCCAAACAGATTATGTTAGAGACACAAACACTTTATAATGCACCATGTTGTAAGATAGTGTCCCAAATAGGTGAAATTCTAAAGGATAAAACTGATTTCTGATGTCTGTACAACAGAATTGATTTTATGCTTTTTGACAAATAATTTTGTTTTTGTATCACTTTGATTCCAATTGCCCAGCATGATGATGATGATGTGCGTGTATATCTATGCTCCGGTGCACGACCAAAGATAGCTGAATCCTTGTCATGTCTCCCAAGGGTCTGGTGTTAGGTTTTGCGGCCTGAAAGTGTTTTTTATGCATATATCTGATTTTGTTAGTGCAGTAGTTTTCTACCTCTCTGTCTGGGGTGTGTCCAGGTTATGCACAGTTCCCATCACAAGGCAAACCTGAATGCTGACATATCTGTTTTTTATGATCTGAGAGCAATGTGAGCAAAATCCAATGTTTTTGAACCCAGATACAGTATGTCATTTAATGCATCCGTGTATGATAAAAACTGCATTGATATAGCAACTTTGCCCGTAACTGAGTAGACTCCACAGACATACTATTTGTAGTTGTTGGGGCTGATTAAATATTTATTTGTATGTTTATGGTTGTATTCAGTCGACACTCTCATTGTTGGATTATTGATGCATTTAAGTACATTTGATACAATAAGGGTTATACTGATGAAGTATCAGCAGCTGGCTGCTAATCAGCACTTTTTCTCTAGTTCAGGGAGAAAGGTCAATTGCAATTTCCTTGTTTTAAAACATGTATAAACATCCAGAATGTTGCTTACAGTGTGTTTTACCCTTAACAGATCTTGTGAATGCAATTGTTCTGCAGTCGACTCTGATCTGAAATAATTTGAAGCTTATGGCACATGAACGCGCCAGGAGGACTTTGCAGGTGAATCCAAAGTTTCAGCTTCAGTATTTATGAAATAATATTGTAACTTTGGCAATAAAGATATATATTTACTGTAATGGATAACCCTTGAATGGCCTGAATAGAGAGCACATTCAGACATATGTTGCTCTTTTTTTTTCGAGTTTACTTTCTTCTTTTCATCTTTTTTTTAAAGGAATCTCTGCCAATGTTTATATTGAATCACTCAATCTACATACATAATTAAAAAAACATAAGCACGTGTAGCAGCTTGTTTTAGACCAGGTTTAAACTGTAAGTGATTACTTTCTTTTTGCACAGGAAATTCTACATTTTTATCTTCATAATGTCAAAATCTGCATGAAATGAGTTTGACCCATCTGCTCTTTTAAAACTCAGACATATATTGGATCTGAATATTAGATATTTCTTTATGAATACTTGTAAAATAGAAATACTTTAAAAAAGTCTTGTATAACACAAACTTACAGTGACGTACATTCTTAGGTTCCACTTCTTCCACTGACCGGTCTGACTGACTTACATAGACTCATGCTAAAGAAGTACTATTTATTCCTGTTAGTAAAACTACAACACCTCCTGCCTTGTCCCCACTGAGCTCCCCAGTTCTGCTCCTCCTGCTGTCTGTCACCTCTGAGCTTTAATACAAAGGGACATGTACGATTGACCTGGCACTAAAGCACTAACACACTGTCTGGGCCCTTTATGGCCAGTAAAGAGAGACGGACTATTAACCTCCATCACCCCTTCCTTCCTCACCCTCACAGCCTCTGTCACTCTCCCCTGTGTCCCCCCTTCCACTCCGCCATCACTACCTGGAATTAGCTACGGGTGAGGGGGTCGGCTCAGGCCAAAAGAGAGGGGTTAAGAGTAGGGTCTGTGGCTTTGTGTGACATGTCACCCTGGTGGTTTTATAGGCATGTACTGCAGTGATGATCGCTCTGTCTCAAAGTACTCAGTTATTGGATTTATACAGGTGCTGATACAGGAGTGCATGTTGTAGCTAGAGTGATGAAAACCACAAGCTCACTATATATTGTTTGGACGTGTGTGTGTGTGTGTGTGTGTGTGTGTGTGTGTGTGTGTGTGTGTGTGTGTGTGTGTGTGTGGGTGTGGGTGTGTGTGTGACGGTGATTATGGTATGAAGAGGAAAAGGTTCTAGGTCAGAGACATTGTTATTACTGGATGATAGTTTGGAAAAAAATATATATATATTTCCTTTGACCGCCTTGTGTGCTTTAATTACTTTACTTTACACCACTCTGTATTGTGTATCGCAGCAAAAACATATATATTTGTACACGCCCAGGTTGTACGTTTTGCTGTTATTATCAATCAATCCATCAAAGTTCATTTATATAGCCCAATATCACAGATTTCAAATTTGTCTCAGGGGGCTTTACAGTTTGTACAGAGTACGAATACGACCCTCTGTGCTTAGATCCTCACATCGGACAAGGAAAAGCACGCAAAGAAGCGCTAGGGTTTCACGTGATCCAGGCATGGCCTTTAATGCTGACAACCTGCCAGGTCACAGACACAAAAAATCAAGGGGAAGCTGAGTAAGTAACATGCATTTTTGTGACATGAGATTGTACAGGTACAGAGAAAGAGACGAAAAAGGGAGAATTCAGGTGAAAGTGGAAAGTCCATGACAGACAAACCTATAGAAGCATAGCTATGATTCAAGGCAATTATATACATTATATCTAAAAAAAAAAAAATCAATATCTTAATGAGTTAACTGTGAACCAGGAAGTTTAAAGAGCCACAAAGCAGCGTGAAACATGTCCTGTGTGACACCACATGTACTGTATGTTTATTTGAAGGATAGTCAATGAATGAACAGTGGAGAGATTTTAAACAGAGTATTTATTGTTGAGACAAACGATCGGACTTGGGTCTTTATAATATCTATCATATCCTTCGCTGTCATCTCATGTCAAACATACATTTGAGACATGTCACCATGGCTACGGCCATCTGTGTTTGACTTACTGCCTCCAGTTGAGGAGAGACAAATCGCTCCTCATTTGGAAGCAATTCTCCAAGCACGTCATTTGCCCTGTTCACGGGGCGTTCGCCATGAGGAAGACACACACACACACACACACACACACACACACACACACACACACACACACACACACACACACACACACACACACACACACACACACACACACACACACACACACACACACACACACATACACAATCAAGAAAAAAGAGTCAGAGAGGAAAACAGGGATCTCAGACAGCAGTGGAGAGTGGCAGAGGAGTCCCCATAAAGCCAAGGTTAATTCCTCTGCCTCTTCATCCATCACTGAGCAGCTGAGAGGGGGTTGAGGGGTGAGGGGGGTGATGGACCACTTTCAGCCATACATATATACCTATATATGTGTGTGTGTATGTGTGAGGAAAGACAGAGGGGGGTGAGGAGAAATACAGTTGAGAGGGGAGAGGGGGGAGTTTGCATCGCCCCATTGTCTCCCCAAGCACCCATAAAGGGCGTAGAAGGCAAGGGATCATAAGCCTCATTTGCCAGGAGTTATGGCTGCCAACAGAAGGAAAATTGGAGCAGGCAGGCTGGACCAATAACCGCTCAGGATGTAGTTTTCCTGGTTTGGCGGGTACTGATGCCGCCGAGGTCAGGAGAGATCCTTGCGTGGACAACACAGTGCTGTCTGAGAGCGCAGTAGAGACATCACTGTCACTGATGATCAATGGTAGGTAGAAAGAGAGGGGGGGCAGGGGGATAGCAGTGGTTAGCCACCCACAGAGAAAGACAAGGAGAATGACATGATGTGATGGTGGCAAGCACAAAAGGACATAGACAGGAAAAAAGGCATGTGGCCAATATAGGATGCTCAGTAATTATAGGTGTCAAGATTTTGCTCAGATGGATTCTTTACGTGACAAAACCCATATTTAAATAACTCCACTCTGTTCGTAGAGTGAGGATGGTGATGCTGAGGAAGATTTGGGATCATGCTGCTGAAAAGTTTAACCTGGCTCCAACAATACAGTGCAATTTCATCAAAGTAACCTTGAAACACGTACAGGCATACATAAGTATATTGCGTCTAACAGGGATAGTGTATTTCTACTGTTTTAAAAAGTTACTGACGTTTGGGTTCAGTATTTTCCCAACACTGACGTAATAAACACAGTTGCAAAAGAGTCATTCTCTCATAGACTTCTATGCAATTAGACTTCGTTATACAACCGGTGGGGTTGCCCCCTGCTGGCTATTAGATTGAATGCAAGTGTTCTGTTGTTTTTCAATGTATGATGAACCATTGTGAAGTGTTTTTGTGTCTGATAATAATAGTTATTATGTGTGTGTACACCTTGTAGTCTCACTCCTGAATTGTCAATTATGGCACCTTGGTCGGAGCTCCTTTAACATGCAGGAAAGTACAATCGATTTGAAGACGTGGTTAACAATATTAACATAGTAATTAGAATTAGTTAGGTATTTTATGTCTGCGAGTAAAGTTATGTAGCTACTTTGTTGGAGTTTTGTGTAGGAACATATCATAGTTTGCGTAAATTAAGTATGTTTAGTATTTAACATTCACTATTGAACACTTTCTGGGTCCTGTGTTTTTTTGACCCACCCGTTTACCACGACCCTATGCAGATTTGATCGCTTTTTTAAATCGCCTGAGGTCCTTCTTTTCTCCTGTCATAATTCCTAGGCAACACGTCCTGATCAACAAGCCCATTTCCGTTTTTGAAAGATTTACATCTTCAATAACAGTTAGTAGGTTTGGGGCTACGAGACACAGATAGTAGGAAGTAGAAGTCTGAAAGTTCTAAAACAGATACTAAATACATTGTTGGTTTTGATAGCCATTTAATGGGATTTTTTGACAGTAAGAACAAAAAGAATAACGCCACTAATCCTTTAACTCACATGACTTATCCCAAATTAGCATTGAAAACCATGTGTCATACTTCATTTTGTGTTGGTTTTGTAGGTGTTGTTGTCATTCTGAGGGACAAATGCATACCTCCTATGAGTTACCCATCCCATTGTTCCGGCAGACATTTCTTGAGCCAGGCAGATGGATGTTATTAAAACCATGCTATGCTCATTTTGTTCAATCTCTCTCTCTCTCCTTATTCCTTTCTCTCCATCTCTCCCTTTCCCTGTATGTCTCATAGGGTCATTTGCCTGCTCAGATGAGATTGTAAGCTATAATGGAGGAGGTGTGGAGTGCTGAGACAAGGAGAAATGGCCCGCCGTGAAGATAGAAGATTTGATGGTTAGTCGATAGCTCTTCTCTTTCGTCAGAGAGAGAAAAAGAGCATGGAGATGGGCATGCATGAACCTTGATATTATATAGGAAATGCATTATTTTTCAAAATGACCTGAAACGGTCTCAGAAAATGATTTTAGCATGAACTAACCTTGAACACTCCCATACTTATGTAAATGATCGCCATCAGTGGTAATCAATGGATGGAATAGCCTTGAGGGTCTTAAATGTTACTGAGAACGTTTTCGATTTAAACAGCGTCCTAGTGCCAGGTTGGTTATAACGGCCTTGTAAGACAAGATGAGGGGTCACATTGCTTCCAACCCTCTTTTGCATAATGGTCATTTGAAAAGGGTGTGTTCAATTGAATATGACTTCTTTATGTTATATTTGAGTACTCAGCCTGCTACTCCTTTTTCTTGTCATTGATCAGTTTGGTCCTCAATAACAGAGTAAAAAATGTCCTTTGTTCCATGGCTGCAGATACTAATGGCCGATGTCAAGACGTCATTCCAACTCGTGTGGACTAAAAACATTGCCGTGAACTTGAACCGTGGATTCTTGTGAACTTTGACCATTGACACAGATTTGAATTCATTGTAAACTAAATTCTAGGTATGTTGCACACTGGGTTTACAACAGTTTCACTAAAATAAAACAATCCCGCAACCTTTGAACAATTATTTGGTTTTCAGGACCTGGCAACTATGGAGGATAAGCAGACCCTTTATCTTGCACAAGTAACAACTCATGGAGATATTTAACATTGAAAAGCTAAATGATATTGGCAACATCAGTGTTTCCAGAGGAAAGGCACAATTGGAACTTTTGATACTGTACAGCCAACTTGATGAAGACAAGCATGTTGTTAGAAAGTAGGACACAGTTTTACAAGATACTGGAATCAAAAATGTGCCTTAGAATCATTGTTGGAGGTATAAACATGCAAAAATCTCTCCAGACAATTGACACAAAATCGATCTTCATTTAACAATTACCTCAGTGGTTGAAAATGTCCTATGACCTAGTATCTTTAGCCCTGATATATACAAACCGGTGTTCTAACTGGCCATACTGTGGCTGTACTAATTAGTGGATTAATTTCAAAAAGCTGCTGCTTGAGAGACAAAAAGATTCTTGCTAGCCGTCGGTCCACATCTAACTTTACTGTCATATTGTAAGCTTTACCTTGTGTCTGTCGTGATAAGCCTGCTGTCTGAGTGGAAAAAGGACATAGTGACATAAAACACCTAAGGGACCAGCTCGTCATCAACTCTGACAGGAAGCATGAATGACACCTGACACATGGCTGAACTCTGTCTGCTGCTAACAGCTGCCTGAAAGCACTCTGATTGACCAGACCTGACACAAACACAAGTGAACACATGCATACACACCCACACACATGGAGGCATGGTAACACAGCCAAGGGCGAAGGGTACGTGTGGCTCAATGACAT
The DNA here is from genome assembly GCF_036324505.1 of Eleginops maclovinus. Classification (NCBI taxonomy): domain Eukaryota; kingdom Metazoa; phylum Chordata; class Actinopteri; order Perciformes; family Eleginopidae; genus Eleginops; species Eleginops maclovinus. The sequence continues at coordinate 9,395,190 of NC_086357.1, forward strand.
AGTTGCACAGCTGCGTGGAGATCAAACTCATCCGCCATTTTTGTTGTTCTTTTTTTGGTCGCTACGTAGCTAGCTAGCTTCGACTATGGACAACACCAGACCATTTGTGCCTCTGAATAAATTTGACATGTCAGAGGAGATTTTGGAATCAATCGGCTAATGGTCTGCAAAGGGTCAATGTCAAATATTTTGGATGTGATATCTTGATCATTGATATCTGGATTTTCCTTATTCGATCATTGTTCTCAGTCCCATTAGCAACTTGAGGCTTGAAGTTGAGAGACGTCTGAACTCATGAATGCAGATACATATATTAAAAGGTTGTGAAGGTAAATGGTTTCAGATGATAGCCAAGACCTAAGATTGCATCTTAGCCCATATGCTCCACAAATGTTGACCTTTATACAGGCTGCTTATATGTATTCAATCAAAGCTAGTTTAATTGTGATTGGTCACAATATTTGGTCATTGCCTAAATATTCAGCATTCATTTGCATGTATCTATTTAGAGATTATACTGGAGGTCATTCAAAGGTCTGAAAGCAGGCTAGTTATAACACTATATCCGCCAAGGGGGGGTCAAAATTACCCCCTTTTTGTGGTTCTAGGAGTAATGGAATGCTGGCAGTTCTAGTGTTAACTTTGTTTTAAAAAAAACATACTTATTAATATTTATTATGTAGAGTAAATTAAGCCTATTGTTAGCACTGAGTAAAGTTTGTTAAATGAAATAGAAGAACTGAATTATTCTTCCACAGCTAATACCTATAACACACACCCACTGCTCACACACATAAACAAAACTTCTCAGCCAAGATCTAATTCGACCCTCGACCAGTCTCTTCTCTAAAGGCCAGAGTGCCCACTGTGTTGTGCGTGCAGAGTTGTTAGGAAAGTCCTATGTGAGAATGTGTCTAAAATGCATGTGAATGTGTGCAGTGAGCTGAGTGAATATGCATCGCCGCACCCACTTCTATGCATAAGCTGCTGCTCATTTATATTTATCTGCAGCACCTACATGCATCAGGACAAACAGCTGTTGTAGTGCGTGTAATCACACACTTACCGTTTTTCAAGTGTGTTCTGTTGTTTCAAGTGTTTGCAAACAGTTTGAGTGAATGTACTTATTGTTGATGTTCTGTATGTAGCAGCAGCTCCATCATTTAAGTGTGTTGCGGTTCAAGTGAAACCACAAGAGACAGAAGCAATAAGAAACCGTCAAAGCTTTCAGTGTCAAGCTAATGTGCAAAGGATGCACACACACACACACACACACACACACACACACATTCAGGTCCTGTCATTGAGGATATTGACGTGGTGATCAAGTGGTATCAAGGATCATCTTAACCTTCGCCCTGCTGCTCCTCAGACTCCACAAACATACAGGAAGCTCCATAACAGTGAGAGGTACGGAGGATCAAATCTGCCTTAATAGAGACTATGAAAATGATCTAACAAATGAATGTGTCATTAATATCTACAATTACAGACAAGTTGTAAATAAGGTTCACATCGATCCTGCTCTTTATAATCACCAAAATATATATGAAATTAGAGGAAAATGACCGTTGAGATATCATTTCCTTTCTTTTTTTATTGGTTTTTGTAAGAAACTAAGAAAAAAAGTGCAGTAATAGTATAATCACGACTCTTAAAGATAAGTCATTATTCATTTATTTGATATTAGATTGGGTTAAATGATAGAATTCAATTTAAAAGCTAAATACTATAGGATGCAAAGACATTTACTGAAGACCACAACAAAAAGTATGAAAGTAATTTTGTTTTGTTGAAGTGATTTGTTTGGCAACTCAGGGCCACCAAACGCCTCTTACATGTCATACAGAAAACATATGTAAAAACAAAACCTGCATGAGTTGGTCCACTCTGTTCCATCTTTGTTTCTCTACGGCCCTGTTTATTACTCCACTCTCGCTCCAAATACCCCTACATTATGTCAACCCTTCCCACCCCCTCTTCCTCCACCACCATATCTCCCCCTCCCCATCTCCCTCTCTCTGTCTCACTCCGCCTCTGACACCCTGATCAATTCCCCATCAAATCCTAATGCTGCGGTTTAACTCAAGTGTGGCATCTTAATTAGAACGATAACTGCACACTGTCAGGGTCATCGACTGCGCCGGCCGCCAACCAATGCTTCTCATCGACAGACTGCCAGCGCTGAGAGAGGCTCTGAAAGCAGGGGACAGATAGACAGAGGGGGGACAGGGAGGGAGGGATGGACTGGGACAGAGAGAAGGGAACAGACAGCTAGAGAGTCAGGGGTGAGTAAAAACAAGGTGGTGTATATGTTTAAATGAGAGTAGGGTTTACTTTAAGGGGGAGTTGACAAAACTGAAGGGTGACTGAGAGAGAAGAGAAATGTCTGGAGGGAATTAAAAAATCCTGAAGATGTCTTATTGTTTTCTCAACCTCGTGTCCTCAGCAGCCGACGACTGTCCCTGTCAACCTCTGCTTTGGGACTGAAGGATGTCCTGTAGAGCCTCTTGTAATATCTAAATGTATGTGCGTGTTGGGGGAGCGGGATACCTTCAAGAAAGGACAGAGAAAATGTGACAGTAGAGTTTGTAAGGCCACAAAGGGATTAGTGTTTTATAAGATGTAGTAAGAAACAGGAAACATTAGGAAATGCATTGGACAAGGAAGAAAATGAAATCACAGTAACATGAAGGGGAAAAAAGCAGCAAGGAAGTCAACTAAACAAGTAGGGGAAGGAAAGGAAATGAAGGGAAGGGAAAAAAAACTAATGCAGGAAATGCAACAAGGAAGAAAACATCTAAGGAAAGGAAAAAGAAAGGCTGAAATAGAAGAAAGCTAGGAAAGAAGGAGTGAAAAGGGGAAAAGACAGGAGTTAGGGAAGGGACTAAGTGTAAGAAAAGAAAAGGTGGAAGGAAGGAAAGCAAAGAGAATCAAAAAAGGTAGAAATGATGACCAAGAACTAAACAAAAATATGAAAGCTAAGAAGGGATTACAACCTAGCTGTTTTTTTACACTGTAAAATCACTTCATATCGTTGCTCTAATAAGTAATATATAAAGCCTTCATTATTAATAGGAAAAGAAGAATTGAAATCATAAAGATAGTCATGCGCATGCAGTCACAGGTCGTTCCCACACAAAAACACACACACACACACACACACACACACACACACACACACACACTCACACACACACACACACACACACACACACACACACACACACACACACACACACACACACACACACACACAGAACTCCCTCTTGTTCAACCTGTCAATTGGCGATTTGTCCTCGCTTGTTTTGTTTTTTTTCAGAGATGACAGGAAAAAAAACACGAGTGAGAAAGAGAGAAAAATGGAGAGACATGAGGAGAGAGTTTCCCTTTTTATGTGACAAATAAAGAAATCAATAAATCATTGCGGGCCTTTGACAGGTTGTGGTGAGGAGTGGCCGTTCGTTCCTCATGGACTATTTATGAAGCTGTCGCCGCCGTCTGTGTGTGTGGGTGTGTGTGTGTGTGTGTGTGTGCGTGTGTGTGTGTGTTTGTGTGTGTGTGTGTGTGTGTGTGGTGGCTGGTTGGTGAGCAAGAGTACAGTCTGAAATATTTAAATGTTTGCGTGCATTTCACACCAGACCTGTGGCCCTGCAGAGGGGCTGGTGGCTACATGGGGGGGAGGAGGAGGGTTACAGATTCAGTATGTTTGGTATTGATGCTTGAGACAGAGATTTATTGTCCATGACCACCAGCACTCATCCTGAAACATAGAAATACATATAACATAGTTGCTTGAACTTGAAAATTGTTCCTTCCTTTTTTCCTTTGTGTAGTAGCAAAGTTATTTTTCACATTGTTTTGTACGTCTGATATCGGCCTATTTTAACTCCTTAGAAAAGAGATGTATTAACGTCATATTCTTTAGATATTTCCTTAAGAACACAGTTTGGGGAAAAAGCACAGTGTGTTAGCCTATGCCTTGTTAGTGAAATATCAGGTATGATATGACGCAAGTTCAACTTGTTTTAAATTCTCAAAAGACCAGGAATAATTTCCATGATTCTTTAAAAAAGTCAACATCTCGTTAAAGTATAAAATGTGAATTAATCTGCTGGTTTCAAGGAAGATTATATAGGGTATATTTGTTTGTCATTATGAATAATTCAAGACTTTAGCAGGCTTGGGTTGTAAAGTCAAGACGGAAACAAGTTGATGATTTTTGTCTTTTCAGAAGATTTGCTGCCCATAAGAAAAATATAACAACAGCTTCCCCCTTTTAAATAAAGTTATGTGTGTTAGAGCAATGCCTTTCTGTGTTTAGACAGACACAGTGGGTTGAAGCTCCCTCTGTGAGAGCTCTGCTCCCTCGCGTCTCTTAGCAGGCCTTGAATGGGCATTATTTTATTAATGAATTAGAGTTTAGATCCAGAGGAGGTCTCTGCTGAAGAGTTCAGTCTCTTCAACCTGCTGTAATCCAGCTATTACAGGCAGATTATCCTCATTATTACATTAGTACAGGCTCACTAGGCCCTGAGCCCAAATTACCCAGAGGAGTTGGTTTAAAATGTGTCAGTTTTTACTTTGGAATAATCCCTAAATAGGAGTCATTATCCTGTAAAGCTGAACTGGATGTGGTAACTGTCTAAGGTGCCACCCTTTTTTTACAATGATGAAATTAAGTCTAGAGATGAGAGGTTAGAAATTGTCAGGTAACAAATTTGATGACAGATTTGGAGTTGCTGCTTTTCTCTTTTTCATATCAATATCATTTGAACATGTTTTCGATGTCTCATTAGACTCTGATGTTCACAACTGAAGTTCATAGTGTATTTTCTAAATCTCTCCTCAGTTTTTGTCCAATTTAATGCCAATCTTGGAGTTTTTTTTGTCTTCCTTTCTAATTTTTGCTTTATATATGGCCAGTAATACCCATGGCCATTTTTTCAGTGTGTTTTACAGTTAAACCAATATGGTTGGGTATGTGTAATGCTGTCTCTACTTGGCTACTATTCAGGAAGATAATATGATGATACATTTATTACTATGTTTTTATTCTTTTTACAAACTAAAGTAGTCAAAATTAGAAAGGAACACTCATTTTAATGCTTAAGGACTAATATAAAGCTTTAATATCTATCAATTACCACCATGCTAGAGTGTTACCATTATGATCCTTGTCCATCCTACGCAAACTTGCAAAGATGATCCCTGAAGACTTGTATGCTTTTTTTCTCCTTTATTTACAGGATACGCTGCTCTTACTGTACATTTGGCTACACTATTATGCACTCTGCGGCCCAATATATGTAGACTCTCTGTCCACTTTTGGTTTAGCCTTTAAGTTCCAATGAAGGGGGATGTTAAACCTATAGCACAGCCTGCAGCGACATCCAACTGTTCTAGTGTGCCTGAATGGGAGCAAATCCCTGCAACCAGGCGGTCAAGTCAGCAGTAGAGTCTGAAACTAGAAGAGTGGATAATTTAGATAATTCAGGTTTAACATAAAGGTGCAATTGGTGTGTATATTCTTCCCTTCCTATGAAGGTAGCAACTTAAAGCCATGCAAACTTCTGTAAAAACACCATCTTTCATACATTTGTGTAACCTATTGTACTTCTCACTTTAAGTGTGTCTGTAACTCTGAATCCCAATATGTGCAGTGTACAGTAAGAGTGTGTGTATGTGAGGTGAGAGAGAGATTGCAAACAGTAGATGAAGCAGTACGAGAGCTTGTGGCGATGCTGAGATTTAAACTCATTCTGTCTGCGGCTCCATCAGATAACGAGCTGAATCAGCACGCACCGTGGATATGCACAGTGGGCCACACACACACACACACACACACACACACACACACACACACACACACACACACACACACACACACACACACACACACACACACACACACACACACACACACACACACACACACACACACGCACACAGTTAAAGTTAGCATAAATGTGACATTCCTAGAGATACAGGAAGAAAGACAAAGACTTACACCAGGTGTTATAATGAGCAGAGTCCTTTTAGAGTCCTTTTTTTCATTGTTTTTTTCCTACACTTAACTCTCCCTCTTTGTCTCTCTTTAATCTTCTTCCTCTATAAAGTACTGGTTCTCGTCGTCGGGATGGGGAACCCAGATGAAGTCACAGGATCAATCAGACTGGTTACAAAATGGACTCATATTCTCTGTTTAGCTTTCCTAAAACCAAACAAAGGTATATTCGCATTCAAAGTTTCTCACCAAACATATAGTCTGTTTCCTTGAGGCGTAGAATACACAGTTTTTGTCATAAACACAAAGCATTGCAATTCTCTCAAAGTGAAATAATAAAAGCAGTTTAGATATGGTCACATATTTTTTTAGGATACAGGGTTGTTGGACAGTCGGCCCACCCTTGCTTGTAGTTTATTTGTTATTGTGACAAAACACATTTTAAATTTCTGCCTAAAACCAAGTTTAAATCCCTTTTCACTTTTATCATAATAAAAGTGCAATTTGGCCTTTTTGTATGAAACATTGGACCATTTTCTCACCTCTTCAGGAACTAAAAGCAATTCAAATAAGTGATCATAAGCCATAAAGTTCAAGCTCTAATGTTTCCCATCATCCATATAAACTCTCCTCTTCCAACCCTGCTCCTCACCTTCTCGCCTACCTCCCTCGTTTTCCTCCTACCTCCCCCGTCTTGTTTTGTGCCTCTCTGTTAGCGCTGCTGCTGGATCACTTTCAGAGCCCTGCTGTCAGTGCTAACCACAATGTGACCTCGCTGACCCCTCTTATATCCGCTGCCTTATCTCCTCCAACCCACCACAGCACCCTGCACCTCAGCCCTCACCAAATACACTGCTGCTACTGCTCCCTGAGGAGGAGGAGGAGGAGGAGGAGGAGGAGGAGGAGGAGGAGGAGGAGGAGGAGGAGGAGGTGGTCAGTGACGCGCTGAGATTCAGGCCTGTCCCTGCTCATTTCAGGTTAGCCCGTCTGCATTAGCACCAGTCAAAGTGACAGCTGTCAGCGCCACCGAGCGTGCTCCAGATGCTCCCCCTCCATCCGTCCTTGGAGCGTGGCCAGGGGAAAGGAGAGGACAGGAGAGGAGAGGAGAGGAGAGGAGAGAGGAAAGGAGAGGAGAGGAGAGGAGAGGAGGACCACAGACATTTAGGAAATAATATTATAACAGTAGAGGAGCAGAGATAAATGAAAAAGAGGAATAAGTATAAAGCAAAGGATAATGAAGAAGGGAGGAAAGAAAGGAAAATGTGAGGAGAGTAGAAGAAGTCAATGGCAAAGAGAAGAGAAAGAAAAAGGGAAAGAAAGGGAGATTAGGAAAAAAATTGAGGAAAGTTAACAGGAAAAGAGCTAAAGGAGAAGAGATGTAAAACAATAGAAAGGGAGAGGAGAATAAGAAATAAATGGTGAGAAAAAGAAAAGAGAGAGGGGACAGGGGGAGGAGAGCAAAGTAAGAAGCATGAAGGGAAAGAAAAAACAACTTGGAGGAGAGAGGAATTAGAGAAAAGTATGGAAAAGACTTGAAAGACAGGGAGAAAACAATGATGTTATGAAAGGAGAGGATAATGAAAAGGGGTGAGGAGGAAAGTAAGGATAGGAGATAAACAGGGAGAAAAATTATTTTAAAAAAGAGTAGAAAGGGAGAAGAAGTGAGGAGAGGAGGTACGATGCAAGAGAAGAGGAGGGGGTAAAGGAAACAAATTAAGAGTGGAGGAAAAAAGGATACTTAGTTTGAAGATGAAAGAAGAGGGAAAAAACGTTTATTAGGGAGTGCAGAAAACAAGAAAAAGGCAGAGGCAAATAGAAAGAAAATGAGACTAAGTACTAGCACAAAAAGGAAATAAAAAGTGATGAAGTGAGTGCACTTGGCAAACTGTTGTTGAGTTTGGACGTAGTTAAGTAATACTTTGTTAATAACCAAAGATGTGTGTTTGTTTTGTTTTACAGGACAGTTGTGACCTTATGGAGTGTGAATCTGTGGTTATTTGGCCCAGTTTTAGCCGGGTTTGTGTGCGAGCAGCGCCGCCTGCTGGCCGGAGGATGATCCGCAGCCCGGCGGGAGCAGCAGCATCACTCTGCCGCAGTGCTCGCTCTCTGCTCCGGTCTCATCTGAACATCACACCGCTGCTTTCTACACCGCACAGAGGAACACCAGAAGGAGACCAAATGTTTTGGTGAGACAAAAAACTGTTACTTTACTGTAAATGTGATCTCAAAGTATTTTAACGTGTATTTTCTGTCTTTGTGAGTTTAAAAAGATATGAAGAGAGTTTGAAAAATTAACCGAACATATATTACATTTGAGCACCGTTTTTTGGTAAACACAAATGAAACGTGCTATTCATGGATTATTTGTGATAAAGAGATGTCATGCCGGAAATATTGTATTTCAATAAATAATGTTTTCTGTCTCATCCTGGCCTGATGTAGCCTATGCAGTAGGCTTTTCAACGTTTGCATGTATAAATCAGTCAATCATTTAAAATAAGTGTAATTATTACCTCCAGCTATTATTTGTAATGCTTATTTAATTCAAAGTCGAATTAAGGTCCATCAGTATTTTAAGCTTGAAAAATAGTTAAAGTTTGTGACTTTCCCATTTAATCTTCAAACTTTGTAATTAAACTGATATCAAACAAAACCTGAACTTAATTTACAACATTATTATATATTGTTATATTTTAGAAATGTTTGGGCATGGCTGATGTCAGACGGGTTGTTTATTCTCACTTTTAAAGTAAAGTAGGTGGATGGTGTCATGTCCACCCCTACGGGTACAGAAGAGGTGCCAGACAATAAAGGACAATGAGTTTAGCCATAAAGGTATACCTTCAAGGCTAAAATCATGTACTATTATTCACATTTTCTTGAAATTGATTACTGCGCTGGGTATTCAATATGCCGACAACTTGTTTTTTTACTTAAGCATAATTTTATTCCTGCATTATCTTCACGAATTTCTCTGGTTCTCTATGTGCTGTTGGTTCACTGTTTCAATCAGCTTTTAATTTGAATGCAATGTTGAATATCTCTGATCCATAAAATAACGAAGGAGCAGACAGAGGAAATTGACCCGTTTAAATAGAAATCAAGTGCATACCCTTTCACATCCAATACATCATATATCCTGTGTTTGTCATTTTCTTTGCAAATTTTAGATGTGGTTTAAAGATGTAAATAGTGTGAGTTTGAAGGACTAATCCCGGGTTAGAGGTCAAGTTAATCAACATGAAGGGGACCCGAAACCTAAGGATAAAGCTGCAAAACATTCAGATTTCACTCAGCGTTTTACCGCTTCCCTTTGTGTCCAGTTAGTGAGTGATGCTGGCCACAGTATGCCTTTGAAACTCATGTGCATGAATACATAACACACACACATGTATACACACCACACAAACACATACAGAGAGATCGGCTGAGCAGGAGTGCGGGTGTCTTGATTCCCAGACAGACACACTCATGCACTTTTAATGGGATCCCTCTCTAAAACCATGGGATTCCTCTGCCAAGCTTGACCCTCTTTCACTGAGTGTGTATGTCAGTGAGTGCTTAGCAGTGTGGGTGGGTGTGTGTGTGTGTGTGTGCAGGAGGTGTGGATAAGGGTCATTCACCGGCCCTGGGGTGCGATTTCAGCTTGCCGGAGGGAGGGTAAGTGAGTGGTCCCAAGACCCCGAAAAACCCCAAGGCCTGATATGAACCTCATCGCACAAGTTCCACACTGACCAATGCCAACACGGCAGACAGAGATATCACTAAGCTCCTTTTTTGAAACAAAATACTTTTTTAATGTATGGAAGAAAGAACATGCATTTTGAGGGGTGTCACATTTATTTAGCCTTTGGTTTTCCCCTCAAATTGTACATCATGGTTCCTTAAATTAAGGGACTGTATTTTTGTATTGTATTATTTTACACTGTACAACAACACCACATATTCAGTGTGCTCTGTGTCTCCTTGTGCAAACCTTTAATCATTATGTTGTCATGTTATCATGAGATTTAAGGTTTTACCAAAGCATGCTGCAGCTAAAACAAAAGAATGTCATTTAAATCCTAATGAACCAAAGTGTCCAAAAATATGAAATACATCAGGTGGAAATTCGAAAGAATATTTCACTTTTTTGATGAATGCATCCATAGAAAATAGAGATTTTAAGAGGTTTGTGTCCAAATATACCTGGCAGATACTGGATACAGATATCAATATCTTATTCCTGGGCAGCAGAATACAGGTGTAATCCCATCTATTTTTACAAATATTATTTTTTAAATTCTAGAAAATGATTATGAGTAATTATCCATTTGGTCTCTTTAAATGCAGAAAAATGTTTTCTTTTTCCCACATACATGCTTGAATTAATTACCCCAACTCTCATCAAGATAAAATATTATTAGTTTTTTTATGTTTCAAATAACCGGTTAATCTTTCTATTTTTATATAATTGAAAAAAATAAAGAAAGTGGCAGTGCTGTAGACAGAATTTTAAAAATACTGAGGTCATGAATCCAACATTACCCAACATAATACACATTTGGGATACATATTTGACAAGATGACACAAAACTGTACAGGTTTAGCGTTATTAAAAGAAACATCATAATTACGGATTTTATTTATTAATTGAACTGTGAGGGTTTTCACTACCAGTGATTTAGCCTGATACAACATTTTATTTTAATTTATTCAATTTCCTGCCGAAAAAAACATGGTTATTTGGTCTAAAAATGTCAGTATCCTCTCTGTAATCACTCAATGACTTCTACCTGTCATTGAATTCCCCCAAATCCTCTAATATCGGCTGGAACCCTGGAAAATACAAACCACAGATTACCAGAGCCCAATACGTTTAAAATGTTCAGTTTGCAGAGAAATAAAATGGGGAAATGCAGCACATCCTCCCATTTCAAAAGCTGGACCTCATAATAACAACTTTTACAACTTTAAATCAATCCTCACAATCTTTCTAAATATTGTTTTTCCTCGTTTGACTCCTATTTCAGCTACTACTGGCTGCACGTTATGAGATTGCGATAATGGACCAGATTGAGAGTTGAAAATGTTAATCTCTTTTTGAATGTGTTTTATTGTTGTCTAGGTGTGTACCAAAGATGTCAGCTTTGAATAACTTATATTGTTCTTAAGGTAAAAAGATCACCCTGGATGTGTGAGTCTGTATATTTGTGAAATACTTTGGGAGAAGCCGATTAAATAAGAAATGAAATGATAAAGCAGCTGTTCCATATTTATTACATGGAAGGCACTTAAAGGCTGAACACAAGAGGAAATCTGTGCGTGTGTGTTGGCCATTGCGTTACATCTCTGAGCACGCAGGAGCAGTGTACCAAATGTTTGTGGTTCTTGCTTTTGCTTTATTTATTTATTCATATATTTATTTGTTCTCTTGTGAGCGGGATTACCTCTGAATTATGGAACAGTCCCCTTTCTCTCCTTAAGTAAAAAATAACATCTGTCCGGCAAATGGAGAGCTTAGTGTTTCTCTATAATTAATGGTAAAAGCCTCCAGAGCCGCACATAAAATATACATCCTCCATGCAGGACCCCCATAACAAAGAGAGCGAGAGAATACAGAGAGGAGGAGGAGGAGGAGGAGGAGGAGGAGGGCAGCAGGTCAGTGAGAGGAGAGGAAGAAAGAACTGAAAAGGAGAGAAGAAGAAATAAATCAGTGTCAGAAATTTGTTCACAGTCACACCTGACACAAAATAACAACATCATTGTTTGGCAATATTATATTATATATTGATATTCATGTGTAGATTTTCCTTTTTTTTTAATGCACTTTTAAAATAAAAAGTCGTATTCCTACCTCCCACTTAAATAAATAAATCGTTCTCAGATTTCTCAGATTTGTGTGTAAATCCTGGCAAATAGATGTACACCAACATGAATGTGATGTTCAGTCATCAAATGAGAAGTTATACTGAAAAGATATAGAGTCAGAACTGAGGTCTAAATCAACATTTTTGCTAGGGTTATTAATCATTTAAAGTAGTGAAATCTATTTTCAACTCAATTTGGAGACTTTGTCCCTTCCTTTGTGTTCTTATGCACAGCTCTTCAGGTGCAGATGACAATGTGAACTTCATTTGAGCCTGCATTGCAAAAAAACAAAGCAATAAATAAAGACATCAGCACCAGAAGACTGTACAAAACTATAACAAATTCAATGCAATTCAGTGTGAAATGTTTAGTGAGAATAATCGAGGTGTAGATCGGCTGACATGTGCACACATGAACAGCATGATCTGCTTCACAGTGAACATCTTGTCGCTTATTGATCAGTAATGAAAAATGATTGGCTTTGGAAAGTAAACACAGAAGCACTCAGAGGGTCATCAGGGAAACACACGTCATTACATTTACAGTCTGGTGTCTGTTAGTGCACACACACACACACACACACACACACACACACACACACACACACACACACCAAAACTGATTATACACAAAGGTGGGAAGTAACTAAGTACATTTACTCATGTACTGTACTTAAGTGCAATATTGAGATACTTGTATTTGACTTGAGTATTTACATTTTATGCTACTTTACTTCTACTCTACTTCTATTTGGATAGGAATCAGACTTTGGATACACCTGGTGTAAATTCACAAGCTACTATGCAGTATAAAAAGTCATTAAAACTAGCTGCACCTTTACCAGCTTTGATAACACTTTAATACATCAATAATTATAAGCAAAACATACGATATATAATATTCTGAAATGGACCAATCTGCATAAAAAAGTACTTTTGGTACTGTACTTTAAGTATATTTTGAGCCCAATGCTTTTGTATTTTTACAGGAGTAACATTTTGATTGCAGGACTTTAAATGTAACAGAGTATTCTACACTCTGTTAGTTGTACTTTTACTTAAGTGCAAGATCTGAGTAGGCCTACTTCTTCTATCTCTGAATACAAGACATGCACCTTTCCTACATTCATAATTGCCCCCTCTATGGTTTCTTGTCTCTTTTGTAGGGCTGAAACTTACGCTTATTAACATTTTTGATGAATCCTGGTGTCTTCTTGGGATGTCACACACACACATACACACACACACACACACACACACACACACACACACACACACACACACATACACACACACACACACACACACACACACACACACACACACACACACACACACACACACACACACACACACACACACACACACACACACACACACACACACACACACACACACACACCAAAAGGAAAAAGAGTAGCTCAACAGTAAGTGACTCTGGAAGGTGGAGCAGATTGTTTACTGTACTTATTTGCTCATTTATTTGTGTTGGTTGGGAAGAGTGACCTCCAGTGGTCTGAACGTGGACATCATCCAGCCAGTTGTTCATCATTCACTCTTGCTAAGGAATACTCTGAAAACCCCCCACAGTGTCCCTCAAAGTCATTATTAAATAAAGCAGAGAAAGACTAAACGTGTGTGAACAGACATGACTTTTTTCTTGGTCTGTTGTTCTTGATTTGGGCAACTATGACAACATGATATACACTATGGTATAAACTATTTGCTGTTTTTGTTCTGTTTCATTTCATGTTTTCATTTAATGTGAAATATAACAAAAACTTAAATCAGACTTTAGTTACACCTGGAGTAAATTCATAAGCTACCCTGCAGCATACAAAGTCATTAAAACTAGCTGCACCTTTACCAGCTTTGATAACAATTTCATGCATCAATAATTATAATCGAAAGCATGTCATATTTATTATTCTGAAACGGGACAATCTGTATAAGGAGTACTTTTACTTTTGGTACTTAAAGAATATTGTGATGCCTATATGTTTGTACTTGTACATGTTTAAACATTTCATTGCCTGACTTTTACTTGTAACAGAATATTCCTACACACTTTTACTCAAAGATCTGGCTATTTCTTCGATCACATTGAACAAATAAATGAAGCATCCTATCTTATCTCATCAGTGCTCTTCATTTGATGGTACCATGAGAAATAAATGAATAATTAAAACCTGGCGCCACAGCCACAGTAGTCTACCACCGTAATGTAAAAATGAATCACTGAACGGAACCTATGTTTGAAAGCAGCTTCCCGCCGGAGCACTTTAGATGTTGCAAGAAAGAGATGGAAAGATGGCGGCGGCTTTGGTACAAATGACATGTTTGTACCGGGGGATATTAGCGGTCAGGGTCCCTGGCATCAGGCCGCTGATCCCTGGGCTGGTCCCGTTGCAGTACCGAGCCTTCTCGGTGCGAAAGGAGCCGGAGCTGGAGGAGAACCCGTTCTTCAACAAGTACCAGGACAAGATCCAGAAGCTCCGCAGGTCATCAGCTAACAGCAGCAGCACAACACCTTCACCATGTCTCCGTTAGACAACTGTCATTTTATAAGAAGTTGTATACTGGACCAGTTTAAATACAATATAAACCAATGTCAAAAACGTAATGGAAATTCTGATCAACTAATGATGTTTTCGGGGTACCGGCAGTGTGATTTTGTATGACCAGAAGTCTATGGTAATGTTGAGAGGTTATGTGGGCTGGTTAGAGGGTCAAATATAAGGAATTTAAATAAACAAACAGTGCTTGGAACGCCAATTGTATGCCGGACATCTTACTAGGCTATTTAGATAAATAGGAGTATTGGAGGATGGATGTGCAACTTGTAGTACATTTATACAAATAATAAAACACCCAAACAAAAATCACATGATCACATTGGTGATTGTTCTACCTTAATCATTTGACCCCTTTGACTGAGTATTTCAGAACCATGATTTTCTAAATAAATGATGTTGCATTTAAAAAGCCAATGACTTGCATGTAAAACAATTGCCCCATTTCGCCACTGCAATAAATGCAATGTTCTTTTTTTTTTTAATGAAGACACGAACAGCAGGCACAACTTGTAATTGATAAATCAAAATAGGCCAAACTATCAATAAGATACCTTATCGAGCTGAAGCTTGAGTTAGTTAACAAGCTGTAAATGATTGCTGCGTTTTACCTTAACACAGAAATAAAGTTGATTTAGCGCATTTCTATCTTTCTCTTGTTTTACTGATTTGATGTCCGTCTTGTTTTCAGCACCAAACCACAGGAGTTCAAAGCCAAAGTGGAGACACGTCATGAGGCCAAAAAGGAATTGCTTGGACACTCAAAGCAGGCGGAGTTCGTCAAGCTCATGGAGCAGGAGGTGGAGTAACAGCCAGGCGCAGTAACAGAGCAGAACTGCATGAAACTATTCTGGAAGTTTTGAAATAGCAGTACAATAAATTCAGAAATGTAAACGCATTCTTTTTCTGGGCATTATCTGATGAATTTGTAACGATGTGCATTGAAATGTCTTCATAAATTGGACAAAACTTAACTCTTGTGCACCTATTTACATAATGGAGAGGAATTATAGAATATGTGTCTTTGGTTTTATTCATTTGATGTCCTTGGCAGTTGGATAAAAGGGACAAGATTGCTGCTTGCGAAGGAGAGTCAGGAGGTTTCACAAAGAACAAGGTGGGGAACATGCTGCAATTAAAATGTATTTTCCTGTAAAAATGTTTTATTTCCTACTAAATTTGGTGTTCAATCCACACGCACGAGCTAGCAAAGCATTACATAACTCTCATCAAAACATACCATCAAAGTTAACGTGAACAGCTGTTAAAAATATTTTTGTCTTTGAATTTATTGTAATACATTCAGATACAGTGATTTGACAAATAAAGTGTTATGTGTTGTTCTGCAGACGCTGAACTCCATCCTAAACCTGGAGAAGATCCGGGACATGACGGGTGAGGAGGTCGCAACGGTGAGTCGACCTCAGCTTCTGTCCTTCAGTGCAGCCTCGCTCCAGTTTAACCAAAGTCTGTTTCCTGTGACGGTTTGAACTGCATGTTCCTTGCTTGACCTTTTGTGTTCTTCTCTCAGCTTTGGATGCAATATTATTCCACTAAGGAGACGATCAGCGCTGTGATCCCGGTGAGTAGAACACCGGAGAACATGCTGATACATCAGAGTCTCTTTTTTTCATCTATGCTTGGTTTGAATTTATAAAGAATATTACTCCCCTTTTCCAAAGTCACATTTTACTTACTTTTTATATTTATTTATTTATTATTAAGATGTTAGTTTTCTTTTAAATTCCATACACGTTGATATATGACCTTATAACCTGTCTTTCTTTACTTTGCAGACGCAGATGTATGACTTAATTTCAAGCAGATCAGAGGCTTCCCCTATGGTGAGATCACTGCTGCCTACACTCAAAATGCTGATGTTAAGATGCAGATTCAAAAACAGAAACAACATTCTGCTATATTTCACACTTATGAAGCAGGCTTTTGGCCGAATGGCTACAGCCAAACTGTGCATCACATTTCTCATCTTTTATTTTTCTAACTCATGTCTCTCTGTGGTTTCCCTCTTCTCAGTTTCTGTACGCTCTGCCTCAGAGAGAGGGATACGAGTTCTTCTTGGGTCAGTGGTCCGGACACGAGCTCCACTTCACCTCCCTCATCAACGTCCAGGTAAGACTCTGACTTGACCCCTTCAGATGCTGCTGGGAAAGTCTAATGCTTATGCACACATTGCCATCAGTGCTCTAACTTTAATGTGCATAAAGCTATGAACTACACAGCTTTAACACCAACATAAACCATAATGTTTCTGTCTTTCTGAAGCAGTCAAACATGCTGTAATAATTTCAGTAGGGTTGCAAAAATATTTTCAGACTTTCACCTTTATTTGAAATAGTTCCAGGTTAAAGCTTTCATTCAGTTCTGGCATGTCTGTTTATATATTTTTTAATCTGGAAAAATAGTAGAGATGAGAAGTTTAAACACAACTCTTGAAATGTACTTTTCATTTATGGAAAACATAGGCATAACCTTGCATATATTCAGAGGGAAAATTAAGTCAAATGCTCTATCTATTAGCACAACTTTGAAAAGTCCATATTAAACCAGAGCTACTTAATGGTTTGCCATTACAAATAAAGTTGGATTTGTAGTCTTCTTTTCTTCTTGTCATTGTAAAGACTGTTAGTTCATATTAACTGGAGGTGTTAATTTTCTTCATATCCGTGTGCAGACGATGGGCGAGCATGCTCCCAGTCAGCTGATCCTCTACCACTACCCCGACCTTAAGGAGGAGAAGGGCATGGTCCTCATGACAGCAGAGATCGACCCCAAGTTCATAGTAAGTCCTTCACATGCTAAGGTTTACCTATATGTACTCACTGCTCGGAGCTACACAGTTATTAATGCACCTTACTGTTGCTTTTGCAGGGGTTTCATTACTATTTACAGATATATATGTATAGAATGTACACTATTCTGGATATTGCCACATAATTATGCACACATACTGTTCTGGCTCAATTTTTTGTGAAGGCTCTTATAGAAGCATGTTTTTGCTGATGTTATAGAATAACTAGAAGGGCACTTTAACAGTGCTGACCTCTGCCAAATCTGTTTTCATTAGTGCAAAATAATATACAGTGGGGCAAAAAAGTATTTAGTCAGCCACCAATTGTGCAAGTTCTCCCATTTAAAAAGATGAGAGAGGCCTGTAATTTTCATCATAGGTATACCTCAACTATGAGAGACAAAATGAGAAAAAAAAATCCAGAAAATCACAATGTCTGATTTTTAAAGAATTAATTTCAAATGATTGTGGAAAATAAGTATTTGGTCAATAACAAAAGTTCATCTCAATACTTTGTTATATACCCTTTGTTGGCAATGACAGAGGTCAAACGTTTTCTGTAAGTCTTCACAAGGTTTCCACACACTGTTGCTGGTATTTTGGCCCATTCCTCCATGCAGATCTCCTCTAAAGCAGTGATGTTTTGGGGCTGTTGCTGGGCAACACGGACTTTCAACTCCCTCCAAAGATTTTCTATGGGGTTGAGATCTGGAGACTGGCTAGGCCACTCCAGGACCTTGAAATGCTTCTTACGAAGCCACTCCTTCGTTGCCCTGGCGGTGTGTTTGGGATCATTGTCATGCTGAAAGACCCAGCCACGCTTCATCTTCAGTGCCCTTGCTGATGGAAGGAGGTTTTCACTCAAAATCTCACGATACATGGCCCCATTCATTCTTTCCTTTACACGGATCAGTCGTCCTGGTCCCTTTGCAGAAAAACAGCCCCAAAGCATGATGTTTCCACCCCCATGCTTCACAGTAGGTATGGTGTTCTTTGGAAGCAACTCTGCATTCTTTCTCCTCCAAACACGACGAGTTGAGTTTTTACCAAAAAGTTCTATTTTGGTTTCATCTGACCATATGACATTCTCCCAATCCTCTTCTGGATCATCCAAATGCCCTCTAGCAAACTTCAGACGGGCCTGGACATGTACTGGCTTAAGCAGGGGGACACGTCTGGAACTGCAGGATTTAAGTCCCTGGCGGCGTAGTGTGTTACTGATGGTAGCCTCTGTTACTTTGGTCCCAGCTCTCTGCAGGTCATTCACTAGGTCCCCCCGTGTGTTTCTGGGATTTTTGCTCACCGTTCTTGTGATCATTTTGACCCCACGGGGTGAGATCTTGCGTGGAGCCCCAGATCGAGGGAGATTAGCAGTGGTCTTGTATGTCTTCCAGTTTCTAATAATTGCTCCCACAGTTGATTTCTTCACACCAAGCTGCTTACCTATTGCAGATTCAGTTTTCCCAGCCTGGTGCAGGTCTACAATTTTGTCTCTGGTCTCCTTTGACAGCTCTTTGGTCTTGGCCATAGTGGAGTTTGGAGTATGACTGTTTGAGGTTGTGGACAGGTGTCTTTTATACTGATAACGAGTTCAAAAAGGTGCCATTAATACAGGTAACGAGTGGAGGACAGAGGAGCCTCTTAAAGAAGAACTTACAGGTCTGTGAGAGCCAGAAATCTTGCTTGTTTGTAGGTGACCAAATACTTATTTTACCGAGGAATTTACCAATAAATTCTTTAAAAATCCTACAATGTGATTTCCTGGATTTTTTTTCTCATTCTGTCTCTCATAGTTGAGGTGTACCTATGATAAAAATTACAGGCCTCTCTCATCTTTTTAAATGGGAGAACTTGCACAATTGGTGGCTGACTAAATACTTTTTTGCCCCACTGTATGTATATGCCGCGCATAACATTTTTTCCTAATCAGACAAACAAACCACTCAAAACGTAGGGAAATGCTCATATATGTATTAAATCATATATTGGCTACATGTCCAACTGTATTCCTTCCCCTCCACAGACAGTCCACCAGGCTCAGTGCTTGGCCAATCAGGTGCAGCTGTTCTACGGCTCGCAGAGGCAGGAGACGTTCCAATTGGTGGAGAACTTCAACCACCACCCTGCAGACTTCAAACACATGTCGGTGATCGCAGAGCTGGAACAGAGCGGCCTGGGGTCGGTGGGGGCCCCCATAGAGAGACAAGAGAGGGACTGAAGACGCTCTCCTGCAGTCGGCCCCCCAGGAACTTTTGTGTTTCTTTAAATCACAGAGAGAAATGTGCTTTTTCTTAAAACCTCTAAAAGAACCTTCGCATGAACTCTGTCAGAGATTTAATAATTTCCTCTGCCCCACATCTTTTCATTGTGCATACACGTGTAAGTAACCACAGGAGAATAATGTGGTATTGATCAGTTCTATGATAAATACATCCCACTACATCCCACCATCCGCATCCACAAGAACTTCATTAGCCCAGTGGTGATACTTGAAAACCAACTTGATATTTAATAAATCACCTTCAAAAACATAAATTTTGACTCTGATTATTTTAGTATTGACTGTCGGTATGTAAAGCAAATATAAATATAGTTAATAAACATTTGTTGTAAAGCTGACGGTCAATATGGATTTTTTTGCGGGTTGTACTTTGTGAACGCAGTGTCTCTCGTGTCCTGTATCAGTGGGACACGGGCGATAGAAATTTGTCACTGAATGTTTCAGGTGAAAATAACTATCCTTGTAGTTGATCATTTCAGTAATTTACTCACTGTGTTCAGGGAATACAACTCGTACAACCTACCCCATGTCTCTGTGCGCCCAGATCACAGTGTTGTTGATGCAAATACTGTTGTTTGTATCTTCAATCTCTACACATAAGAGTAGAGTGTGATGTTGTATTCAGCCAGCTGTAGTGACTAATGCAAGTCCAAGGCCTGGATGTGCCATGGTGAGTAAGTCCTTCATGATCAAAACTGCCCTTCACTCCGCTCAAAGGTAAGAATGCTTTCCAGTACACCTAATTATTACCAAGAAAGTGCCTTACAGTACGTTGGAATAAAATCACTGGCTAAAATCACCTGTAGGGCCTGAGCATTTGTCAGCATTAATTTATGTTTTACTGCCCTCTAGTGGACATACATTTAAAGAATGATAACTGCCGTAAAGTAATGTGGACCTTTTTAAATCTCTACTTGTATGGCAGCCATTCCATTCCAGTCTCTGTTGAATTCCAACACAGAGAAATGTTGTCAGCAGTTTTATAGAATAAATTCTACTCAACAACAAACCTATAAATAATAAAACCAGAGAAACTGAGAATGCTGCAGTAGTCTCTTAATTCTTTCCAGAGCTGTATGTTTAAAACGTAAATGTCAGATAACTAGGCTACTACTGATAGTAACCCACAACTAAAAAGTACTACTGTTAACAACTACTATTATATAATGTGACTTCAGTTTTATACACAATGGGCTTCAACGTTCTTCTTTTCTTTTTTTTACATTTCTGATTCAACCAAGATTCAAAACAATCCTCAAATGCAAATCTGCTCTTCCCTACGTGAACCATTGATCCAGAGAATCATCTGCTGTTTATTATTTGCATCAGTAATGCTGCCTAAACAAAAGGCAGGTGTTATGCTGTGTAAAAATACTGGACAGGGGCCAGTAAGATGGAGAAGAAGAACTCCAGCAGTAGTGAAAAGAAGGTGATGTTAAATAACCATAAACAAAGGTCATGTGATTTGAGGAGTACTGTATGAGAGTGAAATCAAAAAGCTATTTATGGCAGTATCTGAGCTATTGAGGAGTGAAACATGCAATATCAACCACGTTTTTTGGTCTCAATTGATATTAATTTAGCCCACATATGGAATATCCAACTATTATAATTGATTGATTGTCATGATTTCTTTTGTTTGTTTTTCCCCACAAGAGGGAGGAGTGAGCTCATATTAAATCAGATGCAGCTGATCGTTTTCATCATTCACTTTTATTGTTTTCCACATGAAAAAAATACTGTGCAAATCCCCAAATGCTGTTATTAAGGGATGGTCAGATATTCAGTTACAAACACCAACAAGGAACAGAATACTTTCACAATAATCTGGACAAACATTTACTCGCACACGCACACAGCACAGAAAGCGGAGTAGAAAAGATCGTACCAGGGTTTCTGAATACAGAAACACATCACAGAAGAATTGTGAAAACAAAGCGTGTGTTTGTTCCCTGTGGCTTTCTGTTCTCATCACTACGGACCGCCATGGCACAAACATGATACAAAAATAAACAAAAACTCACAGGCCATTAGAAAAAAAAACAGCCTGATTTTTTAAGCTGGACCAAACAGTTATGTGCTACAATTCTCACATTTCTAATCATAGCGCAGAAAAAATAACATTATTTCCCGCTAGCATCCTCATCTATTGTTCCTCATATTGGCGGACTGTAACATTACAGAGGCATTAAACATTAAGGGCACAACAACACAAAACTCACACGGGCAGGCTCAATAACATTTCATTTCCAATACACACATCCTCTATGTGTTCAATCGTCAGAACTACATTATTAACAACAGACTCAATCTTCACAGTGCATTTTAGAAATCCTAAAACTACAAAACATTACGTCTGAAGTGCTTTCAATCATCTAAAAATGACAAAACTAAACAAAAAAACATTTCTCCAAGAACATCCATAGTTCTTTCATACTTTTAACGTAAAGTACCGTGTGATATAACAGTGGGAGAAGTGAGAGCACTTCAGTGGTTACACAGGACAGAGACCACTTCAGGGTGATATAAGACACAAGAAAAAGAATACTTGCTTCTCCCTCTCGATTAGTTTTGTTTCAGTTCCATTATTGTAAAAATACAAAGATTTTGTAAAGAAGCTTTCAGCTTTCAGTAAAAATGTTCTTAATCTTCACAAGATGTTGAAGCCAAGATTTGACAACACAGGGAATGTGATGAAATTGCCAGCTTTTTTAAATTAAGTTAATATTCAAAAATATTATTTGTTTTTCCGTGGCTTCCTGTCTCCAAGAACAAACGTAACGGGTCAGCATTGTGCTTCAAAAATCACATGTGCATCATGGATTATGCCAGCCAAATCTCTGCACTTTGATTTCACAGAGCAGAAGCAACATGGCCTTCTGTACATTTCAAAACCCAGTCCTTTCTCCAAATTATTCTATATCATCCTGCATCTAGAATGTTCCTCAGGTTTTTTCCTCCAAGGCGGCTCACAGCACTGCACACATGAGTATAGAATTCTCCCTGTGGGCAGGATTCTTCAACTCTCCTGGACTGTTATAACAAAAAGAAGCCAAGGACAATTTCACCAGACTAACCTTGTGCTTTTTTTGTCAGATCCCCCCCGCCCCCCTGTCAGTCTTTAATGCCTTCCTGGTCGTGCTCCCCTATTGTGATTCCCTGAGTGCTTCCTCTGCAGCCGTGTCTCAGTACATGGCCTCAGGGTCTCGTATGCTTCCGAACGACAAACTGAAAGTGCTTCCTAGTCTCTTATTGGGCCCGCCTCCTTCCCGCTTCTTCTTCCTGTTCCAGTTCAACAAGGAGGCGGAGCTCTGGCCCTTGGCTCCGCCCAGCACTCGCTGCCGAGTGTTTTCCTTATCGCTGCTGTGGGACAGCGCAGTAGCCCTCCTCTCCACCTTAGGGTTATGACATAATGAATGAATACAGACTTTCAAATTCACACACAAAAACTTCAATAGACATTTGGTACAACCTCACCAAACACACACACACACACACACACACACACACACTGTCACGTTCCTACCTGTGTGTCGTGTGAGTGTAACGTGACCACGCTGAGCTCCACTCCTCGTTCACTACAACTCTTCAGCATGGCGACCACCTCGCCATGTTTGGCCCACTTACAGTCTTCTCCGTCCACAGCTACTATGTAGTCTCCTTCCCTTAGTCCCGCCTCCTGTGCCACACACACATTATGAGAAGAATGAAAATCCTTAACATTTGTGAAGCAGTCAATAGAAACGCCCCCTCCCTTACATGAGCCGTCATCCTGTCTCCTGATAAGACAACATGTCCTAAAGCCTTTCAGAGAGCAACGTCGATTACAATATGCTCTAAGGTCAATATGAACTGTTGGCCCAAAATGATTCTGCCTTCCCCGCCTTTTACGAGTGGATTTGTAATGATGCTGGTTATAAAGTCGATTCAACAGAAGTCTTACAGTAAAATGAAAATAGCCAGGGGCAGATTTAATTTAATTCAGTTTAAACTGATTTCCAGCTGGATTTTATGTCTGCTGAACAACGATTCAGTTTCCTGCTGGCCCCGGATATTGTTTACTGCATTTAGCACGGCTCAGACATTTTTCCAGCAACAGAAAAACATGAGAATTGAGATAAAACTCAACTAAGTATCATGGATTTAAAAAAGAAAGAAAGACTGCATGGAGGCGATGCATTTTCTTTGTAGTAACGTTTGTGTTTCTATCCACCTCATAGTGGACAGGTTGTGGGAGACACGAGCATGGGTGAGGGGGTTTGTCTTACCGCTGCACAGCCTCCAGGCACCACTCCAGCCACCAGGACGGGGGAGTCTCCTCTGAGCGTGAGACCCAGTCCCCCCTCCCCTTTCTGGAGGCAGATCACACGCACCGGACCCCAGCGAGCCCGCGCACAGAACACTGACAGAGGCCCCTGCAGAACGGGAGGGAGTCATCAGGAACAGCAGGTGGACAAGATGCATATCACGTATTTCTGATAATGTATATTTCTTACGAGTCTTTGGAAGATATCGGTGACTTGGACCGTAGAGAAGTTGGTTGGAGTGATTTCTGGTTTCTGATGGGTTTGAGCTGTCGAAAGAAGAAGCCTCAATCACTTCCTGTTACTAAATCATACTGTGGTTTCATATTACTGTGATTTAAACTCTTACACTGGATCTCTGGAGCCTCTGCGGTCTCATCGAAGTCGTCCTCTCTGTCCAGCTCTGAGTATTTGTCCAGCGAGCGCTTGTGTGTGAGGGACAGCACGTCCTGCAGGATGTCCATCTTTCTCAGGATCTTGCACAGACTGTGGACACGCATGGCCTCCTCGTGTCTGATCACCGCCCGCCGCAGGTGAGCTTTCCCTGCACGCATATAATCACGCATCATGTTAAAGATCACACATCAACATTTTCACTGTTCGGGACCTTAAATGTATGAAATGCCTACCAACCCCTAAAATGTGAAATAAGACCACCCAATCAGGTTTATTCGTAGGAATATAGGTATAGTGAGATAGACAGCATGAAAATATAATGCTTAGAGCATGTGAATATCTTAGTCATAGTGGAAACCCAAAACACAAATATGAAACTTAAAACCGTCATGATTTGTCCCCTTTAAAACATGTGAATACAACATCTACCTAGATTGGAAATCTAAAACCAGATGTTCAAAGTCAAAGGGACATCAGTTTAAACAAACAACATTGCTGTAGTACTAAAATATCATTTGTACAAATATTTGGACTATACACAAGTAATCTGTATCTGTATTAATATTAATATCTCCCCGTCTGTCCCACTCACATAGACACGTCAGTACGTCAGGTGTAAATATAAACCTATTCCTTGAACTCACCAAGCTTTCTTCTTTTCTCAGGGTCTCGCAGAACCTGGCTTAGCGGGGGCCCTGCAGGAACGTTGACGTAGAACTGGAGGAAAGCCTTCTCAGCCTCCTTGTCACCCTCGTCCTCCTCAACGGACACTACACAAGAATCATGTCAAGGTAACGTGAGTAGATGCAGTGGGATGTAAAGGTTGTGTTCTGTGCAGCACTTTGGTCAACGTGTTGTTTTTAAACTTGCTTTATAAATGAGTGTGAGTGATTGAAAGAACTGTTTTGGGTACGGGATGACTTTAGGGCTGAATCCTCAGACATACCATAATATTTGTAAAAGGTACTCATTGCAGAGGTTTTTACCTACAAATATTACAGAGACCCTATCATGCTTTTGAGGTTTTTTCCATTTCCTGTAGGGTGAAATATAGGTTTGTGTGTATGTTAATGGTCTGCAAAGGCTAAAATCCCAAAGAGTTTCTCTCCCACACACTCCCCCCCCCTGCCTGAAGCGCCTCAATTGGACTCCTTCATTTACTTCCGTAACATAATGAAGTTATAATGTAACAATCGCTCTTCTATTGGACAGTGCCCCTACACATTGTATGTAATAGGCTAAGGGGCGGGACATCTCTAATCGGTTGACAGAACCAGATATCCAGTCAGACTGGGCTCTGGTTTAAGACAGAGGGTGAAAAGAGGAGCTGCAGCACAGGCAGTATGAGAAGTATAAAGACAGATTTGACAGAACACAAATCCTGAAATTAGCATAATGTGTCCCCATTAAAATATTTGTGTGTGACTCACATGTGTGATCGCAGAGTGCGACAGCAGCGTAGTAGTGCGAGATGGCACGGAAGTGTTCAGATTTGACCTGAACCATGGACGCCCAAGAAAACGGCACGTAGTCCTTCATCAGGGGCTGCGCCATGGTCTGCAGCACCAGCAGGTAGACATCTGACACCTGCGGGACACACGTGCACGTACGGTGTGAGACTCACAGGATGTCAGCAGTTACATCACACCCAGAGTCGAGATCACTCACCCGTGCCGCCTCCTGAGCCAGGTGGAGTTGTGAAGTGAAGTGTGTGTCCTGAGTGGTGAGTGTGACGCGCTCAAACACACACTCCTGCACCTGGGCAACCATCAGACGAACCAGCATGCACAGCGAGGGACTGCTCATGTCCAGACTGGGAGCGTTGGAGAAATTCTCTTTAAGGTAATTAAATGCTCCTGAGAAACAGGACACAAATTATGAATTCATTTATAAAAAGACTTCCTAGGCTTTTATAAGTTCACCACACTATGACTTTATTCATGACTAATGTACGGCATACTGAACTATTACCTAATTCATGACATTGATGGAAAATATTGTATACTTCAAACGTAATAGCATTATTTACCATGCCTTTACGAGAAGGACCTTTTTAGCTTACTATACTGTCAAAGGGCACACAGCGAGGTTACTATTATAATGAATAAAATAATGGAGAGATTAAATGATGAGGAAAAAGATTAGTGCTACAGTGCTGTCTCCCTACCTGCAGCTCTTTGGAAGGCGTCTATAGCTCGGTCTATGCCAGCGGTGGCAGAGCGGTCCTGCCGGGCTCCGATCTGCGTGAACAGGGCCCCGAGGTTGAACAGCACGCTTCCCTTTTCAAATGCAAGCGTACGCTGACACGACGGGACGCCTGTCAGAGAGTCGTACCTAAGGGATGAAGGAAGAAAACAATTATCATATCAAATAAATGCTCATACTTTACATGAACTATGCAGGAGGTTTCTATGGCCTTGCCTGCTATTAGTTTACTATATTAAGTTTGACTTTTGTCTACGACATGCTTTACTATTATTATTATTTTACATTCGAGTCGTTCGGATTAAAAAGCAGGTCAGCAATAGTTTGAGAACAGCTCTCACTGCCAGAATGGTAAACACATGCCAGCACTGCGAGTTTAACCATGGGGTAGTAAATTATCATTCTACCTACAATTATGAGCGCCACCAATTTTGCAATAGCCAGCTAGATAGCCAAGATTTGCTAGCTAGCTTGTTAGAGAGGTAGCTAACACATGCTAGTTAACTAGCCGGATAGGGAACGTTACCTAGCATGAAAAATAGACAGCCAGCGTTCTCTGATGGATAGATGGCTGCTGTTTGCTAGTCAGCTTGTGAGATTGATATCCATCAGACAACCAGCTTGTTCTATAGCTTTTCTTATGGCGTAAAATACAATGACAGACAAAAAAATACATTATATTTATGACTATTTAGGACATTTTATGGCATACAATACCATGATTTTTTAGGAAAAACTCAAGTTTTCTACAATATTTTTATGGCATAATTTACTAAGGCTCTTGAATGACATTTAGCCAGCTGTGTTTTTGTCCTACATTTGTATTTTGATTCTGCTCAGTAGCAAATAATTAAGTTGTCTGCTTACACGCCTGAAGATTTTGTTTCCGAATTGTTTTAAATATTAAATAATTTTTTAAGGATTCAAGAACCTCCAGGATTGCACATGAGGAAAAGCTCATGTCCTACCAGTGGAAGTGTGCGCCCAGGGTCCTGTGAATAGGGAAGAAGCGCTGGTCCAGGTAGTACAGCTGGTTGTAGTACTCCATCAGCAGCTCCAGACCGGCCTGGTTACGACTGGGTGTTCGCATGGCCTGGCCCAAACAACATCACGTATTAAAATAAGTCAAATGTCCCATAACATTAAAGAGACTGCAATGGTTCAACATTGTTGAATTGAAAACACATTTTATTTGTATTTATGAACCTGTCTGAGATCCATTAGCTCTTTGATCTCCTTGTCGTAGAGGGAGCTGTCCTCTCCGTAGTGCTCACAGATGAAGTCCTGTTAGGGGAGACGGACGGTCATGAGGACAAATGAATTTGACAGGGAACTCTAATATCTAAATCATTTTTGAAGACTGGATTGAGCTTTCGGTGCCTCTGTGATCTTTCAACAATTATTTCATGCTAAAAAAAAAAGCCAACTTAAGAGTAAAAAAGTCTCTACAGATCATTGGCTTTGTGTTTTTCATATCAAAACGGTTGAATAATGAAATGTCATGTTCACCTGGATACAAACTGTGAAATCCACCTCCTTGGTTTCTTTTAAACCGAGAGGGATCATGGGAACGTTGATAGCCTCACTGTGAACAGAAATAATAACATCATATGTATATGTGTGTGTGTGTGTGTGTGTGTGTGTGTGTGTGTGTGTGTGTGTGTGTGTGTGTGTGTGTGTGTGTGTGTGTGTGTGTGTGTGTGTGTGTGTGTGTAGTCTTTCACAGGTAACACTGCTAGTAAACCACCCTGTGAACACAGAGCAGGATGGAGCAGTCAAGTCAACAATGCCATCTGCTAGTCTTCAAGCCCCACCGGCTAAAGCTGAGTATTAACCCTTGTGGCCCTGACACCCCCACCTCCCCCCCTGCCTCCCATTCACAATGAACCGAAACACGTACGCACTCCATGGGGCCATTAATGACACTCTAATCAGGGGATTTATCCTTCCCATGAACCCCGGCTGCAGAGGGAGAAACCTCGCTGTGAAGGACACACACACACACACACACACACACACACACACACACACACACACACACACACACACACACACACACACACACACACACACACACACACACACACACACACACACACACACACACACACACACACACACACACACACACACACACACACACACACACTTCCCTAGCCAGGAAACACTCAAAGAACATCACATGGGCCGGCCTGCAGGGAGGTGGACGAACCAACCATTTTTAATTCAAAATGAAAATAAATTTATTCACAAAGTTACTTTTCTTACTTTTAACGCAGTGCACTAGACTATATTAATAGACTACTAGAGCTTGTTTTTTTAAATCCCCCCTTCATTGGTCCCCACAAACATATAACACCAGACACACAGTGCACCCTGTGGATACACACATGTACTGTAATGGATGCTTGTTTTCTCCAATTATATTTCTCATTAGACTAATGAGTCTGGCCTGGAATTCATTCAGCAAATAATAAAAAAAGGGTCATGGTTTATAATTGGGCCATTGTTTTCTGTGTGTGTGTGTGTGTGTGTGTGTGTGTGTGTGTGTGTGTGTGTGTGTGTGTGTGTGTGTGTGTGTGAGAGCTGTGTACCTGTCTGTCTGGTAAACCTCCATGTTGCTGTTGAGCTCCTCCAGCTCCTCTTTGAGCAGCTGCAGGTTGGAGTTGACGAAGCTGAGCTCCAGAGCCACCGTCTCCTTCACCTTGTTGTTGGTTGTTGCTCTGTGGGGATCCACACACACATCAAATCTCCATCAAACCATCATATTACAGACTGTAACACACTTGCATTTCTAATGAAAGAAAAGTTGTTATTGTCTAGAATTTACTTGTCAACATACCAACAAATTTATAAGGCAAATGTGAGATATTGAAACTGGGTATGAGATGGTTGTGTTTCCAACATTACAGACACTCCTAAACTACATTTATTCCAGCTTTAAAATGTCTTTAAATAAGGCAACTAATCAAGACCGAGCACTATATAAATGAAAGTTATTATCATTATTATTATTATTATTATTATTATTATTAAGATTGGCTTTATGGTTAAACCCTTTGGCTCTGGGAACTTGTCATGGGCATATTAGCCTCTTTGCAGACATGTATAGACTAATTGATTAATCACAGACAATCAACTGTGAGTTGGAACCCTAAACGTTTTATTTGATGTTCTAGAATTGATAATATAACTCAACCCTTGTGTTGTGTTAGAAAGCTTATTCCGTTCATGGTGTTCGCGGGTCAATTTTGACCCATGATTTAACTCACTCAAAAACAATGAATAATCATCCAATATTAAGAAGAATCTTGATTGGGCCACATTTGACCCAGAGTCACCGACAACAATGCACTGCTGGGTCTTCCCGTTCCGAAAACCACATTTTTTTTTGCCGAGACCTTCACACTTGGCTAAAATTGTCGAACAGCGTTGTGTAGCGTTTATAAAGCAGTTGAGGAGGATATCATGAAGCCTTGTTCCAATAAAAAAAACTAAAGGGTAGCTTTTATATCATTTAACCCTTATATTGTGTACTGTCACAGGAGACCCAAACACAACATAAGGGTTAAGTAGATGATGTATAAACTGATCTTCATTGTTTTATCATTTTTTTTAAATACTGTGAATGAATAACCGGTTATGCATCTCCCTTCTTCTCAATGTGTTGCTTACAATAATGATCCTTCTCATTTGAGAATGGAAAACACAAAGATCTCGACCGAAATAAAACGTACCTTAGTTTTAAAAAAGACAGGGCGACAAGTCAGTTGAAATCGTCACTGTGTGTCTTCCTTTACCACACAGCTTAGTACCATAAATAACACATCGCACTGAAAATCTGCATTAAAGGACGTGAACATAATGAACCGTGCAGTTATCTCTGGCAAAAAGCCTCGTCTTTAATTTACGCAACCATCCTATCCCTCCTCCCTCTGCTCCTCACTTTAAGACTCTCCACTCCTCCAGTTATACGGGGAGGGTCTAAGTGCTGAGTAAGCCAGTTCACACTACTAGTGGTGGTGGTGGGGGGGTGGTTCCGAGGTCAACGTCACACAATGTTCCTGGAAGTCTGGGGCATCACTGGATTCCTCAGACTTCCGAGGAAAAGATAGATAGAAGTACTTATTGATCCCAATTTGGGAAATGTTTTTGTTGCAGCAGCATAAAAACAACACAATTAAAATAAAATAAAATAGCATTTAAAAAGAAAGTAGAACATATCCATTTGGGACAAAAAATGTACACAAATTATACAAAATTAACTAAATATAAAGCAGGATATTATGTACCCTAATTATGCCGTTATTGAATCCCGATGCTCAAGGACGAGACAGAGCTGTGTGCCTAATGGTGCGTTCACAGGTAATCTGTAAGCTAAAAACAAACTCATATTTGCCAGCAAGTGTGTTCATTTCTGGTGGGAAAGTAAACGGACCAATTACTGAATTTCATCACAAAAAGGATTGTGATTTAATTATGACTTTAAAAGATGAACCACTTATACATCCATTGTGAAATCTGTTGATGAAAATGATATTTGATCTGTAAAACCACGGTATCAGATACACACACACGATTGGCTGTATTTTCCCAGATGAATAGGTCAAAAGCTGTGTATCCAAGTCCTTTCAAATGTGTGTGACAGCGACTCCACAGTAATAAGCCGTCAATCGAGACGGTCTTTACCTGCTCGATTTGTAATCCTGCTGATAAACATTAACGCTGATGCTTGTGTCAATTGAAGAAAAAGTAACACTTTCCCCAAACAAAAGAAAGGGGTTGTGCGATTTTGTACATGACATGATAAACTGTACAAACCTAGCAGCCACTTGAGATAGGAGCAACGTATGACCCCTCCTGTTGACCCTGCTTATATAATGTTTACTTTTGATTCCCTGGCTTTTGGATATCTTCTAACTTGCATATTTATGTGCCTGCAGGATGTTTCCCTGGTTCATACTAGTACTGGAACTCACAGCTGCAGGAAAAGTTCTCTTATCAGTTTTATGAGTCAAATGTTCCAAAAGCAGTATTTTATAAATGATGGGATAACTGAGGGAAGATATACTCGCACACTTAGATCCATGAGGGGTTTCAGCTTATTTTCAGCCTTTGTTTTATAAAGACGAACAGACTAGCATTCTAGTAGATTGTTTTTGATAACATTTTTGCTATTGTTTGCTTTTGACTGGAGTAACTGGAGCCGAAAGTGGTTTGGCTTTAATGCACAATCAAAGCCCCTGCAGATAATATGTCCAATTGGACCACCTTACCTTCACCTTTCTCGTCACTGCCACACACACACACACACACACACACACACACACACACACACACACACACACACACACACACACACACACACACACACACACACACACACACACACACACACACACACACACACACACACACAGTATATCAGGGATCAGTCCATGGACAATCTGATTAGTCAGCTTTAAATGGGCTGCCAAATATCCCCCTCACACACACACCCACTTGCACGCACAGCATTCTGCAGCTTTAAAAAAGGAAAAAATAACTCCCTAATTCAGAGAGTCTGAACTGACTGGAAAACAGGAAGTATGAGAAGCTAAATGACTATATTTTTTTAGTAACCTATACGATCGTTTCATAAGAACTGACCAGCTGAATTCCATAGAGAAACAACCTGCAGCACATACAAATGACATCTTAATGAGCCAATCACAAAGTCTGATTAGTAACAACCCCTCTTTTATGTGTAATTAGCCCCGCCCCCCATTCCACAAAGTGTCTGAGGGAAGGGAAAGTGAGATGTTTTGTATGTGCCATCTACTCCAATTGACCGGAAAGGGGGAGGACAGGGAAGAAAAAAAGAAGGTCTGACAGCGCCAGACAACTAAGTGGGGGGGGGGGGGGATGAGCCTGCCGGGGCTCCATTTGGGATCTCTGCATGAGAACAGGACAGGAGGTGGACACAAAGTCGGCTGATTACAGGCCGGCAGGCTGTGTGGGGGGGCCCTCTTTGTCTCAGTGACCTATCGTCCCAATAGAAAGGGCAGGAGCGCTTGTTTTATTTCCCCTAAACTGAGTCATCAGCTTTTAGAATAACAGCCTAAATCCAGTCATAAGTGGAGGTGGGGGGGGGGGGGGGGAGATCCCCAAAAAAACAGGAAAAATCCCTACCTGTCCAGTCTGCCTGTCAGTGCCACATGAAACATTATAAGTGCAGTACCGTGTTACTTTATTTACTCAGCTCTTTATAATGCACATATTTCGTAGACCAAAAAAAGGTGCAATGTCCTCTTATCAAATATCACGCAGCCCTACTTCACCTTATTTCTGGTCTAATCAACAGTCCATAACCGGAATATATTCGGTTAATATTAAAAAAGTGTTAAATTGTTACATTTCAACAGATGAACAAGGTTGTGTTTTTCTTTGAAAAGTTATGACTCAAATAATTTCATCTTTAGATTTTTACCAGGGGTGTCCAAACTTTTTTCACTGCGGGCCACATGCAGAAAAACATACGAAGGGCTGGGCCCCTCACCCGATGTGAGGTATATTGCTGTATATGTTAGGTTCAGTTATAAGTTAGCAAAATCAATCAAATTATGCTTGAAACCTGAATATGCTTTAAGAAGCAAACAGCCTCCTTACAGCTCTGCGTAGGGGTTTACTTTATTTTGTTACAAAAAGTGTTGCAACTTATCCCTTCAATCAGAAGCCTCAGATTGCTTATGAGAAGAAGAAACAAGAAGGGTCTATTTCAAGCTTGGTATGTAAATAAGATTTTTTATCAACTAAGATTTTTTAGA
The DNA here is from genome assembly GCF_036324505.1 of Eleginops maclovinus. Classification (NCBI taxonomy): domain Eukaryota; kingdom Metazoa; phylum Chordata; class Actinopteri; order Perciformes; family Eleginopidae; genus Eleginops; species Eleginops maclovinus. Next base: position 9,428,420 of record NC_086357.1, read on the forward strand.
AAACGTTTTCAGCTTTAATTGACTGAATTGATTTGAAAAAAGGGCTTATTAACCCATGAATACTACTGTGTTATATATGTTTACATACATATTTAAGAAGTACAATATAAGAAAAGCACAAGTTTCAGTTGTGGGCCATATTCCATTATCTTTTTGGATTGGCTGAGGGACGAATCAAACGCATTTGGCCCTCAGGCCGTAGTTTGGACCCCACTGTTTTAGACTATCATAGTAAAGCAAATATTTGAAGACGTCATCTTGAAATGTAGAATCGTACAAAGGAAATGTACACTTCTTTTGTCAACGTAAGTACTCAAATAGTAAAAGAGAGACTGCGGAATAACAAAACCAAATATAAGGAGGAGCAGCTGTGCTTCATCAGCTGTAGCAAACAAAGTCCTGGGATAAAAATAAGACCTTTGATTAATTTGGATTAAAAGACACTGTTGTTTTCTGTGTGGATCTTTGTAGATTCTGACACAGCAGCGGGAGGAAAACAAACTCCTTGCTTTAATTAAGAGGCTCTTCCTCCTCCTTCTCCTGCTCCTCTGCTTCGAAGTTGCATATTCAGGAGTGTGTTTTCAGAGAGTTTTGTAAAGTTCACTATTGTTGTTGTAAATGTTTTTATTAAAATCCTGATTCCAGCCTCTGCCGTGCTCTACCTTTAAGTGCATGAGAAACGTACGGAGCCTGAGAGCGAATGCACCGACACACGGCTGGGAGTTGGAGGGGATAAAGATGACACTAATATTCTCAGAATGAAGACTTTGATGCTATGCCACCATTTTTTTCTTTTTATTCCCACATTTCTACCCCAATAAGACTCTCGTGTGCAGTGGAAATGACAGCTAAAGAGCAGGCACAGTTCAGTTGGCTGATAAGCCATCATACAAAAAAAGTATTGGTGGCAAAAGAAGGGTGACTCGAACTGGCTCAACAACAACAAGCGGACATCAGTCACAGCGGACACAAACAGAGCCATAAAACTAGCTGGTGCTGGTATGTTTTTGGAGGGGAGTGATCTCTGACCTTTTCCCATCACAGGACAACGCTACAACTGTGACAGTTCCAACACGCTGACAAAGAGCAACCAACACAGAGGGAGAAGCAGACTCGCATTTATCATCCCATCTGAGAGGCAACGGTCTGGTGGAGAAGAAGGTTTGCCCTTTCAAAATAAAAGAAACACAGTGAACAAAAGGTCCGTGTGACTACGTTTGACACAACACGTACCTAAAACCCTTTTACTCGTGTTCTGTCTTGAAATTCATACTTATAAATGGGTAACACCATCGAAAAGTCCAGTTATTTCTGAACTAATTCACTTGTTAAATGTATCAGCTGGCGTTATCTTGACAGTGATATCACTTTTTTTCCCCTCGACAGACACAAACAAACTTGGGCAGCAGCTCACCTGAACAGGTTCTCCGCTCCGGCTCTCATGCGCATCTCCTTGTTGATCTGCTGGTTGATGCGGGATCGCCGGTGCTGCAGCTTACTGCGCTGAGTCTGAGCGAAGGGATCACATCCCTGCAGACGGAGAAAGAAATAAAGAAGAGGCCATGTTAGACGATGCAATCATTAATAAGGACTATTTTAAATCACTGAAATGTTTAATCGAGTGGTGCAGGAATGAATCCTTTGGTATGTAAATGAGTTAGCATTTCAGTACTTCTGGTTCCCTCATGTAGAAGTTAAGGGGTTTTTAACGTGTTTTGGGTTAGCTGCCTGAAATGAGCTAAAGAGACTTTAATTTGTGGAACACCCTGCCAGGAAATATCAGCGCGGCAGCATTTTTTTTAGCTTTTTATAGTGACACCCACCTTTACTGTAAATGGTCTTTTAGTCTTTATAATTGACCTACTTTTATATTGTTTTATTCATTTTATCGGTCTGAAAGGGTTTTAACTTTTATTATTTTTTGCAACATTTCGATCAAAGTTGGTCTTTTAATATTTTTACCCTTTATTATAATGATGAAGGCTGTCTAAAATGTCTAAAAACATCATTGTGCCAAAGTCAGACATTATTTAGAAGTTAGGTCATGTGACGTGTTGTAGTTTGTCTATAACCTAACGTAAGCCTCTGGCAATTGTATTTAAGTTTCAACAATGATAAAACGGTGGTAATATGTTGAGGTCACTAGCTGATAACACGTGTTAGCATCATAAATGTTTGTTTGCCACTGTTTTGGCCTATAATTAAAAAATGATGGAAAAATCCCATTGCCTTTTTGTAGAGGGAACTAGGGGGATGCTAACATCCTCCCTGCACAACTCTATAAAAAAAGGGTCTATGTCAGAGCTGTGTATCTGTCTGATGATTTAAAAGCCTCTAAATCTCGCTTCAATAGGCAGGTTGCCAGCGGAACCAAAACAGCTGATTGTTAAATGTCTGCTCTATCACACAATGCACCACTGTTTCACTACAAGGTAAACAGCCGCACGATAACATGACAGATGCGGCAGCTGTTCTGTAAACAGACCGATACTCGCTCCTTACCTCACCTTCTAATCCCCCCTCTAGTGAATGTATCCAGTATATGGACGTTTCTCATCTGCTCACTCTTTATCTTGCTGTTTCCCTCTCACCCAGTTAAGGTGTTTGTTTAGCATGCGCGCTTTAACTAATCCTCAGAGTGCCAGTGTGGATTACCATTCTGGCCGAGCTCCCACTCCTGCTCAACCATCAGGAAGGCTGGGAGGATGGATGCTGCTCAACATCAGTGCAGATAAAGCCTAAAAGCTTGTGTTGAAAACCTTCCCAGTGCAGGTGAGTTTCTCTAAGCAGACCATGTTTTTTAGTAACATGGACACTCGATTTCATCATCAATTAATCTGCCAATTATTTGGGGATTTTTCCATTAAATCGTATGGTTTTGAAAAGTCAGGAAACAATGAAAAAATCCATGCCAGTATCTCAAAGTCCAATGTTTAAATGTCTTGTTTTGTCCGCCCTAATCAATTCTGTTAAACACGATATATTAAGAGAAAAGCAGAACATTTCAATATTTGAGGGGCTGAAAATTACTATTGTCAAAATAATTATATATGATTTTTCTGTCAAGCAACTCATCCTTTAGTCAACTAGTTGTTTTAGCTGTTTAGGAAATGCCTTGTCAGTTATATTTTACCCATTCAAGGGATTAGATATAGGCTACCGTGGGAATGCAGACCGCCTGATTTACCTGATATCAGCGTTTGTACGAATGCAGGTGCCAACTCTTAAAAGTCTCTTAAGATAATAAAAGGGTGTGCTCAAAGAAATGACTAAATACATTTTCTCCATAACTTCTAGGGAGACAATTTCAGTTTTATATGTTTAGGTTTTTAGCTATATTTCTGGTGCTTAAATCAAATCAAATTAAATGTATCATCTCAGCTGTATCGTGTGTCTTTTTTCACTATGTGAAGTAAGGCCACATTGCTCTTAGTGCATGGTTTTGCCTGAGGGGTTCTTAAAGTGGTGTAAGTACATTTACTAAAAGTGAATTTATAGGTGTATTTCCATTTTGCAGTACTTTGTTATTCTACTCCAGTACAGTACAGAGGTAAATATTGGACGTTTACTCCACTAGATTACATAGTACCTTCAGTTACTTTGCAGAAGTGGATTAATGATAACAAATATAAATCAACACTTAAATAAGACTTTAGAAATGAAATTCAAATGCTACCCAGTAGTAAAAACAATTATTAAAAATGTATTCCACATTTACAAGCTTGATAAAAACATTAATGAATATAATGACAACATATGATTCTGAAATGGGTCAATCTGCATACCGAGTACTTTTACGTTTGGTACTTTAAGTATATTTAGGTGCCAATACATTTATACTTTTACTTGAGTAACATATTGAATACAGGAGTTTAACTTGTAATAGAGTATTCCTACACTTAGGTATTTCTAATTTTAAAAGTACAAGATTTGTCTATGATGGAAAAAAGTAAGAAAAACAACAGATGGAGGGTTTACAGAACGGTAATAGAAGTTATTCTTGTACACAGTTAAAGTAAAAGTCCTATTTAACATGTTACTCAAGTAAAAGTACAAAAGTATTTGCATCTTGATAGTACCAAAATAAAAATAAGTAAAAATACTCATGCATATTGGCCCAATACACAGTCCTATATATTATACTGTATATTTTGATTACAGTAATTGATGTATTAATTTGTTTATCAAGCTGGTAAAGTCAGAACTCATTTCAACTAATTGTGAATTAAATCCATGTGTATATAAAGTATTTTTTAGTAGCTAAAGGTACATAGGCCTACATGTAGTGGATTAAAAGAACAATGTTCACCTCTGAATTGTAGTTTGATTAGAAGTACAAAAGTAGCATAATATGGAAGTACCTTACAATTGTACTTAAGTACAGTTCTTCAGTAAATGTACTTAGTTACTTAATACCACTGCTCACATACCTAATGTGTGAGTAGGTGTGTGTGTTCAGGTGTCTCACCTTTCGGATGCTGCCACTGTGGCTGCCCTCTGCGGGTAAACTTAAGGGCATGTCGTCGTCCGAGGTACCGTCTGACAGCGACATCTCCAACTCTCTGTGGAGGGTAATCCTGTTATAATTCTACTCAAAAGTGTCAATATTTTTAACAGAATTGGCAAACATCACAATACATTTAAAACAGAACGCACAGCCCTTTAAAGATAATGGAATGCACAGTTTCAATATTATTTAACAGAAAACGTTTAGTAAGCTAACTAGTCATGGTTTTACTACTTGCCTTGTCGCAGGTTCCTCCATCGTGGGGCAACGACAAAGTCGGCCGAAGTTTCCCTACATTTCTCCCAACTTTGTATATTTCCAAGTAAACACTGAGCTCCAAGTTCAGCCAACAGTAGAGTGAAAAAAACAACTTTTTACTCCTCAAAACAACCCAGCTTCAACTCATTATATTATGCTAGCGCCTCCTCCGCTTGCTTTTTTTCTGACTAGTGTGCAGCTGCAAGAGCTTATTCATAGAGGCGGGCCGCAAATTGAGAAACCAGCCAATCACGTTTGGATTTGTAAAAGGGACTGTTGATCTGACAAATCAGAGGGCGGATTAGGGCCGAACAAGAGCCTGATCTGACCAATCACAAGTCGCTTCAAGCGTCGTCCCCCCCCCCTACTCAGCAGGCCGTTGCTACGGTAACGTCAGCACCGTGGCTTGTGTGTGGGCTCCGAAAAGATTGTAAAAGCTCCACCTCCTCCGTGGGAGTGAAAACATGAATATAAATGATTAAAACTTGTTTTTATGTTTTTGTTTAACCAATCTATACGAGTCGTCCATTCCAGGTATATAAAAGGGAACACTTAACGAAATTCATGCCACGTTTTTGAGTTTTAAAGTTTTGGGGGTTTTTTTCATGTTAAAAATATTTTTCAATTGCTGTGACATGACATAAAGGACACTTATTGAAACCAGCACCCACGGTGTAAAACCTCAGCTCAAGCTTTCAAAAAACCAAACACATGATCAGTTTGGCACCCCATTTGCAATTTAACAATGCACTTTTTGCAAAATACTGGACACAATTCTTTAAATAAAACAAAGGAATCTTACTTAAAGTTACTTGTTTGCCAGTTCAAGATGTTGGTAAGTGTACAGAAATATGTTAAGTTATAACATTTACTGCAATATTTTGCTATGATATCTGCCTATTAAATTGGAAGAATGAAATGGAATACAAATGTAAAGTATGTCCATCAGTTACAGCAAAAAAACAGACACAATTGACACTAGACATATTTACTATAACTTACTTATGACAAACTATTTTAACAATTATTTGTAGTGAAATATTATAATATTATCATTTTTTTAATATAATAAATTATTTTTGATGAAATACTATACAATCATGAAATACATCATTGTGTGCTTGGGTTGAACTATTTGTAATAAAAGGTCTTAATGAAGGTCTAACCCTGGCTAACCCTAACCCTTTGGCAGGGTTCCTTCCAAGTATTTGTGAGTGAACAAAAAAAAGAAGTGAAAAAACGAAAGGTCGGTGCCTTTTCTAGAAAGAGAGAGAGAAAAAAAAACACAGGTATGGCAGATTTGAAAAGTGAACAGGTTCAAAAAAGTGAAGCACTTTAAATGATAGACTATGTAATAAAGTCATTATAGTAGACTGTAGGATCACTTTTTTAAAGTGTCAAAAACTGGCTCATAGGCCATGGCAAATACGAGAAAGCCAACAACAGATGCAGGTACATTTAAGGTGAATTTATTGGAAAAAAGTATGTTCATCACTAAGAACAAAAAAGACCAAAATGTGCAGTTGCTGGCAGGGATGATCCAGGAGAAAGGAGGGAGCAGGTGAACCCTGCAGTGGAGCTTTTCCTCTGAGAAACCGGAACAGGTGCTCTGAATCTGGCAGCTCCTGTGACACCTTCAAAGACAAATGGAGAAAAGTGACCGGCAAAAGCATTCCTGATATCAGAGGTTAGGCAGGGCTCTCATAATGGCCTTTTCTACGACATGAGTTTAAAACGACGTACTGTATTATCTTTATTTATGGGATACTATACTATGATTATTTGGACAAACTATATTATACATTTTTATATGCGTTCGTAACTGTGACTGTTTACAGACAAAGTATATTATCAATCATTTTTGATATACTAAACATTTCAGGGCTAGTGCCTTTAATATAGAGAATGATTTGAAAGGGGGAGACAGAGGGGATGACACGTAGTACATGGTCCCATGCCGGATTCGATCCCGGGTCCTCTGCTTGGGGACCTAACCCCCAGTATACGATCTGTCAGCTCTACCAACTGAGCTAAACGACAACCCTATAATAGGACGTGTAAAATAAATACTGTAATATACTTTTGCATACTATACTTTGAATGACGTACTATATGATCAATTATTTTATGACATTTTATACAGTGACTTTTTTAGTGATATTTTTTATGACATACTATTATTAACTATTTTTTATGACTTTCAATTTCACTATTTAAAAACATAACACTTTTTTGATGGCATACTTTACTTAGACTTTTTTAGACCTACTTTTTTATCAATACATTTTTAAGGTATACTACGCAATGTCTATGAGATACTATAATGTGATGCTATTATTTATTTATGAAATAAGCAATTATTTGTTTGATGTACTTTATTATGGTTTCTCTAGGACATAGTATTATATAATTGTTATTTGTCTTTATTACTATATTATTGATACTGTATTATCGTGTTGTGCACTCCTGACCTCTAGTGGCGGGGTTATACTCCGGTTAATGGAATAGATTTAATAATAGATAACTGCTTTAATTCCTAAAATATTTAAAACCTACATCTTTGTATGTTCTAGATGCGTGCATGGGTGCATGTGTGTGCGTGCGTGTGTGCATGTGTTTGTGATACTGTTTCAGCAGTGCAGCTCTGTCTCCTGCAGGACGCTCACATCTCCTGGTTGAAGGGAGGGTCAGACATCCACGCCACCATCCTCTCCAACACTGCAGCAACTGCAACAGTTACAACTTAAAGGAATAAAACATGTTCAAACTTAACAACACACTACTGAAGAATAAAGAATGTAAAACTTATCAAAAAGTGAAATACTTAGCTACGTTCTAAATGATCTATGAACTTACAAGGAATTAAAATCAGATACTTAAAATGTAAATACTTCAACAAACAATCAAAAGTGCTTCAAACTTATCTAAAAACTACTAAGGAGTTAAAAATGTGTTTGTGTGTGTGTGTGTGTGTGTGTGTGTGTGTGTGTGTGTGTGTGTGTGTGTGTGTGTGTGTGTGTGTGTGTGTGTGTGTGTGTGTGTGTGTGTGTGTGTGTGAGGTACTGTTTCAGCAGCTCTGCACCAAGCCCTGTCTCCTGCAGGACGCTCACAACTCCCTGCTGAAGGGAGTGTGAGACATCCAGGCCATGATCCTCTCCGACACTGCATCAAAATCAGCGGGGGAGAGACCAGGGGGCTCGCACAGGTGGGGCAGGGCCGTGGCAGCATCAGGCTGGGGGCCCTCCACAGGCTCCTGAAGGGGTCCAGGCTGAACCTTTAGGAAACAAAGAGAGAGGCTTGGGGTCAGACAGCTACACTGATACCAAAACAAAAAGCAGGTGTTAAATGAAACATCTGGAGGACTCACCTCCAGCTGGACATCCTCCAGCATGGCCTGTGTGGGGTTGGAGGTGGAGGGCTGTGGGCTGGGGCTACCCTCACGGAGTCGTCTCTGCGGGGGCTCCTCAGGGCCTCTGCTCTCACTCCTCTTCCTCTTCCTGGCAGCCTGTTAGAGAGATTGTGTTGAGTGTGTTTTAGGTCATCTCAAGTGATCACGAGATGACGTGAACCTCGGCAGGCCTTTTCAATAATAACTGGAATCCGACTCGCAACTCTTCCACTCCACACTTCTCTTCACACAACCAGTCCCACTCGTCTCTCAGCACGCACCGACACACCACATTAACTGATTACTTAGCACGTACCAAGGAAGAATCAAAACGCAAGGCCGACAAAACATTAGGTCTTCATCCAGGCGGAGTATGAAGACCTTCAGGAGCATGAACGTCAGTGGGTCAGCTTCCTGCAGAACAAACAGCCAGAGAAACTGAAGACAGGCTGCTTCCAGCGGAGGGACACTTCGAGGGGAGGAGGCTAGACTGTCAGGATATCTGTGCATCTGCACCGGCCGAGGTGTCCAAGCTTCCAAAAAGACATCAGTCTTCATGTGTTTGAATCTCCTTTCAGGAGCTGCAGGTCTCTGTCTTCTCCCGGTAAGGGACATGATTTGCCTTTCCCTCATGTTACCAGTAGGGGGGGACAATTTTCTATCTTCACTGACTTTCAAGTCAATAGCAAATGTGCTGCTTTGTGCAGAATTACAAGGAAACGCCCGAGTATAATAAGTAAAGTTAAATAGGCAGAGGTCACATTTGCTCTCTCTGTTTCACGTTTACTACAATGCCAGTGAGGATTTCTTTCAAAGACACATCCAGAGTCTACTTTTGTTAGGTTAGTTAAGATGTAAAGGCGCATGGTTTCAGCTTTCACAATGTGGCAAACTGTTACTGTAAATGTGTATGCAGTCTTAAAATATTCATGGTCAGGTCGAATACAGTTAGAGTAATATACACTTCCTAGGTATAAAAGCAGTAAAAACTAAGTATAATATTCATTATAACATTTCAAAATGCAGAAACTTTTAATTAATCTACAGGATATACACTTTCAGGTGCAAAGTGTAGCCTACCTGGCGGGTGGTGGTGCGCTGTGAGCTGCTGGGCTCGGTCCTCCAGTAGTTGTGGTCGCAGAGATGAGACATCTGGAATGATTGACATATGTTTTGGGAATGAACTTAATTCAACACATCATATTTTAACTTTGATTAAATATGTGAATTCCTTTAACCTGCTGATATTAAGCTCACTGATGCTTTAACCAGCTAGTTTCTAAATGTCCGTTTCTTTTTGTTTCTTTAATTGTCTGCAATGTCACATTACAACTGAAAAAGTCAAACTGTTAAAATATTGATCACTTAATCATCAATAACGCGTTGAATATGGACAATATAATCAACAAAGATGTAATGATGAACCTGATGTCTTACAATAATTTGGTGTTTAGTGTAACTTATATTTACAAAAGGTAACTGCTTATGTTTCAATAATGCTAAATTGTATTTTCCAAAGAGCTAAAACAAGCTAGCGCTGCAACAAATAGCTTGAAAAGCAGCCATTTTTACAGAATTGATCGTTTATGTTGTCCCCATATTAAAGTTATTAACAGCAACAACTTAATTGGAATTAAATATATTTAATATTTTATACTTTAAGTGTTCCTTTATATGAGTCAGTTGATGGAGCTGCGGAGGTTTGACGGATCAAATCGTCAAATTAAACGGCCTGGAAAAAAGTCAATTACATAAAATATATAAAATTCTCACATTTGCCTCGATAACTTTTTAGTACAGTTTAACTGGGTTAATATGGGGTCGTTTTTTCAGTGATAGCTTGTTCAGTTTTGCAGAAATCGTCGAGTAACAGCTTTCTCCTCCAAAGTCTCAGAGTGAAATGGTGATTTTGGAATCGACCTTTTCGAATATAAACTGTACGCAGCTCCATAGCAACCTGCGTCATGCGTCAACGTAACGTGACTGGAAACTTTAAGTATTGATATCTTATTTAAATTTCGATGTGTTTATTGAAATTAAATCAATTTGGTATTTCCTGCTCGTTTTTAACCATTCATTTTTTGTACCAATGTATGCACCTGTTTTTTAATTGACATGCTTTATGGACCGCAATGAGTATTACTTCAGTTTCATCTTGATTAAAGAGTTCAATAGTTTCAAAGCAGAGATGATGTGAACATCAAATATACGTAGCATTAAAACATAGTTTAATAGTTGAATAATTGCTGAATGGTTAGATAGGCATTTTGGCAATCTATTTCTAATGAAGACACGTGTCTGAGATAAAGTAGTCCCCTGGTCTGACCGAAAAGCCCTATTTCACCAGTTTATTGAAAACATTCAATTTAAACGATGGTTTACATGACTGTTAGTCATACTTTATGCCACTCACGTACCTGCAATGACAGCAGGTGAATTGGGTCAAAGGACGTCAAACTGAGGTGAGAGGATGCATGAAGAGATTGAAAAGAGGATGAGAAAAATAAAAGAGTTACGCTTGGTTTGTCTTTCGCCTGCTGGTGAACTGCAATACAACAGCGACAACAATTTTAATAGTGTGTGAAATTTCACAAGCAGTGAAAATGAGATTTGTGAAGAGGGACTATTTCCTCAGTAGAAAGTTGTTCCAAACCTGCAGAGGAAGAACATATAACATTCCAAATTGTATTTATTTAAGAAACACCGTCTGTGTTACCTTAAATCAGGGGTGTCCAAACTTCGGCCCGTGGGCCAAATGCGGCCCGCAGGCCATTTTGAATCGGCCCTCAGCAAATTCTGAAAGTATAATTGAATATGGCCCACAAATTAAACTTTTGCTTGTCTTATATTGTACTTCTCAAATATATATGTTAACATATATTAATGAGCCCAATTTCAAATAAATTCAGTCATTTAGAATGTAAAACATTTTTTACCAAATCTTAGTTGATAAAAAAAAAAGCCCAATAACTTATTTCCATAACAAGCTTGAAATTTAACCTTCATATTTACTCTTATTATAAACAATCTGAGGCTTCTGTTTTAAGGAATGAGCTGCCAACAAAATTAATGAAACCCTAAAGAGAGATGGGATGTAGGCTGTTTTTTGCTTAAACCATTTGAAATGATCGCGCATTATTTGCCTACATTTGATTTGTTTTGCTAACTTGTAACTTAACTTATGAGGCAATATTCACCTCTATAAGTGGCCCAGCTCTCCGTGTATTTTTCTGTATGTGGCCCTCGGTGAAAAAAGTTTGGACACCCCTGCCTTAAATGATGGGGTTTGAAGTTCATTCTGGACTTTAGAAACATACATAGCTCACCATCACTGCTAAGCTGTTGTGGAGGAATATTTGGATTAGTCTTTTCGGTATTGTTTTTGGACAGTTTATTGATGCTGCTTTCAAAACTACAATGAACTTTTATATCAGAATGAATAATAACAGAGAACTATCTTTGATTCAGTCGTTCTATTCTGGGTCATTCAGGATGTAATGGTTTCCCTTGCCCACTAGGTGGAACTGTTTAGCCGGGTATGATTGATTATGCTGTGTACATTTTTATTGGGAGAAAGTTATCCATAGGGTTATAGTAAACAAAGTTTTAGGTTCCAAATCACTCAGTCAACCCACATTTATCAAACTATATACAAACACTATATTAAGTTGTTATATTTGTCATACAGATGGCAATGTGTGTGCAGTCTCTGATCCATACAGTAATGGACTTCTGAAGGGAAGACAAGTGAAACTCACAGCTCAGCTCTTGTGCACTCTTTGCTGAGAGCACTGCTCCAAAGGTAAGTGTGAATGTATTAACTGACTCTGCAGTTTTTTAGTTTGTAAGGCATTTGTTTATTTTTCCTCAGTTCCTCTGGGAACCCCATTAGACTGGTCTCCCAGAGGAACTGAGTAAAAATAACAGGGATGCATTTGATCTAATTCAGTAAGTCAAATAAAACGTCATATTCCCCTTGTGGCAACTCCAAATAAAACTTGATTTGCATTGAAAATAATAAAAAACAATCATAACTGACAGGTTTCTGTTTCTCTATCCTGAGAAAAACAAGCTTTTAATACTTAAACACACTGCTTTAAATGGTTTGTTAAAATAACTACTTTTTGCAGTAAAACCTCTGAGGCCAGTTTCACTGCACAGACCAATTTAATGTTGCCTCAGTTAACAGTCTGTCTGTCTGATTGTCTGTGTGTACATCCCGCCACTCCCATCATGTTGAGAGGGCTTTCTCCTGACAGCCTCCTCTCATAAAGAAGGGCTTGTCTGACTTTGAGGAGCTGTAATAGACCCTTAGATGACAGATGGATAGATGAGGTATGGAAAGAGGGAGGTGTAGATTAGATGTACACAGCAGACCTTTTTCTCTTCTAAGACATGCTGTCTTTTGGTCAGTCATGAGTGAACAAAAAACAAATGGTAAAGTCAGTCAGGAGTACTTAGGCTATGAGAGACAGGAGCAGTTACTGTTACAGAGAGGCAGAGGAATAAGAAGAGCAGGATTGAAATAACAGTGGAAAACCATGACGTTTTTTGAAGGCAGTACAAATACTGTCATTTTCACCTGAATGCCCCATGTTTAAGTCCCTAAAAAGAAATGCACACATGATTGAAAAGCTGGGAATCTTGTGGATCCAATGAGCCCATTTGCATTCATGTGTGATGATGTTAGTCCGCACAATAACCATTTGTTGTAGTGACACCATATTTTGAGCTGTTGTGACTTTTAGAATAATAACAGCCTCGCAAAACGTTACAAGCAGAAACTACAGGGCATTTAGAGGATGTAAAGCTTACCTAGATTTATTGTCAATAAGAGGGTTTCTTAGCATAAATATTCATCTATTCTGGAAAATTCCATGATTAATGTGTAAAAGTTTAGACCAAAGCACTGTTTTGTGCTCTAGTGAATCCTCAAATTAAATTCAAATCCCACGAGAAATGTACATTAGAGGGTGTTGAACATGTTTTCTTCAGTGATTGTAATGTTTCGTTAAATGGAGATTTTGAAAATGGAGCTTCAGTGATGCAAGAAAAATGTCCGACTTTTACAAATGAAGCATTATTGTTTCAATGATGCCCTGTCCCCCTTCCCTCGAAAAATAAATAAATGGTTAACGTACTGACTTTAACACAGTTAAACACAGACTTTGCTATTTTATTTTAAACATTGTTTATTCCCCGAATTTGAGTTGATTGACCAGTGTTTCGGAAAACTATTTTGATGCATATTCAGCTTAAAAGATTAGATTTTGCTTTTAGAGACTTGATGAAGCTGTTGTGGTGCTAGATTGGCTCTCAGGTTGTCTCCCTCACATTCACACACAAACACAGAGCCATAATCTTTCCCCATGCTGATCAATATATCTAATAAGAACTTCATCTTGCCAGCCGGCAGTGACTAATGGCTGACCCCAGAGGGTGGAGAGTGCTGTCTGTGTTTGAGGGAGACCGAGAACGTAAGGGTGACTAACCATGGATAGGTGTGTGTGTGTGTGTGTGTGTGTGTGTGTGTGTGTGTGTGTGTGTGTGTGTGTGTGTATGTTGTTCTGTGGGATGGTGGTACCTGTGGTCGGTACACACAAAGAGACATTTTAACAAAAGTCAGGGAGAGATTGAGTCACCATTTACTCACAGTAGCTCCACTCATATTCCATGTACTGAATTACCATAATAATAACACTAATAATAGTGGTCCTGTCTTTTAAACTGGAATCACAGACACTTGTCATTTGCAAAAACTTATAATTGAGTGCTACAGACTTTAATGTTAACTAATAGTGAACAAAAATCATGATGTGATCAACAAAAAAACGAAATGCAGTATAGATGAGGGTAAAATAGCATTATATTTTGTTAGGCTACCCCAGCACCGTTGCGTCCTGTTCCAGCTTTTGGTAAGCCCTTTGAACATGTCATTGCGAACTGTGTTGGTCCACTGCCGAAGACCAAGGCTGGTAATCAGCTCTTCCTAACTGTAATGTGTGTCTCTACCCACAGCGGCTCTTCTTCCTCTGCAGGCTGCGGAAGTTCAACATGGACTCCAGGATACTCTGTAACTTCTACAGGTGCACCATCGAGAGTATCCTGACTGACTGCATCACCGCCTGGTATGGCAGTTGCACCGCCCTCCACCTTAAGACTCTACAGAGGGTGGTGAAAACTGCTCAGCACATCACCAGGACGGAGCTGCCATCCATGGAGGACCTCTACACCCAGCGGTGTAGGAAGAAGGCCGGTAGGATATTAAAGGACCCCCATCACCCCAGCAACAATCTGTTCTGTCTGCTGCCGTCTGGCAGACGGTACCGCAGCATCCGGACAAAGACTACCAGACTCAGAGACAGTTTTATACCACAGGCTATAAGACTGCTGAACTCCTGAGCTGTGTGAATGTCTACTCACATCTGTTCATAGTACACACATACATATATATATATATATATATATATATATTATACACATCTGCCATACATATCTGTTTATAGTACACATATCTATATATTATACATATCTGCCATATACATCTGTTATACGTAATATATGCATCTGTCCATACCTCCTCATTCAACAGTGTAAAGTATTTAAATACTTTCAATGTATTCCACATATGTATATATTTCACATCCTTAAATCTTTATTGTTGTTATTGTAAATATTCTTCTCTCTTTTTGCACTATTTTATTTATCTTATTTGCACCATGTATGTTGAGTTGTTGGAGGAGCAAGGGACCTAAGATTTTCATTGCCAACATATACGTTGTATATGCTGTGCATATGACCAATAAAACCTTGAAACCTTGAGAACATTTCATAGCGTAAAATCACTACAGCAGCTACAGGTTCTTCTGCGTCTACATCCCTGAGGACCTGACATGGACTCATCACACAAACACCATCACCAAAACAGCTTGACAGCGGTTTTTCTTCCTCTGCAGGTTGCAGAGGTTCAACATGGACTCCAGGATACTCTGCATCACGGCATGGTACGGCAGTTGCACTGCCCTCAGCCGTAAGGCTCTACAGGGTGTGGTGAAAATTGCACAGCACATCACCAGGACAGAGCTGCCATGCATTGAGGACCTTTACACCCAGCAGCTCAGGAAAAAAGTCCAGAGGATTATTAAAGACCCCTAGCAACCACCCTAGCAACACACTGTTCTATAAGCCTATTCAACACCCAAGCTTGCACTATTTTTTATTGTTGTTGTTGTTTTTTTCTCTGTTGAACCTGAGATCTGCGTGTTTTGTGTTATAATAATAAACCTTTGAATCTTGAATCTACACCTGCCATCACTAAAGTGTTGACCACATTTGGGTTACTGAAAGTTGTGTAGACTGATCAGTAAGCTAACTTCCTCCCCACAGGCTTTAGACAGACTTTTTCGGTGGTTGGGTGTTTCTCCTTCAGTCTCTAGTGCCAAGCATCCAGAGACACAAGGTCGCTTGAGCGTTGGCATCAAGCATTGAAATCAATGCTTGGAAAAGACTTGGGGGAGGGCTTCCCACTTTTACCTACAGTGGGGCAAAAAAGTATTTAGTCAGCCACCAATTGTGCAAGTTCTCCCTTTTAAAAAGATGAGAGAGGCCTGTAATTTTCATCATAGGTATACCTCAACTATGAGAGACAAAATGAGAAAAAAAATCCAGGAAATCACATTGTAGGATTTTTAATGAATTAATTATAAATTCCTCGGTAAAATAAGTATTTGGTCACCTACAAACAAGCAAGATTTCTGGCTCTCACAGACCTGTAACTTCTTCTTTAAGAGGCTCCTCTGTCCTCCACTCGTTACCTGTATTAATGGCACCTTTTTGAACTCGTTATCAGTATAAAAGACACCTGTCCACAACCTCAAACAGTCATACTCCAAACTCCACTATGGCCAAGACCAAAGAGCTGTCAAAGGAGACCAGAGACTAAATTGTAGACCTGCACCAGGCTGGGAAAACTGAATCTGCAATAGGTAAGCAGCTTGGTGTGAAGAAATCAACTGTGGGAGCAATTATTAGAAAATGGAAGACATACAAGACCACTGCTAATCTCCCTCGATCTGGGGCTCCACGCAAGATCTCACCCTGTGGGGTCAAAATGATCACAAGAACGGTGAGCAAAAATCCCAGAACCACACGGGGGGGCCTAGTGAATGACCTGCAGAGAGCTGGGACCAAAGTAACAGAGGCTACCATCAGTAACACACTACGCCGCCAGGGACTTAAATCCTGCAGTTCCAGACGTGTCCCCCTGCTTAAGCCAGTACATGTCCAGGCCCGTCTGAAGTTTGCTAGAGGGCATTTGGATGATCCAGAAGAGGATTGGGAGAATGTCATATGGTCAGATGAAACCAAAATAGAACTTTTTGGTAAAAACTCAACTCGTCGTGTTTGGAGGAGAAAGAATGCAGAGTTGCATCCAAAGAACACCATACCTACTGTGAAGCATGGGGGTGGAAACATCATGCTTTGGGGCTGTTTTTCTGCAAAGGGACCAGGACGACTGATCCGTGTAAAGGAAAGAATGAATGGGGCCATGTATCGTGAGATTTTGAGTGAAAACCTCCTTCCATCAGCAAGGGCACTGAAGATGAAGCATGGCTGGGTCTTTCAGCATGACAATGATCCCAAACACACCGCCAGGGCAACGAAGGAGTGGCTTCATAAGAAGCATTTCAAGGTCCTGGAGTGGCCTAGCCAGTCTCCAGATCTCAACCCCATAGAAAATCTTTGGAGGGAGTTGAAAGTCCGTGTTGCCCAGCGACAGCCCCATAACATCACTGCTTTAGAGGAGATCTGCATGGAGGAATGGGCCAAAATACCAGCAACAGTGTGTGAAAACCTTGTGAAGACTTACAGAAAACGTTTGACCTCTGTCATTGCCAACAAAGGGTATATAACAAAGTATTGAGATGAACTTTTGTTATTGACCAAATACTTATTTTCCACAATAATTTGAAAATAAATTCATTAAAAATCCTACATTGTGATTTTCTGGATTTCTTTTCTCATTCTGTCTCTCATAGTTGAGGTATACCTATGATAGAAATTACAGGCCTCTCTCATCTTTTTAAATGGGAGAACTTGCACAATTGGTGGCTGACTAAATACTTTTTTGCCCCACTGTATATGCTATTTGTGATGCAAAGCAAAAGCTCCTTGGTTCAGCCTGAGTGCATTATGACTTGTTTAGGACAAAAAACTCAAAGTTTCTGACTTTGGAGATGACTTCAGACTGGCTTATACCCTCCTCTTGGTAACAGGAAATCTTATCTTTGATTCCTTTTTACACATTTATCCGCCTCTTCATCTGTGTTTCCAGTCATCCAGCAATCATTACACGTCTGTTCCCATCTCCGCATCAGTTTGACATTCACCCCCTCATCTCCTGTTTCATCTCGGTGAGCTGACTATCTTCTCTTTGTCTGGGCGGCAGGAACCATGTGGAGGAAGAGAGAGGATATTAAATATTTACCTCATTGCCTCCCACTCCAAATGGGGCTTATATCTCACAATCACGAAGAACATGTAATTATTTATTTTCATGCCGCTCAATAAACAAACCTACCCAAGAGCTCATTTACTTTGTTCGTTGTGTCTGATTGCTTAGCTAAATTGCCTTTCAAATCTCAGTATGCTTGTTATATATATCATTATAACATGATCAGAATGTATTCACGTCTTATAAGGTGTCATATAGGCCTATCTAATTGTTTTTGGGGACTTTTAAACTCCACACTGTCTTAAGAAAGAAATGCTGCAAGGTGAAGGGCAGTGAAGTTGGGTTCATGATACTTTTTTTTTGTTAATGTAAAGCTAGAAACTTAAAAAAGTAAATCATGCGCAGAAAGGTGTTTAACATGGAGGAAGAGGAGGGAGCAGGGTTATTGGGTGGAGTTGCTTATGATGAAAAATGTTGATCCAACATGTGCAAAGTATGAAAAACTAGGACATTAAAAAACTAATATCTTCACGGCAGATTTATATATTTTTTATTTCTATCCTCACTAGGGATCAAATCTCACCCCTGAACAGAGGTGGAAGGAGTACTCAGTTATCGTACTACGTAAAAGTAGAAGTACCAGAGTGTAAGAATACTCTGAAACAAGTAAAAGTCCTGCATTCAAAATGCACACCTGTTCAACTGCTCCTTAACGCAAATATCTAATCAGCCAATCACAGGGCAGCACCTCAATGCATTTAGGCAGGTTGGTCAGGATGACCAGAATAAAATATGATTGTTATTACCAAATGACCAATGCACTTAAATTGAGTAATATCTTATTCAACAAAACTAATAATTTGAAAACATAAAAAAAAAGGAAAAAAGATTTGACTTATTTTAATTGGATTGAAATGTAATGGGTAGTGCTTGGGACATCGCAAAACAGCATTCTTCCTATTATATAAAACTGAAAAGTAAGGCATTTTAATACAGAAAACTTATGACTACTTAACCTTTAAACTAATATTATGTTTATTTTTTGATAAGATAACATAGCAACTTGATGATGTATGTACAGGACACCAAAAGGTACCCTACAGTGAGAATCCCCCCCATATATTTAGTTTCACTGAGTAATATGCAAAACAACGGAGCTAAAGAGTCTCTAACTGCAATCTTACTAAGACTTTGGGCCAATGGTGACCAGGGGCTGATTATGTTGTCATAAAAAAACAGCTTTACTGATTTTAAACATACAGCTTAGTTTAACTGGCTCTAAAAGTTTGAAAAAGTAATCCTGCTGATTTCACAGAGATTTATTGGGATTATCCCTATGAGTTATGCCAATGAGAGGCTCAATCTTGGCTCATCACTTCTGCAAGAAGAGTCCGCACTTTAGTTGTGATTGATCATGATTCACGGTTCACGATTCATGGTTCGTAAGTCTGAAGGAGAACCTGGGTCTGCAGCTTCTACAGCCTCATGAATCCTGATGTACAACACAAAGAGGTTTTAGCAGATGTTGAAAAGGATGAAAACAACACACAATATCTTGAGTCTGAGGGGAGTCAACCTTAAGACGGTCAGATTCTGGGGAAGAGGAAGAGGAGACCAAATGGAGAGTGGTGGATCATAGAAGGACAAAAAGTTAAAGACAACCAGCCGACACGGAAGAAGGAAAGAAAACACGACCAGCAGCCTCACGCAGCTTCACCTGGTAAAGCTAAGAAATCAGACACGCAACCTGCACCATCAATCAGTCAGAAGACAAAGAAACATAACAAAAATACAAGAGGAGGAACCACAGGGGAGGTGATTCACACGACTCAAGCAGAGCCGTTTGAGCAGCAGAAGGAAGAGGGGGAAGAGGTACAGTCCAGCACTTTGGTGTTTTCACACAGGAAAACTAGGCATTTTAGCTCCAAAACGGCCCTAATTATTATTTTATTAATACAAATAATTACGACAAAATAAATAAAGCCATTATACTCCAAGAGCATTCAGATGTTTTCCATTTTTCAACTCCAGAGTATGACATCATGTGAAAGAGGGATTTTAATCTCATCCTCAAGCAATAATGTCAGGAGTTTCCATTTAAAGTTCTGCTCTCTTCTATTATCTTTATTCATTTTTTCCCAGAACACAATTTGTTTTGTTGAGTTTTAGTAAGTTGTTTTGAAACTGATGAACTGTGTTTACTGCAACACTTGAAAATGGTGTTCATGTTTCTGGGGAATATTCCACACATTAGCCAAGAAACTAATTTCGGGGAAATGTAATACAGAGAGTTGTTCAAACAAAGCTAGACTTCATCAAGGCTGGCCTCACACGCGGTGATTTATCATGCATAGAAGCCTAGATTCCTCTGTGGAGAATGAATAAATGCACCACGTCTGAATCATTAAACATTGACAGGACCTTTGTGTCTTAGCTGATTGGCTGCTCAGGAAGTCGGGTCAATAAACATCCTCATCACGCTGTCCTGTCTCCATTCTTGGACCCTACCTCCGTTTTATTCCGGGCGGGCTTCAGCTCAACTCCACAGAGCAACAAACAAGAGGCCGGCGACACTCAGAGACGCCAAGAGGAAGAGCAGGATTTCCATGAATTAGGACAAACACAGATGAATTAAACATCAGAGCAGCTTCTAATTTTTAATTCCCGCCATCGCCATCTCTCAGTGTTTGGTTCTATGCAAAACAGACGATCAAACAGAGACAGGACACCACACAAGGGCCTGACTATACCGAACACACAGATTCAAAGGAAACCAACAAGGATATAAGACAGTAAGTGTGGTGACCACTGTCACAGATGAGATGAGGGAATGATAGTAAGGAATGAATGAAGCCCTTTTTCTACACAGAGTGAAAAAAAGTCACATAGATCTTTAAAAAGACAAAAAAAGCGATGATTAGATCTATTTTTCGTTTAAAAAGATTACAGTCATAACAAGAGTTATTACATCCCCACTTGAAAAAAAGATACATAAGGAAACAAAAAAAAATCATTGATTCACTTTGATTTGTGTAGCATATTTTCATCACATAAAATAATTAAAGATTTCATTTGCAGCAGTTTTTAGGATATAAATCGCTAAATGTCCCAGGTTTGCTTAAGCGGGCCATTTGTGGCTAAGAAAAGCTTTCATGTGCAGTGTTTACCTTCCTTCATTCATCATAATTGTTGGAACTATTACACAAAAACAAAAGATTAAACAACATAAACAATACAATCATTTTTTTTCTTTCATCAAATTAATCCAAGGCATCTACATAACACAAATGGCCATAACTAGATTCTATGACTGAATATCAAAATAAATCACTTTCCTTCATTTGTTTTGAGCAAAACCCAATTTGCATATTCACAGATTTGTAAAAAAAACAACATTTCCATAAAATATACAGCACTGTTCCTTCATCAGAAAATACAATAGAAATCTACTTTAGTGGTGTAGCGGCTGCTCTCATTGTCTTAGAAATGCATTCAGATTATTTTCTTTCCTCTGGCGCCGTCTGAGCAACCTTTCATTTTATTGCGCTCACCCTCTGACTAAATGTCAGTTTAATGACTGTTTACTCATTATCTCTGACACACTTCCTCATCACCTGAATCCTGAAAACAACCTTATTGTCGCTTCAAATACAAGTCGGATTCAGGTGACACACGGACACATCCTCTTTTTAGTTTCAAGTCCATGAAAACACAACATGAACTGAACATTTCTGACAAAGTTGGACAATTTTTGGTTGATCAATGGGATATTTGTGGTTCACACTGGTGTAAAATGGGCTTAGTTGAGAAAAAAGGCAACATGTACTTTCTATCAACATCATTTGAGTCAAATCAACAACATTGTCAATTCAATGTGATCAAATCGGAGCTTTTGACTGTTCAAATCTTTATTAATAACACTTCAGGATGTTTTTTCAAACTTGATTGTTGCAGATTTAGTCATAAACACCTAATGGTATTAGAATGCAAGAACAAATTGAAGTAGGTTTTCAGGGGCTTTGAGATAAGTACAACACAACTGAAGCCTAAAAGTAAAATACAAAAAAAATATTTTTAAAAAGGTGACTCGGTCTATATTTTGGTTTATAAAAAGTTTCCACTCATGTCCCACAGATATTAAAGGGCCAATTACTTTGAATCATTTTCCCACTTATCCAGAAATGCAAATGATTTCATCTTGAAACATCTGCCGCCCTGATATGGTGGAGATACCTATATTGAGTTTGGGCTCCTAAAAGCACTAAAACATGACATTTGAAAAACTCAGCAGAGTGATTTCACAAAAGACCCCTCTGTACAATCCACAGACAGCTTTAGTTTACTAAAGACTTAAGGTAAAATTTATAATTGTCTAAAAAAGGTCTTAAGAAGTCGGTTTGATGCGTAGGGGGCGCCAGCTGTTTTGTTACAGCTTTAAATTAAAGGGGATACTTGTGGTATGTAAGAGGGAGTCAGAGAGACAAAGCTTCCTTTCTCTTACAGAGTCCAGCCACATTCCTCTCATACTGCTCACCATGACCTGACCGCAACTACAGCTGGCTCTGTGTCCCTCTCAGTGTCTTCTGGGAACTTTCGCCCTTTTATTTTGAAGTCAGGAAATCCTTACGAGGACACAGCGGTCACTCACAGAGGCCACTTGAGGATCTCACAGAAAAAAATGATTCTTTTTAGAGTTCGAGATTAGGGATTTGTGTCCTTGCTCGGCACGTGCCTTCCATAAAGTGAATCCTAATAAAAACGCACTAATGCTCTGATAATGGTGTTAAAAAAATACATCATTTCAATAAAAAAAACATTACAGGTCCTCTAACAGACGCACAATGATTAAGTAGAGGCAGAACATGCAGCAGCAGGTTATTTAGTGTTAATATCAGCTCACCTTTAAGCTGCTGAACACCTGACTGGTGAGTCGGAAAAGTCCAAAATATCACAAACATGCCTGTGAATTGCTATTCAATATTTGAAATCCTCTGACTTTGGTTTTAACTTTTCTATTAAGTGAAAATTAAGGAGAAAAATAATATATTCCTCATGAAATATTGCTTCCTTTCCACTCAAAACAATATGACAAAAACAAGTTGTCTGACCGAGCCACTAATTTCTGTCTTTGGTCTGTCACTTAGTGATTAAAGACACCTCTTTCATCTCTCTGTCGACAGCTCATTATCTTCTCTGGTTCTTTTGCTCGAAAACAGCTTTTCAGCTGCCCGGCTATCCTTTCATCCAGACTCTGTCAGGTTTTGGGGGTGTAATAAGAGTCTACTTTCAGTTCATAAAATTAAAGAAAAGTCAGCAGAAATGAAGCCTGAAAGTAATTTTCATTTTGGAACAGAGATGCGCTCATTTGAATACTTTCAATCTGGCCCCACAAATTGCTCAATTTTGACCGAACCAATACGCTCATTAAATACGGGGTCCAGGGCAAAAAAAGCTGCCTCATTTTTTATTGTAATATTCCAGCAGCACACAATACCAACATTTTCTTTGTGAATTAGTATTGGTTTCCTTCATTCATCTCATGCTGTTGCCAGGGAGCACTGTTTAATCCAAATCCAGCAAAAAGCAATGCATTTCCAAAAAACTACTACATCTTATAGGGTCTTATATTGCGTGGTATTGGCACTCATTTTCTTTTGTTTGCTGGTCGAGATTCTTACTTGCTGGGAGCTTTAAAAAAAAAGGTCATTTTCAGGATCACAGCCAGAGTCCAGCGTAGGAGGTAAATCTGTATAACCCCTTCTGGACAAATAGGGGGATATATTATTTAACATGAATAAAGCTACAGTACGGGTCAAAAGTCTCCCAGTCCTGACAAACTCTGAGAAACTGCTGCAAGACATTTGGTTCAGAATGAACTGAAAGTGAAGCCACCCCCCCCAACCTTTCCATCTTAAACACATACACACTCCATGAGCCTCTCCATCTGTTTTCCCTCTTTTTGCCTTCATGCTAGAAATTACACTGACGTAAATCTGCTTTAACTTATATTTATATTGAATGTTTGTAATTGTTTTTTATAGGAGAAGCTTATGTAGAATATGGACTTACAGTGTGACCATTATGAGGCAAATATCCCTTTTAAAATGAATGGCATGGTACTATAATAACTTAATACATTCTTTAAAAGTCATAATGTTTGTCAGAATTAAGTTGTTTTACTTATTCCGCCCATTAAAGGGATATTTCCTTACTTTTAATTATCTGATATTTCTAAATTAATAAAGCAGAGGTTACATGATATACAACTTTGGAAGCGTTAAAACACTAAATATATTTTGATAAAATGAACCCTTAATATATTTTATAGTTTGAAATGTTAAATTAGGTATTTCCTCTGCACCATAACGAACCTCACCCCCACAACATTTTCTCTCTTACTATTCATTCATCACCCGCTGCTGGTCGGCTTCTTATCATCAGGAATGAGCTTGCAGTGTCTGGAGTGTCTCGGTAAAAAGTTCCTAAAGTTCCGGCCCGTGTCCATTCCCTTTCCCTAAAGCAAACCCTGGAGAAGGAAGTATTTCCAAGTGGCAGTGAATGTTTGATCCGCAGTACTCAATCAGTCAGTTTGAATTACCTCTTAAGTTGAAATGAAGAGCAAAAACTCTTGAGACATACTGATCTGGAATCTGGCTTGTTACTCAAACGACAGCAGGTCAGGGTGGGGCTCCGAGTCTTCAGCGCCTTTACTGCAGGGGGCGCCGTTCCCCAGCAGGATGTCCTCACCCAGGCTGATGCGGCAGGAGGTTTTCCCTGAGGGGGTGGAGGCCAGACGGGACTCGGGGCCCGACGCCTTCTGCCAGACATCGCAAGGCTTGGCTCTTGGCTCCAACATCGGGGGGTCTTTGTTGATGAGGTCCGGCACAGAGAGCTGCAGCTGGGGCTGATGTTCCTCCTCGCCTCCTTCACTGCTCCCATTTTCCACCTCATTTTCTCCACCACCTATGACTCCATCGACTTCGCCGTTGCTTCCCGTCTTCTCCCAGCGATCAGCATTCTTCTCTGCCGGGCCCGGCAGGATCTCCTCTGACCTGTCATCCTCCTTTTCGTCCCGCTCCTGCTCCTCACTGTTCCTCGGCTCCTCTGGGCCGATGAGAGGCGACTTCTCGGGAGAAGAGAGGAAGGAGGAAGAGTCAGCGGGGTCTGGTGAGGAGACCACGGGGTCAGAGGAGATCATCATGTCCTGGGTGGTTTTCAGCGCCCGAGGGAGGCGCTTCCTCCCTGTTGGCGGTGGTGGGTCCAGCCGGGGGAAGGAGTCAAAGGAAGAGATGTGACTGGGGGAGAAAAATTGATACAGACATATTAGCAGTTAGACAAACAGTATAAAAAGTGAGCAAAGTAATCCAGAAAAGTTATTTTTTTAAGGGACAATTGGATAAAACGTAAGCTTGAAGTGTGGATTTGATTTGAATGACTTGGACTTGAGACAGACAAAGTCACACATTTGAGGACTTTAGACTGGGTTTGAGACAATCAGTAAAGGCCTGCAACCCAACTTGGACTTTTAAAGAGTCTTAACTCGTATTGGACTTGAGCTTTTTTGAAAGATACTTCCACCATAGATACATTCCATCAAGCCCAAATATGACTTGGGCTCTAACTTTGAAATGCTTTGCTAGTCAAGTTAATTTTTTTTCTTAATTTCATTCAGAATTTTTGTCGGGTCTGCAGTGCTGATGTAGTCTTATAGTTTTTTAACATGCTATCAACAATTCTGGAATAAACAACATGATGGGATGAATGAGGTCATGCTATAAAAGACACTCTTACATGTTCTGGGCTGGAGTATGGCGCATATTTTATCCCATGTATTTAGGTTTTTAAGAATAATTGAAAAATAGATTCACCCCCTCAGGCCAGTAAAAACCAAGTCTATTCACAGAGCTGCTCAAACATCACTTCTACTTGAATGATTTTCAGTAAGAGAGACAAAAGATCAATACTTCTGGAACAAATCCTTAAATATGATCTGCAACACAACCAGGAAATTAATACACAGTTAAAGGCATTACCATTTTGATTAGTAAGAAGCTGAATACTTCACTGTTATATAATTTCAGACTTCTCACTGGTGACTTTGTTGTCTTTATTCATTTTATAACCCAACACCATCCATCCATCCATCTTCTCCGGCTTTTCCGTCAGGGTTGCGGAGGTAACAGCTCCAGCAGAGAGCCCCAAACTTTCCTTTCCCTGGCCACATCAACCAGCTCTGACTGGGGATTCCAAGGCGCTCCCAGGCCAGCGAAGAGATATAATCCCTCCACCTGGTCCTAGGTCTACCCCTCGGTCTCTTCCCAGCTGGACGTGCCTGGAACACCTCCCTAGGGAGGCGCCCAGGTGGCATCCTTACTAGGTGCCCGAACCACCTCAACTGGCTCCTTTCAACGCGAAGGAGCGGCAGTTCTACTCCGAGTCCCTCCCGGATGACTGAACTTATCACCTTATCCCTAAGGGAGATGCCAGCCACCCTGCAGAAAAATCCCATTTCGGATTTGGAGCTTACAAATAAACAACTTAACTTTCTGATAATAAAAACACATGAATGACATGGAAAACAAATTATTTTTTTACTACACTGCGCATTGAATAGTTTTAGTAGTAGTTTTTCATTCAATGTGTGCGGCCAAAAATAATTCACAAGTGGAGCAAAGCGCTCGCAGCCCCACTGAAACATCATCTCATAAGTCAGAGCTGATTGGCTGTAAGTAAGTGTGCGAAAAGTGTAGTTATGCAGAGGAGATGACAGGGCTTAGACTACATCACCAGCGGTAAATAATACAAACAGAACATAAAAGAAGTTGACCATCTACTGGAGCTTTGGTGAGCGGAAGTATAGTTTATGTATCGATGGATCGATTGCTATTGTAACCACGGTGACGAGTGTCTGTGTTTTCCTACAGTCTGATGTTTTCATGCTGAGGCATCACGGTTGTTGTTATTGTTAAGTTTTGCTTTGTGATAGCGCTCTTTACTCCATGTATTAAGGTACAAAAAGCCTTTATAGATCTAAGTTGTTCGTGCCCCACCAGTTTTGTACAATTGCTACAATGATGATTGCATGATGCAATGATGACATGTTAGGTGCGCGTAACCAATCCAAGCTACAAGGACTAATGCAGTTCAGAGCCCAGACCACCGCTCTGACACTTTTAAAGCAACTTTGAGATTTTAAAAGTATCAGGGAATTACGGCCATGGTGGCCGTAAGACGTACAATTATTTTCGGGGCATCATGGCCAGACCGAGGGGCAGTGAAGGCCATGGCTGTCATGGCCGCCGTGAAATTCCCACCCTGGTCATGACCCATCCTTCATGACCATAGGTGAGGGTAGGAATGAAGATGGCCCGGTAGACAGAGAGCTTTGCCTTCTGACTCAGCTCTCTTTTCGTCACAATGGTGCGGTAAAGTGACTGCAGTACCGCTCCCACTGCTCCGATTCTCCGGCCCATCTCACGCTACATTGTTCCCTCATTCGAGAACAAGACCCCGAGATACTTGAACTCCTTCACTTGGGGTAAGGCCTCATTCCCTCATTCTTAACCCAATTTCAGTGGAAAAATAATAAATCCTTCAGCTTTTCTGCCTTATTTACAGTTATAGACACTGCTATCAGTAAAGTGCATTTCTTATTTTATGAGAACAGAAAATATGTCTTTCAGTGGTTTAATCAATAATAATTGAATGCATGGCCTTGGAAGATTTTTCTTTTTTTAAACATATTTATCCACAAAAAAGGAATACATAGAGTGCAATAAAATAAGCTTTTATATGGTCTTCTGAAAAAAAAACAAAAAACTGTCTTATTGAATATGTGAATCAAACCACCAACCTGTGAGGGACGAGTCTGTTAACCACTTTGTGATTGTCTGAAGTTCAGGATTAAAGTTTAAATTAAGTTTGAGAAGTTTAAACTGACCAAGAAGAAGTACCTTCCTCAACACCAATACAAAAAGAGAAATATTTAAGTGTGTGTGTGTGTGTGTGTGTGTGTGTGTGTGTGTGTGTGTGTGTGTGTGTTTACCTATTAGCAGTGGTCTGATTGAGCTGCTCCATACAGCTCCACACCGCATCAACGTTCTTGTTGACCTCTGTGACCCCAATGTCCCCCAGGTGGCTGGACTCCTTTCTTCTTAACAAGTCATTGACCTGAAAGAAGGAAAGAAAGAGAGCGAGAAAAAGAGGGGGCAAATATTGACAAACAGACAGAAAATAGAGAGCGAGGAAGAAGAAAGAAAGTCAGAGACAAAAAATACACCTGATACAGCAGTAAAGAAATTACCCAAATATCAAGCGTCTAAAGAATAAATGAGGTCTAAAGAACTTAATCATTGTGCCAAGCTCACCTTTGCCCCGACAGCCTTGCCCAGGTTTATGGCATTCTTAAGCCTCTGCTGTCCTCCGGAGGAAGGAGAGTCGACGGAGCTAGACCCCAGGTTGTTATTAGCTGATGCTGGGGCGCGTCGGGCCGAGGGCGGGCCCTGCCTGGAAGTCTGAGGACTCTGCTGCTGGGCAACGGAGTTCTCAAACATACTTTGATCAACTGGAAAAAAAAGAGGGAAGGAAAACGGATAGATTAATACACAACAGGAGTTAACAGAAGATGTGCATCTGTATTAACAGAACATGCTGCAGACCCTCAAGCATTAGACAATACAAATGGGATGTTTGCTTTGAACTTGAGATAACAAAATCAGTTCTTGGAGGGCAGAGACAGAAATACTCCACTGAAAATGCAGATGATGGGTTACTGGTACTGATTTATTGCTTATATATAGATGCTGTTCTCCATTAAAAAAAAGCACTTTTCAAAATGTTAAAAAAGCCACCTCTTGAACCTAGAGGGGAACAAGAACTTGATATGTGAAGGGTACACTTTTGGTGGAGCATTCCAGTGACCACCTCAAGTTACTCTGGTGTCACTGTGTAGGTTTGCACCAAATAAACCGACGTTGCATCATCACAGCAGTTTCAAGGATATTTCGTGAGAATGCATAATGAGGGCCAGACAGTAACAAGGTATGGAATAATCACAGAAAAATATCTTTAAAAAAATAAAGAAAACGGCAATGACATGCACAAAAAAACTACAACACATGAAAATGAAGCAGAAATTGAATACAATGCAGGATCAGGAACATAAAAGGTGAACTCAGGTGTTAGTCATTATACTTTATCTTACCTCATGGAGAGAAACGGTTCTCGGAAGGCATTTAATGAAACATAGAATTATCAAATTCGAGATCAATCTTCTCCAAAAGATGCACATTATTGAGCTTTTACTGCTGAAAACAAGTCAGGGGAGGTAATGAGTAGGAGTGCCGCCTTAGCTTGCTTACACATACAGTATCTGAAAGGTACATTGTCTTGGACAGATAAATGGAGAGAAACTATCGCCATTTGGAATCAGATAGAGCGTCAAACTCTGGCCTGAACAGCTAACCTTGACTTCACTTTGCACACACGCATTTTACTACACTTACTGTACCAATCAAGAGATCTACCAAAGCACATTAGCCAGGGGCCAGAGAAAATGTGAACCGATATTATTAATCAGCGGGAAACAAGAGGGCATTCACGGTAACATAGAGAGAGAGCAGAAGAAGAACAGAAAGCAAAATAAACATTTCCTTCACAGCATGCAGTTATTAAGCGACCTTGGGTACCATGAAAGGCGCTATATAAGTTTAAGTTATTATTATTATTAATACAGGTCATCAAAGCAATAGCAACAGCACAGAGGTGAAAGGTATAACACAGTGGATCTTGCAATTCATTTAATTATACTATGGAGTAGATTGTGTGTGTGTAGGCACATAGCCACTCAGACCTGTTCTAATATCTGTTCGCATTTGAGATTGTGTCTTAGAGTGCCCTCCCACTACCTCAATGCAGCCGCTTCTTTTTAGCAGTACTTAACATCCCCTAGGCCACAATATTTGACTGCCTTATATCTCATACTTGTGGTCTATTACTATTCAATCTTGTGCTATGTGTGCACATAGTTGTGATCTAGATGGGCATTAGCAATTGATGGATGAATGTCTCTGTGGTCTTTTTTTATTGTTGTATTGCTGGGATTTAAAATTGTGGACACTGTGATGTTCAAAGCAAATTTCCCACTGGGATAATAAAGTCTATCTTATCTTAAACTGATGTATGCAGGAACATGGCCTTAGTGCAATTTGAATAGTGGGAAGTAGCACTGCATTTTAAAAATGCCAACTGCATTAGTGTGGAGGTAAGAATAATACATCCATTCGTTTGATGTCAAAACACTGCAGAAAAGGTTACAAATATAACAAGGCAGCTATAATAGGAATGGAAAATGGAACTTGAGGATTCAAATCAAATCCTCTTTAATCTTCAAAACATGGAATGTACACAGCACACAGAGACACACAGAAAAGTTTAGATTTTGCCT
Source organism: Eleginops maclovinus (assembly GCF_036324505.1). Classification (NCBI taxonomy): domain Eukaryota; kingdom Metazoa; phylum Chordata; class Actinopteri; order Perciformes; family Eleginopidae; genus Eleginops; species Eleginops maclovinus. The sequence goes on from NC_086357.1 coordinate 9,458,472, forward strand.
GCTGGCACCTTGCTTAAGGGCACCTTGGCAACGAGATGAAAAGGCACCTCTCAAAATACAAGTCTGTACTTTTGGGACTCCAGTTCCCAAGTTCTGACAGACTGAACTACAGCCAAAATGTATGTCTAAGCACTGATGTAAACCAATAATGTTGGTGGTATCCTCCCCAAGACTGTCAATTTATGATTCATATTGAAATGACGCAATACAGTGAAAAGAACCTCAGAGAGTTATTATGACTGACTTGTGCTATTTGGCTAACGTGTTAGCTTGACAGCTGGAGTTAACTCTGGTTACAAACAGTCTTTACATTCTAAAATACTTTGATAAGTGGCTAAAATAAATGTTGTTGTTCTGGTGTTTCTTTTTCTGTGATTGGCTTCATAAAATGTTGTCTTACTTTGCTACACGTCCTTGTGAGCTGGCACAGCTGTAAGCTAGGATAGCTGTTAGCAAGTATAAATATATTTGCCACGTCTCAGCTGTTTCTGATGGATAAAGGTCTCATTAAAATGTGACTTTTATTAATTAAAATCTTCTTTTCTTTTAGCAATACAGTGATAAAACAAAGCATTCAATAGCCATACATGTTTTCATCAGATTTTTCCTGCTTAGCACAAAGAAAGCATATGGTATTTAACTAAATACCTTTTCATATTTTGATCGTGTGATTCAAAAGGCACTTAATTAACATGCTTTGTTCAATGTTCTGCCTTTCTGTCAAGGTCTTCTAGGGTGTAGTGACTGTATACCGAGGTCATTGAGCAATCTCAGGATCAATAGTTTCGCATTGCACAGGCCATAAAACATCCTTATTGATCCCACCAGACAATGAGACCACATACTGTATTCCCCGTATTTTAAGTCCTAATGGAAATGTAATGGATGGAATCTGTAATGTATTGCCCCCTTGGAAGGCTTTGTGAAGGACACTGGAAGGGGAAGATGTAGGTCCGACATGCCTAACAATGTGCTCTAGAAAATGTATGCATAAATATAAACATGATGGCTGCTTATCTCTCAAAACTATCAACCCATGCTATTGAAAGGGTGGAATCTGCTGTTGGAAATGAGCCCAGGTGTCTCAGTCTGGCTCACTTACACACAGATATGATTTATCTTTCACTATTTATGATCATTTCTCTGCTGGGCTGTCCCTGAGCCAGCTCTCAAACTCTCAGCTCTTAAGGTTTCTGTATACTCCAAACAAATGCAAATCTGTTTTCCTCCCAATGTTGGTTGAGTTAAGTGCTACGAGCATGTTCCAGTAAACTCAAATTGACTGGAGTTGAGCCTGTCCTCACCAAAGTGAGTTCCAGTAAAAGAGTTGAGTTTTGAAATATACATTTATGAAATCCAGAAAAACAGAAGTATGATATACGGCTAATTTCACAGACAGAAGATGATAATTTAGATATCGCACCAACAACTTTAAACTGTTTGGTTACTGCTGAAATATTTATTTACACTCTACAGTCTTTTAAAAAGTTGCACTTACCCACACTGTAGTTGTCCCACATTCAGGTGTGTGAATATTTTTAAAGATTCAGACACAAAATGTAAGGAAGGAAGGGGAATAAGGGATGAGATTCAACAAATATCAAACAAGGGATTTAAGAATTACATGGCATGTGTTTTTGCCAATCGACTGGGCTGTCCCAGTTACATATTTTTTAAAATAATAACCAAAAACGCTTTCTATCAAATTGAAAAAACCCAACCCATGTTTCCTTCAATCCTTTCCAGTTAAAGGAACTTATTTAAAGTCTGACTACACGCGATCAGTGGTAAGGACTGTGTTAGTATAAGTGATCAGAGTTTAGCATCAGCAATTCCCAGAGAGCCACTGGGATATTTAAAAAGTAAAACTACTATTAAAGCTTGATTGTAAAGTTCCTTTTTACCCCCCTCCGGCAGTTAGAGTAATTACCATATGAAAGAGACGATAGTGACTGAGCAGCAGTTAGAAATGTGGTGACGGCTTTGTTGGAAAATCCTAAAAATGCTGCAAATAAAAAAGAAACTTGGCATTCAGAGGAAATAAAGTAAAATATTAAGTCTAAAGCTTTGTGTGAAATCATTTAGTAAGAGCTTGGATATAATCGACATTCATATACTGTACATTTAATAGTCCAGCAATCCAGTTTTAACGACTATTAGTGAATTATTTATTTCAGTTTTACACAGAAAGACCGAGCAATTATCCTATTTCAATCCCATGATTCAGCCAAAATTGCTTTAGAGAAGACGTAAATTGTTCTTTTTTTGTGACTAAAGGGCAGAGGTAAGGAAACAGAGAGGCACATCAAGAAAACAAATCCCTCTCTTTTAGGTTGAGTCATTAATGAAGCCAATCCTCTCTAAAGATAAAAGTATTTCAATACCCAGAAATTGAAAGATCTAATGTTACTGAGTTCCATTTCATACTGACGGTACGCTTATTCACTGCTGTTTGATTTGTTACTTCCTGTGTGGAGAATTCCCAGCAGCGCCTGTACCTCACAAGTGGGGATTTCATTTGGCAAACAGTTAATCTATGTCCTCCCAATTTGTGGAGATGGGACATCCCTCTGTGCTGCAGCCCCGCTGTGATTTAGTCTAATGACTAATGTGGATTTTTTCTACAAATCTAGCCTACCGAAGCAATACAATTAGAGAACTAACTGTTAAATCACCCCACACTGCAACTTCAGCAGAGGTAATATTTCATAAAGACTGTTCAAAACCAACCTGTGCCTTGCATATATTAGCTTCACCGTGTCATATTTTTCTTTTTAAACAAGGCAAGGAATGTGACTTAAATGAAGTATTATTAATGGAAGGTTGTTTATAGCAATGAAAGGGCTCTGTGTCCTGGTTTTATTAAATATACCAAAAGATACTCATCTTTTCAGTGAGTTTGAAAATGAGGAACACCTAAAAAATGGGGCGAAGCCTGCAAGCTAGTTCAGGCAGTCAACTCGAGCACCAATGATACATTCACGTATAACGCCCCTCGCCACTCTTGCGACCAACCAAACATAATCCCCTGAATCTGGCGCTCTATTTAAGCTGTCAGATCTGCCTACCTCTGCCTCGCTAAAGCTGCTGCTGCTGTTTCCATACTGCTAATGCGTTCACCTCGCTGCTGCTGCATTCACGTTTTCGATACTCGCCTGCCCCACGACCACCCCAGCTTCCTCCCCAGGGGTTTAGTTCTCTAATCATCACTCAACGTTCTATGTAAATATGTGGAGTGATGAAGCCCGAGCCTAGACGCCAAACTCATATACTGCTTCTAATACACATATTAATAAAACACGTGAGTGGTCTGATTGAAATACCAATATGCACTTCAAAATGTGTTGATTTCTGAATGCAGTGATAATGGTGTGGTTGCACCTCATAAAAAAATGGGGGACTAGTTCAAAAAACAGGAAACAAAAACATGTCAGATAAAATATTTGCATAGAAACTGCCAAAACAGTGAACTGTCAGTATTACTACAAACTAAAATAGAGGTATTCAATGTCTGACACTCCCACCTCGATATCTGAAAACTGAACCCCAAACCCAGAAAGTTCATTGTTGCCATGATCACAAATAGTTAGATAAGGCTTCAACTTGGAAGCAGTTCTTTAACGTTTTGAAAAAACACATTATTTTCTCATAATAAACTTTTCCTCTTTCACTTTTACATCATGCATAGTCATTGTTTCAAGAAGCTACAATCAGAATGAACACAAAAGCCCCAAAGGACTTTCACTACAGAGCACTTCTGCAGCTTGTTTGTTTACTTCTGTGTAGCACTGTGTATGTGTGTGTGTGTGTGTGTGTGTGTGTGTGTGTGTGTGTGTGTGTGTGTGTGCGTGTGTTTTGGTTTTGTTGTTAGTCTTTTAAGTACAAGATGCCAGAAGGTATCCATCTGTAATAATTATCGTTCATTAAATGAGGATTTTTGTATTTCTGCTTTTCTTCAGGAACATTTGTGGATTAACTGCATAATTCAAACAATTGCAAGATCAGAAACAAATACAGACACCAACTGTCTGAAAAAAAAAAAAATAATGTAATTAATTACCTGAATCCCTTGTGTTTCAAATGATGATGAGGTACATTAGGCCAAAATCCTGTATAAAAGATGAGGGCTTCTAAAAAAACCTAAAGACCTGATTGGCTTATGTTTGTCATGGACAAAGCAGGGTCTTGGGTAATAGCAGAGTAAAGACATATGTCTTTGCAACAGATGAGCTAGCAGAGCTGCAGCTGACCTTTAGACAAGGGAAAATATCAAGCACTTATCTCTCTATCGCTCGCCCTCTCTCGAAAGGCATTTCTTATTTCAGGGTGGAATTGTATATCAGCCACAGCAACAGCAGAATAACATACATTATTCACTCCGGGGTCATTTTCTCTATCTTAATAAGGAATAATGATGAATCACGACATAATTATGATTACAATTGCATTCATGTGGAACTGGTAATTGACCAAATCAGCTCCAAACAGCCTCTCTGTGGCTTCGGCTCACTCAGCTAGACAGCAAGCCAGCGCAAGGTTGTAATTAGCTCAGCTCTGGCATCACCGATCAAAGTGCCAAACTCTAAACTTTGTTCTGAGCTGAGGGTAACCCACTTCTGTCAGCGAGACGGAGCACACACACGGAGCCCTGCCCGCCTGCAAACAACCACATTCACACTAGCTTTTTTTATTTTATTGATTTGTACTGTATAATTAAGTTTATTTTTTTTGTTCCCAACATTGTATTTTCCTACAAATCTGCAAATGGAGTGAACTACTTGCACAGATTTACAATGAAAGTTCAGGACCTCTTAGGAACTTTGATGTAAAACATGAAATGTTCTGATGTGAAAAAGCGAGTGTTTTGAACTTGAGTTTTCCCCTTCTAGAGACCCTGGGAAATATCTTCTGCACACAAACAAGTGGGACAATGGGTGTGCTCCAATACCCATTCTAACATAGTATTTATTACGCAATAACGTATTTTAGTATGTTCCAATACCTGGTTTGTCAAGCGCAGTATGCGAAAAAACAACAACATGCTTTTCTGGCTATACTGACCCACAATTCTTTGCACAGTAGATAAATGAGCAAGAGGGTATACATTCAAGGCATCATTATGGCAAATTCTAAAGGTTATGAATACTACATGCAACAGTACATACTATTTTAGGGCACCTGCTGTTTCCAAGGTCAAAAGTCAGGCTCAATCTTTGAGTCCATATGAGAAGTACAATGAGAGTTCCATGGCAACTGGGGAACATTAAAAACCTTGCCAACCTTTCTTTTTCTGACTTCAGTTCAGCAAAGATACATCCTTAATTTCCCTTCCTCTATGTCCCTTCCAGAGACCTGTAGAGACTGTTCTGCTTACAAAAAATGTAGACAATTTTTGTCTTCCAATAGCCATACTTTTATACTTAGTATGCAAGGAAGCATCTGTGCCAGCACATGCTTTTAATAAATGAAATATGCTTTGCAAGGGCAGCTTCATTACCTAATAAAATAAATTGTATGCTATTAAACCATTGTTGCTTTGCTGTAGAAGTTATAAAACATATTTGAGAATCAAAGAATATTTTCGATCCCTCCATGCTGATGATCATCCAATTTTTGCGGTATTCAACTAAATTCCTTATGTTTTAGCAATATTTCCCTCCATTAAAACTCTGAATCGATTCATCCCTTGAATGTTGACCGAACAGCAAGGCGTAGTGATGTTGTGAGAATAGGAAGAAGCTGCATCAGAGCGAGACGCTGTGAGGGCAGAAAGTATGAGAGAACAGTGACCTTAAACACACTCACTTGAACACACAAACACACTAATCCTCAGGCCAGACAGGGTCTTTATCACTGAAGTATTAAATTAGCACACTCACACAGACACACACCTACACACGGAGAGGTAGAGCTGCTCATCAATTTTTCACCCGGGTTCATTATAACATAAATTATTAAAGTAAGTGGGCTCTGGCGGGGGTCTGAGTCTGACTGAAGAGGGACCGGATTAAAGGAAGAAGTTTCTGATTTATCAGACTGACACGCTGCATTTCGCATCACAACTTTGTGCCGGCTTTTAGACATTTTCTGCTCAGAAAGTGGGACGTGTCTAGATTTAAATTTTATGGAGGATAAGATGTAACATTTATGACTTTCTGCACTTAGGAAACTTAGTGTGGAGTGCTTTTTCTCAGTATTGAATAACCTAATACTGTAGATTGTACTTTCAGAAATTTGATGGTTTTATAAGAAATGATGTGAACATGTATCCTGTAGGATACAAACTGTATGTACACAGGTTACTGTATACAAGGGGTGGGCGATACTGCAAAATTTGGTATTGATCCGATACTAAGTACATACAGGGCCAGTATTGCAGATACTGATACTTTTTACTTAGAAAAACAGCTACTCTACTTTTGTGAAGGGGACAGCAATGTGTCATCAATATGCAAATTTGAATGAAAATTAAGTTCTCTTTAGGGTGTTTTCAGGTGTTTGTCACAGTATCTTATTTTTTTTCTGCAAACATCGCAGCTTGCAGTGTTTTGATCTGCAACTAAATAAAACCAAACAGCGCTCCTCTCCCTCTCTGCCATCATGCAGCCATCAGTGCACTGCTGGGTCAGGTGACTGCACGGCGACAACACTCACAGTATAGCAGGGGAGGGGCAGAGGGAGATGAGCGGTGTTTGCACATGCAAAACCACTAAGATACAAAGGGAGAAGTCTACTGAATCTAGAGAAGAGAAGCTGAAACTAAAGTATCGATGGAATCGCGCAAGTATTGATTGATACTGATACCAACGCTGGTATCGATACATTGATATTTTAGATCGATCCGCCGAACACTAGTTTATACTGTATGGGTTTCAGGAGACTGGGTGCAAACCACAATCTCTGGTCTCAAAGTCAGTTGCTTTTTACAGCCCACCACCTCCTTAAAACTTCCCTATTATGATCATTTTCAGCTTTCATTATTTTATTTTCTGCTTATACTGTGGCATTTTCTCTCTGCCTGTGCTGCAGCACCTCTTTTCACCCTCTGTTTCAAACCAGAGCCAAGTCTGCTCTGATTTGTTAGCAGGCCAGCTCTGTTAAGATTGGCCAACAGCTTAGAATAGTCCAACCCCTTAGGCTATCACATACAAACTGTCGGAGTGCTAGCCATAGAATCACGAGTGTTACAAGATGATGTCACTATGTTACGGAAGTAAACAAAGGGGTCCAATGGAAGCAATCCAGTCGCGTGTTTGGTGAAAAAATCCTCTAAACACATATTTAAAAAAAACATCTTATTATAATTAATATCGTAGAAATGTATAATAGTCCCATTTAATTATATATATGTCACTGCAAGTTTCTTTTGCAGTTAAGACTTTCCCACAGTTTCAATCCACATCAAGATGCTTGAATATAGAATTTGTAAGAAAGACAAACGGCTGTCTCTCTTTAACCTCTGTTAACTTGTAAAAGAGCAAAATGGTTAGCTTGTAATTACCATGTTTGCCTCTCTGGCCAACATTTACACCACTGTAGTGTAAATGACTTTGTTGACTACAGTCTGTCTCTGTGCCCTTTGACTTAGCTCCCCCTTTCCCCTCCCTCTTTGTTTTAGTATCCTGTAATGTAGAATTTGATTGGCTGTTCCCCTTCTTCTTTCCCTTTAACAATCTGGTTTAAGGTTTGATCGGGGTCAGATACTACTTTAGTTGTGCAGGTTATCTGGCCTCCAGCTGGAGTATGATTCTGTTATATGCTCTACTTTTAATTAAATAACACAACTTTGATTTGAAGCTTGAAGATTTTTTCTTTTCTTACCAGAAGGTGATTAACTGTGGAATTTCCACAACAATTAAAATATAATATTTAGATAATTCCCGCATGACTGTAAATGTTCTTTTGATTTAATTGATTGTTTTATCTTCAGAACTCAGACAAATGTATCTACAAACCTTTCAAACTCACTACAACTTTCAAGTGAATCTAATAATTAAACTTTAAAACAAGCCTTTAAAACTCTCCATCATAACTAATACAACAAAGCTCTACTATAGAATCTTAACTATGCGATGATTGATCCCACATTATCTTCATTGAATGCAATACTGATTACATTTTTGTAAACAGATTGAGGTGAGCCGACCTGTGCTGATTGTTCAATAGAAGAGCAATTACTGCAGCAGACCTCAGCCTCAGCCTTTTGCCTTCAAATCATCTTTAAGGCTCTTCAGACAGCGGCTGCTACAGATCCCCATCGCAAAAACAGTTTTCATTCTTTAGTGCTAAGTATTTTTGTTAAAGTAGGAAGATCGCGACAATTCTTTTCAAGCCTGTGTATCTTCCTTACTTGCATGGACCACACAAATGCTTGCCTAATTTCCAAAGTAAATTACTGTTAAACTCTTACTGAAGAGGTTAACTTTCCCATTGTTTGTTTGTATTTTTCCAGGGCCCTCATTAATCATCATGAATGGCCCATGCGTCCAGTAACTGTTGGTATCAAACGACCTTACAACACTTCCAGAAAACATTGAAGAACGGTGATTTAAATGGCCACTTAGATGGTCTACTTATCATGTACTATAACTTCCTCGTTCCCTTCAGCGTTACAGCTTCTAATGTTTTGCTTAACATTGAAGCCTCTTTCCTACTGCTTACAAACAATAGAACTCTTGTCCTGTCTTGATCTTGCAGACCCCATTAGATACCCGAGATACACTTCCTCCGTTTATAAAAAATGAGATTAAATTATGTTGCAATTCTCTACAAAAGGAAAAGGGCGACTAGCGTATCCTCGTATCTCACTAATGTGACGCTCAATGACAAAAATATGGAGGCTGGCTAAAGTGTGTCCTCTAGACGACAAGTCGGCCATTCAGGTTAAAAAGGACAGAGCAGAAGATGGAATAGGGAAAGACAGATATGTTATCTACGCAATTGAGCAAAAACATTCCATGGACTCATCTTCAATACTTGGGCATTTGTTGAACTATGGCTAAGAAATACAGTCAGGATGCATATATTATATACAGTGCTACTGGACAAAAGTCAACTCTCCAGGATTTACAGAAACTGAGAATGTAAGGTTACATATTAATTAATAAGACTTAGAGGGTGAGATTTGATATTTGACAGCATTCAAACTAAAAGATTGATGGTGTGAGGACACAATCGTTTTATGGGAATCATAAATGTCTGTAGAAAATGTTGCTCCAAGCCAGGATAAGTGAAAGGTTTTAGGAGCTGGTATCACTAAATGATGGTATCAAGGCAGTACGATTCACCCTTCAGGCCTTATAGGTATATGTCCCAAAATTCATGGTTATCCATTCAATAGCTGGTAGTTTTTCCTTACATGCAATGTGAAGTAATCCGTCAAGCGTCAGTCAAATAGTGCGTGTGCAGAAGCATCAACAGTAAATGTCAGTTTTATTGACATTCCTTTCCGACTTACTACTTTTTCAAAAATAAATGACACATCGAGAAAACCCGTACATAAAGAGGCCGCACAAACTCCTCTACTTACTTTGCCCTCAACACACCACATTGCATTTCTGCCACAACACGTTATGCTCTAATTAAAGAGAACCCTCTCTTCTACTTCAATAAAGATAATATCATGCGCTCCCTCTCCACATGTTTAAACCCACAGCCACATGGCATGAGTTCACTCCATTTGCTGGCACTAGTTCATACAACATCCTGCGAAAACCTTCATAAGAAAATAAAACTTGAAACATATTCAACATGTCAATCGAAGTGATTTTTTCAGACCACAGAACACTGTTTATCGGCATTGATATCCAAATAAATGCAATTTATAATAATTATGTTGAAAATGCTAAAGTTGGGCAGAGTTGTAGGACCCACAAAACGGGAGAGCAGAAAAACAGCATAACTACACACTGCAGGTGTGCAAGCCAGACATGTTTGGGTGGCCTCAGCCTTCTCCCTATGAAAGCCATCAAATCAATAATTCATTTAGCCATTTGCCATATCACGGTCAGTCTGACCCAAAGGCTCCCCGGAGTGCGAGCGTCTGAGACACAGGAGTACATGTAGCTATGAATGTAGATGGAAGGGAAACGAGACAACTGGAAAATAATACGTCTCTCGCTCCGGACACTCTGCCTTTGTCTTCCCTGATTCTCTCTGTGTCCGTCAGTGTCTTTATGTCTTTGTTCTTGCACTTTGCTTGTAAAAAAGCTAGCACTTGGTTTTTCCTAAGGCAGAATTCAGAATTTGGAACATGGATTTAATCGAGCAAGTATTATATTTATGGTAAGGGTTTATGTATATTTTATGTCACAAATTATGTGATAAGTCATAATTCAATATGCTATTATTAAACCAGGTGCCTTCAGGTGTTGTCTCATCTGTTCTGGTTTAAGTTTTTTTTCCCAAGAACATTTTTGTAATTTATGCTCCCATTCAGCCAGAAGAGGTTGGCCACTAATGTTAGGGCCTAAGGGTTATAAGGTGTTGAATGGGATTAAGGTCAATTTCTTCCACACCAAACTGGGAAAATAAGTTCTAGCTAATGCTGGCTTTGGGCATTGGTGCATTATCACGTTGAACCAGGAAAAAGAGGAACGTTGTTGAAAGAAAGTTGGAAGAAGACTTTTGTCAAGAATATTATTCTTTGATACAACATTAACATTTCCCTCCATTAAAACTAACGAGTTTGGCTCTAACCATATAAATGTCTCCACTTGGAAAAAACGTACACGCAATGTGGGTGAGTGTATGTGTCCTCCTATTTTTGGGCAGTAAAGCAGTTTATCGAAGGCATCACATCAAGTGATGCGTGTTTTTTTGTGGGTTCAACACTATGTCAATCACTTTGCTCTTAACAATTTCATCAGGGTATCTTCTATGTGCCTGAGTCTTAATACGACACATCAAACAGTAAAGAGCAGAAATACTACTGACTGAAAGCTCAAATTGATCAAAGGCGTCTCTTGTCCTTCCCCTTCAGTTCCTTCTTCTTTCAGTGGGAGTTCTATAGAAGCCTTTTTAGACTGACATCCACCTACATTTTGAATTAAGCAAGTGTCAGCTTTCTTTTGTCAGCGCACATGGAAAGAAGTAACACAAAGGAAGCAGTGAAAAAAAGGGGAGAAAAGGGACAAGACAAACGGGTAGACAGACAGATGTGGATGAGACAGGCCTTCAGCTGCGCCGCGATTCAAAACCATTTTGCTCTTTTAGCCTTTTTACATCTGGAAACCACATGTTCTGGATTAAGTACCGAGTCAGGCCACCGCTCAGCATGGCCTCTAGCTCCACATCATGGGAACATCAAAGCAGATTGCCACCACCTCCAGATGTTGACGCACAGCAGAAATCTAGTCAGAACATGAGCACAGCTTTGAGTCCCTTGTGCCTCTAAATGTGTATACATATTTGTTTGAAATTTGAAGATAATACAAGAAAAGCGCAAACACGAGGAACTGTTATCCGACTCAAATGGAATGCCCCAATGGGAAACTGCGGTCAAAAATTGTGGTTCTAATGCTGTAAAGGGTAGCAATCACTAATATAGTATAAAGGATAGCATAATTTGCCTTCACTATCATTTCCATTATCGATTCCTCTGTCAATAATGTTTTGATTAAACTATTATTTGGTAAAAGCAATGAAATGAGAACAAAACATTTTCACAATAACCATCACAAAGCCAAAGTTTCAAACTGCTTGTTTTGTCCAAATTGTATAAAACTGAGAAAAAAAACATGAAATAATAGGGATTTTAGTCAGTAAATAACTAAGTATGCAGCCTTAAAGTATACCGAAAGCTGAGGAATACACAGTTACTGAAGGTTAAGATTTTCCAGATGCAAATGAAATATAAAGACATTTAAACTAATATACAGATTATAAAATTGTTATTTTGTTCATGTGAATCATGGCTGTTTGTTGGAGTTTTCTTTTGTGGAACATTGATCCTCAGATGAGAGGATTAATTGCTCCTGTATTGCCTCTGCTCTTCTGGTGCAGACATGGTCATTAATTTGCACATGGTGAAGGTCTGTGTTTGTTTGTACGTGACCCGCTACCTCCCTGTGTCTCTGTCAGCACTAGTTCAGCCTAACAAAACAACCTCAGCCAACTCTTCACAAACACAGGTCACACTAAGTTAAAACTAAGTAGCAGTTTGTGAAGTGCTTGTTTTTTCAAGCAGTACACCTTGAGTAGTGGTCAAAACAAGACATTATAAAATGCCTTTTTAGGTTTCGTTAAATACTGTTCAACATTGTTAACACGTTTTTAAAATTGGATTAATTATAACAGTAAAGAGTGGGGGGCTATTCAACATTGGAAAACGTTTGTTTTCAGCATTAAAATACATAATCAGCCAGACTGACATCCTGTGACTTACTCAAACCAGTGAATAACAAATTGGCCCCTAAAACATCCTTGGTTTCCATATGTGTTTAGGGTCATTATCCTGCAGACATGTCCTTAAAATGGGTGAATGTGTTGGAAAAAGTCCCTAAACCCAACAGGGATGTAACACCCTCAAACGATTTTACTGTAAACTTTCTATCATTGTAAAGTTACCAAATACCAAATATAATTGCTGGAGGGCAAGAACCAAAGCAACACAATTGTTCATCTGTTTTCTTCCTTCAGAAAGGAACCTGTCATAACCACATATGTGTAGGTATGTCAGACAATGGTTGCCTAGGTCTGAGCTAGGCATGTGCGTGTGTTTACAAATGTGTCCTTGCAGGTGACAGACTGAGCTTGTAAAGAGGCATATTGATTTGCGCTGCTCCCTCACTGTCCCAGTCATTAACCCCAGTTTCAACAACACATGCCTGTGATGAGGAGATCGATACAAGTCACTAAAGCCAGCTTTGCTTGGTTGGACTGGTTGGCAACGTGGCCCTCAGATGGCAATGCCAAGCCCCATCAGACAATTGATTAATGCTGAGAGGAGGGAGGAAACCACGGAGTGTGTGAGACAGACAAACGGACACAGAGATAAAGGCTTCAGATGGGACTGGAGTCAGCAATTCAGCAGTATAAAGGATTGCGTCTGACACCGGACAGAAGTGAGAGAAAGACATTTAATGATTTTAAGGCCTTTCTACAGATCGAATACAAGGTAAACTCAAAGAACAAGTAAAATGAGAGAGCACAATTTTTTAAAATAAATGAGGCTCTTTGTAGAGGCTATAATTTGTTGATGGTGGCCAATTCAAAGGCTGAAATGAATCCCTTATCAACTGATTTCTAAAGTGGCACAAAAAAAAAAAGGTGCACTGTCACACTCATGATATAAGCAAAATAAACATTAAAATCAAATAACCAGGACATGCTCTTAAAGAGGTTCAAGTAAGATGAAATTGCCACTTACTGAAGCCCGTCAAATTTGTACGACATTGCCATTGGCCAGTATTATTATGGCTTTGTACTGTGATTGACAAAGCGATTCCACAGCGTCACCTCCAGTAATACTAGGTTCTAGAAACATATTTTTCTGAGAGATTGGGCTCAGTAATGCTGAAAAAAAAAAATAGAAAAGCATGTGAAAGCATCCTTAAAAAAAGTAAAGGCAGGATTTCAAATTGTACCAACCTCTAGTGCAAAAGTACCAAATAATCTTACAGTATTAAGTATGTGGGTTAGCTTTTCAGATGAACAAGAGCAAACCCATTGATTTCCAAAAGCAATGGAGGCGCTCTGCTTGTTGCTACCCAATAGCCCAGGACAACAAATATGTCTGCTGTGAATGAATCCCCTAAATTCATAATCGCTATTATTTAAAGATGCAGGAATGATTTCAACATTTCCAACGTTATTAAATCTGCCACACAAATAACCTGTCTGCTCAGCGTGTGATGCCACTACAAACCCCTGAACACGGGCCCTTCACATGGGGATTACAGACCTTCAGCATCACTGTCAAGTTAAAAGGCAGAGGGCTGTACCAACTTTGGCAACTACACAGCAGGAATCGCTAATAGACACATCAGCAACAAGAGACCCTTTAGAAAAACCTGCACCTGACATTTTGAAGAGGTCGGAGGAAGATCTGCGTTCAAGAGATGACAGGAGAATAAGGTTAAGGTTAAACACGTGAGAGAAATGAAGAGAGTTTTTACCCCAGGTTTATAACAAGTTTCGAGAGTAGGCTGGGAACGGAAAGGAAAGGTTCAGAGAAAAAGAATGCAAAGCCTTTCAAATGATGGTACATGATTATGTATGGTGATTGTGCAAAATGCAAAAAAGGTAATGGATACAAATTTCACGTAGGAACAATGAGCTCCATTACCCCCCCCCAAAAAGAAGAAAATTATGCTTACCGGCTATTTGCATTTAATGGATAGAAAGCAAAAATATTATTTTGGGTTCACCCAATTTGACTCCAAAAGGTGATGGATCATGAGTTTCAGTAAAGCAGCAGCACATTTAAATCCGGCAACATTTTAAGGAGCTTACAGGGTGCTCGCCCCTCAGCATGTGGTGATGACTAAGAAAAACTACATAACTGAATGTGCACTAGGTTAATTAAGAAATTATTCCAAAATCACTCCATTACTTAAATGATATTGACCCCAATTTCAATCTTGTAACGTCTCTGAAATGCCCTTGGTGATACTAAAAACAGCAACCGCAGACTTTCTTTCTGTGTTTAAAATTGTCACATTTTTGGTTCGAGGTCACAAATAGGAGGAGATAAGTAATAACAATAAAAAACGGACTGATAGCACATGCAAATCATCTCTTTTATAATGCCATTCTACAGTCACGCCCTCGTCTCTACTAGGCTTCCGGGTCACCTCTCTCTGCATAAGTCAAAAATGTGATTAAGCCTGATATTAAAGTCATTTCTTACCTGATAATGTAAGAACATTCTACCATTAAATCAAGAGACTTGAAAAAAAGTTTACATTTCACCTTTGAGATATGTTTAACTGCCGAGTCATCTGAACATCTGAGCTGTTTTATTACATTTGAGATCATCATATTATCTGATGTGTTATGAATCAGTTGCTGGACGGGGATTTAAATGCATTTTTAAAGTTCAAAGATGCCGGTTGAGGATGAAACATCTGTTTATTTAATCACGTAGCCCTGAGCTACTTCTTATTTTTGCCCAAATCGTAAGCTGACACACCTGCCTCTCTAAACATAGTTATGGTAATGCCATGGAGATGATAACCATCTTATATTAAACATATTTAAAGAAAAGAAACAAGAGAAAAGAAAAGAGGGGAAAGGGTAGATGTTAAGAATAGAGAAAATGTCGGGGTGAGCATGTCAAACAGAACACATCCTTCACTCTGACATACCCGTCTGATCTTTGTCTTTCCTGTCATCCGGGTCAAAAGAGAAGCGGACACTTCATGGACGCTCACAAATACTTTCTGATGGCCACAGAAAGAGAGCGAATGCATAGTACGGTGAATGTCAATGCGGGGGATTTTTGATTGTTTGAGATGAAAAGAAAAACCCTTACAGTTGAAAATGGAATCCATTATCCACCTGCCGCTGTTCATTTCTGTAAATTCTGTTATAAAAACCATAATAAGAAGGAGTCAGGACAAATCAAATTTCTGATAAGTGTATAGTGGGTTCCTATTTTACTTCCCCAGTTCTAATCAAAGCAAATGCCAACTCTAATGGGATGGTGCGTTGCAGGTGAAGCACATATCTTTTGATGCCTTTCCACTCTGGTCGAAGGCTGGTCGTCAGTTTGTGGAGCGTCAGGGTAATATTGATGTTGGTGTTCTGCCTGGATTCAGGATCCTGCCTCGTTATCCTCGGGTCCCTTACAGATTGAGTCCTTTCTCATTTTTTATTGTAATTAATTTATGCTCCCTGGGGGGAGGTTTTCCATGGATTAATTTCACATCCAAATTTCAGACCCATGAGGACATAAACCTTGGAATAAATGTATCCTTAAATAGCGCTCATACGTCTCTGAATATAGACGATAAACCCACTCATTCCAACACTCTTGACTGAGACTGATTTAGAAAAGTTGGTACAAATTTCCAGTCAAACTTTTGGAAAAACTCTGATTGAATCTCTGTATCCTGTAATGCAAGCATGTCCAGATAGCGAGTGGCTAACTGGGAGTTAGTTTACCGGACTCTCACTAGATTGGTTTGATCCTATCATGCTAAAGCTCTTTATAAAAGATAGCAAGGCCTCCGAGAACTAGCCTGAATCTCTGCAGCATGAACCTTTGCCAAACATAGGCAGTCTGCACCCGTTTGACAGGAGTGCTGTGATAAACTGGCTGAAAGAAAACTCAGTGGCTTCGAAACAAAAATGAACACTTTAATACTGCATTGTGCTTGGAGGCCATACACAGAGCTGGGTTAAAAACAAATGAGATCGATTTTGGCTGTCATCCGTTAGCTGCTGTTCTGGCACGAGGGGAAAGTTTTTGTTTACGAGATGAATAAAAGAAACAAATAGCGTTCCTCGAGGTCCAACTAATCCTGGCTTTACATAAATTAAAAAGCCGGGGGGGAGATGTGTGGACACGTGAAAAGAGTGCAAACATGCTCCGACTACCAAGTCAACAGACTGTGAGGAGACAAAAAGGGGGCTGCCTGCAGGGTTCAAGGATGGAGCAAGTCTGCGGGATGACATAGAAAACATAGTTCGAACATATAGTACAGATCCAGAATTTTGTCTAAAAATAGTCTTTGAATTAAGAGCTCAAGAAAGGACTCTCCCTCTCCAAACATGGAGACAGTGATAAAGTTCCTCCCAGGTTTTGGTTGAAGTGTTCATCTTTGCTCGACGGAAGAGTCACTTTTCACTCCAGCAAGGACACGAGCTCATCCGTCTCTCAGTTCGCAAACCCTGTCGTCTTGTTCCTGACAGCTCCGCTCCCAGGCCTGACAAATTGGAAGCTTGCCCCTGAACTCACCTTAACTTTTGGTTTGATTTCATGTTAGAATCCTGACATCTTCATGGTAAGACTTACAGTTACCATTGGTTTCATGAAATAATTAAAGACCTTTTAAGGTAAACTCCCTGAATTTTCTCATATACATCCCAAACCTCAGAATTTAAATTCAGCAACAGAGAGCTGGGAGGAGAATTTGGGAGTGTGGGTTTGATTTATGGATAAAAACCTGTTTTCATAAAGTTATGCGAGTGAAATACAGAGAAAAAGGATATAGAAAAGGAAGGAATCAAGATTTTAAAGAATAGGTGTGTATGCATGAGTATGCATATAGATCAGAAATTAGATCAACACAGCTGCCTCTGCAGACAGAGACAGGTGTGAAAAATAGGAGATACTTAAGCCATACAATAAAAGGGACAGTTTCAGAAACATGCCTGTAAGTGTGACAGCTTGGACTAATTTAACACAGTCCAGACACAACTATGACAGAGTAATAATAAATAATTTAATAAATAAAATATATTTATCTTTAAGGAGGAGTATTTCAAAACAGACACACTAGAGGAAAGGTAGGTCCTAGCAAATTAATCAGTAAAATAAATGATTAAATAAATATATGTGACCCATAGTGTCAGAACGGAACGCATAGCAGCCCAGTCAGAAAATATTTAATTTAACAGGGTTAGTATTCTGCAATGAAAGTCACCAAATATTTTTCAAAGTAATTAAGATTGCTTTTTCGTCGTCGAGTTAAAATGTTATTGTTTCCACGCCTGAGTGGTTGATATGTTCAGGATCCCTATGATAGCCAACTAAACTAATGTAGTTCTACTGTTTTCCTACAGTGAATTTTCCTTTAATTATTTGACTCATTCCTTCCACTTATACACCAATATATCGGTGTAAGTACTGTTTATATAACTGTGCATGTCTGATGGAGGTTAGTTTGCTACATGGTTATCGTACAGGGTAGTTTGAGACATAATAAAGGTAAAATCGTTGGTTCCTTAGGGGGGCAGGTTAGTGCGTTACACAGCTATTTCATCTCCCAGACAGTCAGGAGTTCCCTGACTGTTGAGAACATTGAGCAGCCTCAGCGTCTCCTCGTCCCTCCCCCAGCCAAAGATCTCCATCCCCTCCTCATCATCCTCCCCCTCGTCCTCATTGTCGTCACTGTCGTCCGTATTTGACTCGTACTCCGAGGCGATGCCCGACTCGCGAAACTTCGCCGCAAAGTCCAGGCAGCTCAGAGATTGGACATCATGGGACAGCATGCCCTCTGATGCCTCTTGGACTTTGCTCTCCGGCCTGTTGGCCTTGAGCAGCGAGGGAGGCGAGGGGAGTTGAGGAGGCGGAGGCCCAGGGAGGAAACGGAAACAATCCAGTTTGAGAAGACACCTGTCCCTACCTAGGGGGCTTCCCAGATTCCCGTTGGAAGAAGTGAAGGCGTTCCCGTCAGTGGAGCCCAGCCCGGGCAGGTTGAGGGTCGACACATCGGGTTTGGGCGTCGTGGCGTCGCAGATCACCGGAGGAACCATCGATCGGAAAGTGATCTCCAGAAGACTGTCCTGAGATCCCACTGGAGAGGAGGAGGGACAGAAAAAAGAAAAGTGAAGAATGAGCAAAGGGAGGTAGAGACAAGAGCTAAACGACCGATAAAATATTTTATACTACTGCACCATGATATAAATTCATCTGCTATTGCCCTTTCTGTTGGATCATGGCGGAAGAATAATGCTTGAGATATACATATCTGTAAGTGGTGGCCGATAGCAGCTCCTTGAAAACTCTAACAAAATCAATCATTCAGTGACAAATAAATGCGTTTTGTATTGGGAAAGCAGGCATAAAAAAAACATATTTCTAAGCATTTCATCACCTCGCAGGCACACAAACATGTTTTGCCTCTTTCTTTATGAACACAGACTGCATCTTTTCAAATGCAAACTCCTCGTACGCATGAACGATGACTTTGAAAAGTTTGTAATTTGTTCCTTTGTGGAGGACAACAGCGGCAGTCAGTTTGGATTCACAGCAGTTACCACGTCCATAAATATCCATAGAAACTTTTCAAATCTTCTCCTGCAGTATCATTTGCCTCCTCTCTGTTGTGCGACTGAAATGTAAAGTCTGGGAACAGCTGGAGTAAAATCTGTGGCACTGTTTTGTTGGACACACATGGAGCGTGAAAGACGCCAGTCAGGTTGAAAGAGCGAGTGAGAGAGAGAACTAATTAAAAGATACATTACAAAGTTAGTGGGCGATTCGAAACTGAAAGCAGCTCGGGGGCTGCGTTGGTGGGGGCGTGTTCTTTAAAGTACCAGTGAGACAATGAAATATGATCCAGGAAGTCCAGCTGGAGTAACAGATTTGAGTGTTTAATGGCTCATCAGACGCAATACCCACAGAAAGAATTGTACCACATCTTGGAGCTCAAAACATATCTTTTTATGGTATCCCTTCAAGAGATTTCTATTCAAGCAATGAACTGTGCTTTAACCGTCAGCAAGGGATCCCCACCTCTTCTCATCTTCAGCCAGAACAATTTCCAAGCTGTAAAATTCTACTACAAGCTGTGAAATTCACTTTTTTTTTATCCTGGTAGACATTGTGATTGGAGGAAAGGCAAACTAATAATATGAATAAAGGCTTGTTCAAATAAAACGTGTCAATTGCAGATGCTGGTGAGGTAGTGTCTACAAACTCACCCTGCGGTTGAACTGCAGCCATAACTGATGTTAATCGTTTTTTTTTTAAAAACGTGTCATAACTACGGTTTTTATCTTGCAATTCATGATGAAGGTCTTTTACGATTTCATTGTATATTCTATAGTGTTCATTAAAAATGTCCAGCACGCAGAGTTGTCAGTGACTCGTATATCCCCTGCTGGATTTGTGAAATGTTGGCTGATAAGCTAACAGATTGCTTCTCGCTGGGTGACAATTGGAGGGCAGGCTGAACTGCAGAGGAGACTGTCCCTTTCTGAATAGCCAATACGAAAGGTTTATAAATGTGAGAAGCTGTGGGGATGGTGAAGACAGATTGGAACGATGACCAGAACATGTGTGGAGCATAATAAATCCGTTTCATATATCGGTGCTCAGAGGATTTAATGTGGGATTTTGCACGTAGAAGCCTGTGTATGTCTGAATCCACACAGTTGCTCTCTTGGTGTAGGTCAAGGTGAGTATGGATGCGTGTGTAGCTGGATGTTTGCTCTTGACACATGCAAGGATTAAACCTAACAGTGGTCAAGTTTGTTGACGTAGGCGGCTGTGTAAAATGGAACATTTCTATATCTTTTGTCCTGCCATGTCCAATCCAACGTCCAGTGTGTACGTGCATGAGTTTGTTTTAAGTGATAAACTTACTGGAGTTTGGTCCGGCCATCTTGGTCTCTAGCTCCTGGATCTGTTTAACAAGCAGGGAGATGTGCTGCAGCAGGTCTTTGTTCTGCAGCAGCAGCTGGTGCACTCGAGCCTGGGCCTCCAGCCGAGCCGTGGCCTCCGCACTAAGCTGGTCCTTCAACAGGTGGACCTGGGTATGGGCAGAGGGTTAGAGAAGATGCTCAGTGCAGGGTATACAAACATATTCCCCAGGTCAACAATTCCTCAAACACAAGCCACTACACTTGACTTTGTTGACCCTTCGAGCACACTTTGATGCCGGGGAAATCAAATGTGAGTGCTGTTTGCTTCAAATTAGAGCTAGGGTTAAAAAAATAACACCAGCAACCAAATGCGATAGGTCACGGTATCCACTAAGCTTTAAACACATTGATAATACGGACACTTACAAACTCATCACTTGAGTCGCAATTGATACGTTTGTTGCATACCCTAATGTAAGTTATTGTTTGAAGTTGGCTCATTTCCATCAGTTTTGACCTTAATGAGGTGTTGGCTCAATTAATTTAAGAGTTTGTTTCTTAAAGCAAATCGAATGTGATTAAATGTTAAATGATAATTTATTGAGCCATATCTTTATCATTGGTGCAGTATTTGTCTTCCAGTATGTGAGATGTATCTGTTGCATCTCATATATGGGAGAATATTTAGTAATTACAGTATTATTAAATAAAGTGACACATTTTCCATCTCAAAAACCTTTTATTTTATTTTAACAAATAGCCCTTTTTGAGACCTTCACAGATGAACAACACTGATCCAGAGATGGGAGGCTTTAGGATGTGGCTGATTCAATCCTCTAAATGGTAGCGATTGATCAATAACACTGATTTCTTTACTCTCTGGTAATTAATCAAAGCAACGCTGAAGAAAAACTGCAAAACTCCAGAGTGTTTTTCCAGTTGTTGAGAGATCAATCAGTGTAAATCTGTCGGGATTGAGAGAGGCGCAGAGTGTGGGTTGTGATGGAAGTTTGATAATCACCATCTGGCATCATGTTTCATGTACATCATTAAGTCTAAAAAATAAAGATAAAGATAACATATGTTGCTGAGCAGATGAGTGAATACATCGAAATATATAGGCTTAAAATGTTTTGGGGACTTAATGATAAGATGATTGTGGTTGTTTCTGGTTGGATCCTGTAAAGCACTTTGAACTTTGATTTGAAAAGTGTTTTATACATCAAACGCATTACGGACATTATAAGAACAACATTTGACTATTTTGATAGTTGATACAATTTCAAGGGCAGGCCTGTAGAATATTTCGACAGTAATGTGTACTTCAAAAAGTGTATTTTTAAATGTGTACATGTTTTTGTGAATGGCATGCTTTGAAATGTGTGTGCTTTATTTATTTACTCATTGTCTTTTAAGACATGCCTGTTTTTTTTCTGCAGCAACAAAATCAATCCTGACCTTTGTTGATTGAACTACTTTTCAAGCAAAAATGCAAATGCTTTTCTTCATCTTATATCATGTTATCTCTGAGGAGATGTTGTGGACACTTTTTTTAAGCTTTTCTTTCATATACGAAAAATACAATCTGCTGATTATTTTTTTATAAATATAAAAAAATAATCAGCAGATTTCTTTTTTTTAAAAAAGTTGTATCTCTCCGTGTACACTTGCAAATACCTCCACTTAGACAGGCTCCAAAGTACTGAAAAAACCTTGGAAAGATTATAAAGGCATTATATCCTTCTATTACATATTTATTACAGGAGTAACAGAGCTCCAGTGACTGCTCTGATCCTCGTGTAACCTTAGTGCCGCAGTGTGCTGCGGTCTGCAAGATTAAAGCATAAACTCTATTTCAATTTAGGACCGAGAGTCTTAGTCTTCTATAACACTCTGAATCATTTATATATAGTAGAGAGAGGAGCGAGGGGAGGGAGATACACTCTGTTCACTCAGTGCACACATGTCATAATACACACACTCTTGCAGCTTTTGTAACAGCAATGACTCCTCGTTTCATTTCAAAGTACTCTCCAAATCAAATGTTAGTGGCCCCACCTCCCACCCATCTACTATCCTGAGCATATAATTGCTTTCAACAATTTCAAAAGAGGAATTCTCAAGGTTTCAAATCATAAGAATGGTTGAGAAAAAGCTCATAGTGTTGAATGAGCCCGCTTACTAATGACTTTCTGACAGGAGGGCCTCTCAGTAGTATGATGAAGCATTACCCTGGAGTTTGAACATGGGCCAGTGGGACTTCAAATGTCAGCTGTGTAATAGGCAAAGAGCTACTGGAGGAAAGAGTGTCAAAAATGCTTTTCTCCAACAACACATGTTTCCCCGAATGGCTTCTTGTCAAATAACATATCCACTCTTTTGTGAAGAAATAAAGGGCTTAATCAATCCTGAAGTGTGCCTGAACAGGTGCCCAAAAAATGTCTAGAAGGCAGCAGCAACAGGGCCTTGTCTGAAGGTAAGAGTCATTGAAACTTGTGATAGCTCCCTGGTTTCTCATTGCAATCTGATGAGGTAACCGTGGGTACCACATAGGCACATGGCTTTAGATGTCAATGGTGACACAAATCAAATGAAAAAGTAGTAAAAAGTTTTAATGCACTGCGGAAAGAGCTCCACATAGTCCTTGAGTGTTTCATGAGGGGTCTGCAAATCAACGCTAAGATGAGGTTGACTCTAGATGTTTAATGTCCATTTTTTTAGTAAATTCAAGTCATAAAAAAACAAAACAACCGGTGACACAATTAAATCAGATCTTCATACATTCAAATGCACACTGGTTAATACTTAATTACCTGTAAAACATACACCTCTTATTACAATTGGAGTAATTCTTTGTTGTTTGTTATTTTTTAATTGAAATATCTAATTATTTGGCTGTACATTATCATAACAAATTCAAAACTTTCCATCATCAGTTTCTAGATGGTGAATAAATGTATACTATTCAAATCTCTTTTTTTCAAGAACATTTGTCCAGTAACTGACTTACAAAACGTTAGTTATTGTAATGTATTCATATTAGCATAACTTTTTTAATCAACTAATAATTTCAGCAGTCCAGAAGTCTCCAAAAATGTGAATTGGTATATTTAAAAGATAAAGACCTGAATTTCAAGCACAAGTCAATATGGGGCTGGGCAACATGTTGATCCTGAATTGATAATGTGTTATATTTAGTAGATAATAATAATATGGCATGTGCTGTCTTCCCTTGGTTTATTTGACTTACTTTACCGCATATTTACCGTACAGTAGAATGATTTATTTTCTGAAATAAACATACTGTTTTAGTTGATATAACAAATGATTATTTCTCAAACTATTATTTAAACATTTTGTGAAAGCACCAAAAGCCAATCCCACTATATTCTTGCAATATTGACATCAAGGTATTTCCTTTAAAATATTGGATGTTCTACACATCTCCCAGCCCTTCAGCAATATCAGTATAATTTAACTGAATACAAACACAAAATTATTTTAGGGAGAAAAAATGGATATTCATATTGTTTAAATAAGGGATTGATTCAGTTTACTCTATTTTTTACAATCATTTGACTTGCTTTTCTAAAGTCATCTCCACAGTCCCCTTTTTCCTCTCCTTTTTTAGAAATAGGGAAAGTTTTCAGTATTTCTCTTCAGTCCATCCTCACGCTAACAAGGAGCCAATGAGGCGGAGAAACACGAGATGAAGTCGCAGTCTCCGTCCCAAGGCCTTCATATCGCCTCTTCTTTAACATCTCCCCAACAGAAAAGCAAGTTTTGAGTAAGAGTCAGCCACTTCCATAGTACGTGCAGTTGGCAACACATAGAGGTGATCCCAGATTATGTTGGGGCCAGGCTGACTCTGCAGAGCTCATTTGTAAAGACTGACACCCTGATGATGACTCATTTGTGGCTGACAGGACCTGGTCTTGAGCTATGGAAGAGCACAGCTTGACATTGACATAATGCTGCCCTGTTGACAACTCTAATAGCACATCAGCCACTCCTGCATGGTCTGCACAGCGGCAGTGAGGGCAAGTGTCACATTTGTGCTGAAGCTGAACTTCTCACTCAGCTGCATTGCCAGGTCAGAGGACAACAAACCAAAGCAGAAACCCTAGTGTTCAAAATAAGATTAGAAATCTAGAAAATAAATACATTTTAAAAGTCAGACCTTGGCTTTGTTGTCTGAATATCTGATCAAAGATAGCAAATCGTTATGTTGGGATGCAGCCACACAAGGTTTCATTTGGTTTCATTTGGCAGATGATCCCCTTTCTTTGGAAACAGTGGCATGGATACAATCTAATGAAAAATAGATGAGATGAGAGTTAATAAGTATCAAATGATTAAAGTCTGATCTCCAGAGGCTGATTCCTTTTGTACACAAGTACGTCTGTCAGAGGCCCTTGACCTGTACTGATTCAAGTTCAACATTTTGGGCGATAAACCCAATGACAGAATGTGCTTGTCCCTGCCCTGTAGAACAACACATGGAAGAGTTTTCTCATATGATGCCCCTACTAGAAAACACATGTATTTTCCTCCTACCTAGGGACACTCATTTGTTAATAGCGTGTGATTGTTAATTTATTTTTATAACTCTTACATGTTGGTGATGAGATTGTTTAATATTTCCTTTATCTTCCAACATCTTAGGACCATTATGGATATAAGTGGTTTTACTTTTACCATTTATCCTTTGGAAACTTTATTTTTAGTCTGATAGTCCATAAAATCTACCAATCAATCAATCAATCAATCAATCAATCAATCAATCAATCAATCAATCAATCAATCAATCAATCAATCAATCAATCAATCAATCAATCAATCAATCAATCAATCAATCAGTTTATTGTTGGTGATCTTTGTTAGTGAATGTTTCATTGTTTTATGCATTATTGTCTCCTTGAAAGCTATAAGCAATGTTACAGAAGACACAGTACTGCACCAACGCTTAATGTTTGCACGAATATTGCAAAAAGTAGTAGTACGTACATTTAGACCTAAAATGATCAAGATTCAATAATGTATTGTCATAACTCATTTTTACGTGGATATGTAGCCCTGTGATGCTTCTTACACTCCATTGACCACATTATCTAACCCATTGTCTATGGAGGTGTACATCAGTGCTGCACCAGATTGGTATCAACACTAACACAATCGAATTGCTCATCTAAAGATAACATTGTAAATGCACATAAAGGAAGAATGAACACACTCAAACCGAACAGACCAGCATGACAATCCAGTAGAAACAGCATGGTTGTTATTCCTTCTAAAACTTGAAGAGAGACGTTCTGAAAGCTTTTACTAAAAGTAGAAACCGAGACAAAGGGCCAATTAAAAAGGTGCTCTAGTGCTGCGCTGCGGTGGTCCCCTGGTAGTAAACCTGCTGCTACCCAATATTTTCTGCTCTCTTATCGGAGTGTTGTGAAATTGAAGGAGCTCCAAGCGAACAAAATGGCTCCTTAATGCTCTAATTAGGCGGCAGCATCTCTCTCCCTTTTTATTGCTTTCTTTTGTTCAAAACTGCTCCCCAGAACAGAGCGGCACCCGAAGACAAATTTCTTCCCAATGTTAAGATGGTTCGTACCTTCCAGTGAGTTTTAGGAGTGAATAATGTAAAAATAAATCTGCACATCAAAAAACTAAATATATTATAACGTAAACAAAACAGTGTAAGAGTTGTATGAACTTTTATACTCATTTTAATTAATTGCAGTGTTGAAATGTAACTTAGTACATACTGTATTGAGGTTACAAAATGAAGTAGATGTATTTTACTTTGTATTATCACAACATGCTACTTCATACTTCTATTCGACTACATCTTGTAGGCAAATGTTTAACTTTTTACTCCAGTACATTTATTTTAAGGCTTTACTTACTAGCTACTTTGCAGATTTAGATTATCAATACAAACAAAATCAACTAACACATTATTACATATTATTATGGGTTAAGCTTGCCAGCAGTATACAACGTGATTCAAATAAATCACATTTTTAACAAGTGCCACATTGAAGTGATGAAGACAGTAATTTAAAACGTGTAGTACATTAATGGGCTATTCTCCAGAATGAGTACTATTACTTTACTTTTGTACTTTTACTAAATTACATTTAATGCGGTGCAGTAATTTTTCCATCACTGCTTTATTGACATTTTTCCTTCCTCTTTTAATTTAGTTCTTCAAATATTTGAAAACACGGACGCATTAGAGCTTAGAAAAATAAACTAAAAGTTAAGGTACTTTATCAAATGTTTTTTTAATATTATTTGTATTAACTGTTAGTAGTACAAAATGTTTCCATAAGCTCTGCCTTGTAAAATCTGCACACCGGCTTTTAGTGTATGATCCATGTATTGAATGCAAATGTAACTCTTGTTTTGGAATTGCAGAAATGTTTTAAGATCAAGACTAAATTTAAAGACAAAATGATGTGCGTTGTCTTGGGCATTTCAGCCTAATCTTAAAATGCAAATATGATAACAACTGTGTGACAAGGCTTTTTTAAAACATACCAGTTCCCTTTCAGACACATTTGAAAAACAGCGACACTCCCACTGGGAACGTAAAGGGATTAGGCTTGCTGTTTCTCCACAGGGTTGGTTGGCGAGGGTGTACTCTTCACACAGGATTACCATCATCACATTCCTGCCCACGCCAGGCCTCTTTGATTTGGGAGCGTTTGAAGCCCCTCCAACACTTGTTTTTTCTCTATTTTTATCTCACTTTTGAAGGAGAAAACGAAAAGGGGGGAATGATCATTTTGCTGGTGCAATGATAAGGAAATGTTTAGAAAGGCACTTATTATGGTATGATGGGGATATAGTGATTGAGGTGGTGAGAGGGAATCAGACAAAAGTCCAAGGGAAGGGACGGTGTGGGAGGGAGAATCAATGCGTAGGGACAAAAAGAAGAAAGAAGAAAACGGAGAAGGACAAATTAAGGACAGGCTGGTGAATCAACTAAGAAAAAGAAGGACGGAAGGAAGTTGTAGGTGGCAAGGGGGGAGAAAGAAATGTTGCAGGGAGGACAGGAAGGGGATCAAAAGGAGATGGGGAGATACAAAAAAAAGGAAGTATCTCATAAACGAAAGAGAGGATGAATGGGAGGAAAAGGAGTGAGGATGAATGGGAGGAAAAGGAGTGAAGATGAATGGGAGGAAAAGGAGTAAGGAGGGAATGAGGGAAACAGATCATTTTTGTCCTTTCATTTCCCCGACTTCATTAAACGTTTCCACATCCTCAGTTAGCTATGATTATAATTGGCCTGTTATATAATTTACCGCCATTTACTGTGCCCTCTGCCCGGCCTCTGCATAGTTTGCTGATTTTGGCAAAAAGTCCCAACACTTTCATCAGCATAAGGTCAGAAGTGAAAGTCAAACGCACTTTTGTCCCTTCCAAATGAGCAGAAACTCATGCTGCCAGATTGCAAAATGAACTTTAAATAAAGCTGCTGAGATTATAAAACAAAGATTTATATTACTGACATTTCAATATTAATAAAGAAAAGGGGAATTCAAAATATATATGGCTATTGCATAACAAGGATTAAACTTCATTGTACTCTTAAGGGTCATACATCTAAATCAAGAAGTCTTACTGATGTTCCAAATAAAAAATAAGTTTTTCCCAACTGAAATGGTGTGTGTTGTCTCAAAATCACATTATTATGACAGATCTGCCAACACTTGACAACTCTGAAAAATCAGCGGGGGCTTGCTGTTGCCAGTATTACAATAGCAATATCTGTTTTTAAAATAACTAAATTGGATGCTTTGGGATCCTCTGACAAGTTTGAAACAAAGAGTTTCCCCACTCAAATGTTCTGGTGTCACACTGAAGCAAAGACACCAGGGAAGTCCTTTTTGTTTGAGGGTGAAAACAAGTGTTTTACTTTTGATACTCTCTTCTTCTATGTGCGTTATCTGGGCGGGGCTGATCATGTTGTTACTGTCTGCTGTTTGAACATCAGTGGTGGAGTAAGTGCTCCTCCCTCATTACAGCGGGTTAAGAGCCTCAGGCAAGTGTAGTCTCACCTGTCATAGGGAGTTTTGGTCTGAGAGGGTGAGGGAGAAATGGGAAGGGTATAGAAACAGAGAATCTTTCTTTTTCTGTAGCCAATCTATTGTTTTTTTCCCTTTCCTTAAAATATTATATATATTTTCGGAATTTTCACCATTTACTGGGCAGAGAACTATATAGTGGTTGATCATTTGCATACTTCATATATTTTTTTGACAATAGACTAGTTGAATGATGATACAAATGATAATTAGGAACTACTATTACTGGCTTAGATGACAGCAGGGCTGACCAATATATGGATGTTATATCAATTTTGTGATATGTAACAAACTATTTTCAAAGTTTTAGGATATTATAATAAATAAGTGTTGTCTTTGCCTGGTTTCAAAACAACCCTAACCCTCTTATTCTTTTCAAGGTTTTTCCCTTTCCTGTAGTGTGTGATATAGGTTTTTATGCATGTACTGTATATGGCATGCAAAATCCTAAAGTTTCTCTCCCACCCAATCCCCCCATGCCTGAAACACCTCCATTGGAGAGCTTTGTTTACTTCTGCAACATAATGACATCAATATGTAACACTTGTGCTTGTATTGGCTGGCGCTCCAACACATTGTACCTGATAGGCTATGTGGCAGAACATCTCTAAGTGGTTGATCACTCACAACAGAGCCGGCGAGCTAACAATCAGAGCAGACTGGGCTCTGGTTTCAGACAGAGGGTGAAAAGAGGTGCTGCAGCACAGGCAGTATGAGAGAAATAAAGAGCTTTCTGATCTGAACATTAAAGCATGGAAACATGTCACAGTATCGGGACAAAATACACATTTGAACCCTGCAAATGAGAATTATAGGGCCCCTTTAAAGGCTGCGTTACAGTAAAGTAAAACATTGGAAGAAGAGCCGGGGTCAGGTGGAACCATCTCACGATAGCTCATCCTCATTTGAAATACTCCACATTAAAGTACCTCCTTTCGTGTGCCAAAGCATAACTCATTTAAAAAATACACACCAGTGTCTCTGCAGCGACCTCTGACTTCATCAAGGTATTATTAAAGGCATTTATGTCTGGGCACGCTCAATCCAAACGCATGAACTACGACCAGTGGATCCTTCTCTGGGAGAACTCATGCATCTGTATTTACCAGTCTGAGACACTTCTCAGTCAGGAGTGTGTGTGTGAGTTGCATTTTCAAGTCTTGAGGCTTTATTGCAAGCAGGCTGACAAACAGTGTGTGTGTGTGTTTTCATCCAGCGTAAAGCTATTGGTGTCACTAGCCGGTTCTCTGGCTGCAGCCACTCAAGCTGGGTGATTGATGGCTGATGCTGTGTGCACTCGGATCTAACTCAGATTGGATTGCAGGCGGGTGATGATCTCTTTCCCTCTGCCAATGATCCTTGAGTGTTTCTAATTGATCAAATAAGTAGTTTCCCTTGGTAGTGTTGTTAAGCAAAGATTGTGTCAATCACTGCTTTTGAAGTCAGATCAAACCGTCAAACTAAGCATTGCTGATCAGAACATATTCAAGTATAGCGTTTAGCTGTTGAAAGAGAACGTTTGGGACCCAGACACAATATTGTAAACTGTTGAGCTAAAACTGAACACTGCCTACCGGTCAGATTACGTTTTCTTATCAAATTAAGGGTGGGTTTGTGTGCGAAAAACATACCTGTGCCACCGCGACTTGTGTCTGCTGCTGTTGCTGCTGGAGCTGTTGGTTGAGCAGTTGGATTTGGTGGTGGGTCGACAGGGGGCCACCTGGAGGCAGTGTGCCCGATGCAGGGAGCAGCATCCTGGGGCTGGCAATCAGGAGCGAGGCCTCCTCTGAAGCCTGCAACCAGGGAGAGAAGAGAGACATGTTGTTAATACTGAGTGACAAAACTAAAAACATTGAATGAGCATCCAGAAAGTAATACGCAATATTCGACACAAGTTTGGCACAAGCTTATTGACGCCTGGTAGTGTATTATTGCTCTCAGTGGTAGTCAATTAGATACACTTTCATACATGATGTATATATTTAATCAACTTTTGTTTGATTTTAAGTAAACTGAGTCAAACATACGAATACATTGTTTTCAAAGTTCTCAGGATTGAGGATGCAGATACATGGAAAATGGAAAATAACACACTAATGAATAAATACACATAACCAGGACAAGCAGCAACATCAATAAAAAGCCTTGGAGAAAAAATGTGTCATCAAAACAAGACTCTGTTGTGGAACTGCTGATTAGTTGCACCAGTGTGGGATGAGCTGTTCTGAGAATGAAAATCAGCAGCACTGAGACTCCGACTATAATGAGCTTTGGGACTCTTTCCCTCTGACAAGTGACACTATCAAGCATCCTAATTGTTTCAAAGCTATAGTAACAAGTGACAAATGCCCTCTCCAATATCTAACCAATCAGAAATATGTCTTGTTATGCAGATATAGTGCCTTAATAACAATATGGTTCAAATAAAGCATCTGCATCATTAGGTATTTGAGGGTGATGATGACATTTAAGCCAATAACCTGGAATTGAGGGAGAACCACGTATTACTAAATACAATAAAAGGGCTACTAAATGGACACTTTAATTTGTTACAACTTCCTGCCAGTTTTCAGTGAAAAGAAGACTGTATTGAGGAACATCCATACTTCCTTTCAAATTTGCTTGTCCTTGTTACGTGCACTAGAAGGCTGTAGTAATACTTGTTATAATAGGAATTTTCCACCAGAGCTTAGACCAGGGGTGTCCACACTTTTATCACTGAGGGCCACTTACAGAAAAAAACAAGTTATAAGTTAGCAACATCAATCAAATGTAGGTCAATTATGATTGATACTTGAATATGCTTATCCCTTAAACAGAAGCCTCAGATTGCTTATAATAAGGGGGAATATGAAGGGTGCATTTCAAGTTTGTTATGTAAATAAGTTATTGGGCGTTTTTTTATTAACTAAGATTTGTTAGAAAATGTTTTCAACTTTAATTTACTGAATGTATTTGAAAAGTAGGCTTGTGAACATGTGAATACTACGGTGCAATATCTGTTTACATATATATTTAAGAAGTACAACATAAGGCAAGCTCAAGTTTCAGGTATGGGCCATATTCCATTATACTTTTAGAAGTTGCTGAGTACCAATTAAAAATGGACCCTGGGTCGCATTTGGCCCTGGGCTGTAGTTTGGACACCCCTGGCTTCGACCATTTCATGTTTTTAATCCACGCAGGAGGTTTGACTATTGGTGGTTTGTGGTCAAATGTTATTATACCGTCCAACCGTAATATATTTACATTTGCATTTGCACTTATCAAAAAACACTATACACTGACTTATACTTAAGCATTTCATTCTTCAATCCATCAAATAGTTAAATCAGAGAATGGGTCATCAGTAAGCAAGTATGCTGTGTATTAGTCACAGAGTGGAAGCAAGCAATGGAATCCAATCCAACCTTGTTCAACAGGCAACGAGTTGATGCAACAACAAGAAACCCTCAGATTAAAAGAGGCGGTTATGAATGTAGATTATATGGTACAGTTCATTGATTGAACATGGCACAATTCCTTTTTTCTCTAATGTTGGCTGGCTAGATCTTGCAGCTCAGTAGTCTTTTATTCAAACACACAATGAAAGAAAGACTACATGTTTTCTTACTTTATACGTGATTGCTTGTAAAACTCTGAGCTTAATCGGTTTCTGTTGGTGTCACCTCTCTTTCCTTTTCAAAGCAGCCATGTTTGAACAATTAGGTAGCTGAGTGAATACAAACTATGTCACACCTCTAATGGGCAACACAAGGTGCTTCAAAGGGACTGGAGTCACAATGCCAAATAACGGTCAGCAAACAAGTTGGCACCTGATTAGATTGGACCTGGACCTTCCTTAAGGGACCCACGCCAAAACACTTTACCATCTGTCACACCTACTGGTGTCAACGAGACAATGATGCACACACACACACACACACACACACACACACACACACACACACACACACACACACACACACACACACACACACACACACAGTGGAATATGTGACTGATGGCCTGTCTTAGCCAGATCTCTTGGGTTAATGAGAGCAAAGGATCTAAGATGACAGGTGTTTTGGTGACATCACATAATGAATAGCAGGCAGAAGAGTGTGTGTGGAGGGCCGGACCAATGTGCTGCCCTAGGCAAGAATAGTTTGGATACTGCATGAAAACAGACACTTTTTTCGCCTTTTTTATTTCATATAAGCTACTTTCAGAAAGCTGAGGCAACACTCTGCCTCTAAGAAAAGGATGTAAAACAAGACTACTGTTTTGTAACAGCGACTGTTGTCGGACAAATAGAGAGTGGGAGGCACTGAAGAGCAAATAAGATGATTCAGCAGTCAAACTAACAGAGAGGATAACTTGTTATACGTTTGGCCTTCAAGCACTGTGGGTAGAACTTTTCTCATCTTTCGAGAAATAGAAAAATAAGACAAGAATTAAACTGACTCAGCTGCAGCAGAATAAGAAGCTACACAGATGGAAAAATAAATCCGGTTGAACATTAGACCATTGAAACGTGTCTATGTATGGTGTGTGTGAGTTTTTGGTATGCTGAATGGGACCAAAGGACGTTTTGTATGGAAAAGAAAAAACTTCAACAACATGTTGTCAGATAATGTCGGATATCGAAAGGGTTTAAATTGCACATGCAAAGTTGAAGGTCGAGTGAAGAGCCAGTTTAAACAGCGCACACATTCAGTCTCTCCAGGAAAAGCAATTATGGCATTGCATGCACTTGTTTGTGTGGAAAGTTACAAAAAGAGAGCTGAGAGATGAGAGATGAGTTCAAAGCCCGGTTGCTCTATCGCCTCCACACAGCAAACAATCACGTAAAGTGTGTATATGTCAGAATGTCGGGTTTCAGAAGTTGCAGAAATGGCCGGACACACCTAATACGATTTTGTAAAGGCGTGAGGAAAAGGGGGTTTCCAGGCAATTGACTTGTCTGACAAGCAGTTCTGAAAAACACACTGTCAGCATCTAGAAAAACACTGTTAGATCCACTGAGAACTACCACACCACGACTCTGTGCAGCTTTATGCCTCTTTTAGCCGTTCATTAGGAGTTTGACAGTATGGTTGAGTCCCACGGACCTCATCAACAACCCTATATGACATTGTCAGCAGCTGTTTCAGCAAAAAAAGCTGAACCAGCTCAGTATATGACCATTCCTGAAGGAAAGCATTAGAGAAAACATAGCTATCCATAATCCCCACTTCAGCAGCTAGATGCAAAGACCACTATGTTGATAAAATGGCCTGACATTTTTTTCACTTTACTCATTTGAATCACTCAATTTATTCAAGACGATTGGAAGCAGGCAGGTACAACCTAAGCAGAACTTAAAGGCTATTGAATTTTGGGCTTTAAAAAGGCAACCAACAAATATAAAGAGTTAACTAAATGGGAAGGCAACAGGGAATATTTTCCAGTTTAGTGCCAAACTGAATTTGTTATTGAAATATGTCACCTTGTTTTGAGCTGTTACTTGTTACTTCCTCTTGAGCCAATTACTGTTAACAATATGGACGTTTGAGGGGTTTAATGCATAAAGATTAGTGAGAAACACCACAGTAATAATCTGGTCGGGAACATCTATTCATAAAAATGCTTCAGTAGCGGTGACATCCATCATCTTTAGAGATGGTTCCATGGAAGACAGATGACTGAGTGATTTACTTAGATGACGGATGGATGGATGACAATGATCCACGGTGACTAATTTTCAAGACAAGCACAGAATCCAATATGAATGCAGAAGTACATTCACGCCAACACACTTTCCAATACAGAGTAAGCAGTTGGCTGAGTGAATACTTGCATATTCAAACACTGTTGAAGCCTGGCCTGGAAGCTTGTTTAAAGCAGCCAAAGTCAATTACAGAAGACAGTAGAGTGGAATATTCAAACTATTGCGTAGGAAGTAAGAGAGGTTGGAGAAAAAACAGCTAAATCTGAAATTCCTCATGATAACAGCTCGAGACTGACCTGCCAGACAAAAGTTATCCCTATTACTAGGGATGCACCGATCCAACTTTTTTGATTTCGATACCGATTCCGATATCTGGGTTTTGCATATCGGTCGATACCCGATACCGATCCGATACCATTGTTGAATTAAACAAATGTATACCTCACTATGTAGAAGAGACTTAAGGCTTCAGGTTTGACTTTAACATTACTTTATAAAATAAACTTTACTTTCCTAACATCAAAAAGCACATATAAATATAATGAACCATTATTTATTTGTTATTTAAAAAATAAACTGTTGTGCACCACCAGCAAATTCTAAATAAAATGAAATCAGTCTTCCATAACATGGAAACAAACTTAAATATAAATTCAAATAAATAAAATACAGCAGCTGAAACAGAATAAGTAACTTCTCCAAACATTCTTCAATCACTAATCAAACATTGTAGTCAAACTTATTTGTAAATATTTAGTGCAAACTCTAACTATAAATACAGTAACTATAAATATATTACATGACAAAATATAGCAGCTGAACCTGAGAGTAAACAAGTAAATTGCTCAAACTAACAAACAGTAAGCATTTGTAAACATTTAGTCGCACACCACTCATAACCTCTGATTGGTCTGAATGCTCACAGTAGCAATGGCAGATTATTTTTCGTGATAACAAGCATTTCTACTCTCTCTGCTGTCAGTCTGTTTCTCTTCTCATCCAAGATGTCGGAAACTGTGCTAAACAGTCTCTCACTGTGTCTTGTTGACACCCCAGTACTGGTATGGGTTGTCTGAGGTAGCGATTGTTTTCTCGGTAAAAAATCCTTGCAGCTCGACAGCAGGGCTTGACCTGCTTGCTGCATCAGGATCCTCACACTCCTCCAGTATTAGGTCAAATTCTTTCATGAAACTGCTCTTGCTTGATGATGGTGCTGCTGCTTCCATCCGAGAGGCCTTTTTCTAGTGGCTCTGCAGCCCCTGAAGCTCCAGCTTCAGCTGTGCTGCTCCTCAAGTCTTCGTCCTCAAGTTCCTTCAACAGTGCATCTTTTGCATGCTTTGCAGAGTCTGCAATTGTAAAGTATCTGAAACTGAAATAAAACATTGCTTAAAACCTCATGGGAACTTCTTTGATTTGACACTAAAACTTGAAACTCCTGGTTGATCAATGTAGTAAACTAATTAATAGGTAAACAGAATGATAATCATATATCAATTACCATTTAAAATGTTCTACATAAATGTACATCATAGCATCTTATCACATTCATTGCACAGTACTATTGGTACTATTATGGAGAGACGGAAGGATTCTATACAGGCCTACAATAATAGGTTAGTTTACAATCTTACCTGTCTTTGTATCTCGGGTCCAACAAGGTGGCAAATGTATATAGGGGTTTATCTTCCACAGTGCGTCTGTCGAGAGCTGGAAGCAGGGTCCTTTTCATTGTTTTAATGCCAGTATCTGCATTGCCTTTGCTGGCCAGCATACGTCTGAGGACAGTAACAGCTGGAATGACATCGGCTGTGGAGGCGGCGGATGAGCTCACCTTCCTCGTTAGCTCTTCAAATGGTGTTGTTCAATGTTAGTTGTTTCCAGCAGGGCCCACTGGTTAGCAGTCAGTATTGTTGGCAGGTCATCATGGTCAGCAATGTAGGCACAGAGGGCTCGTTTCTGTTCCAGAAGGCTTTGTATCATTAAATAGGTGCTATTCCACCTTGTTCTGACGTCTTGTTGCAGGCGTTTAGGCGCATTTGGAGCTGAATGTCTTGCAGGTGTGAATATGCAAGTTGAGAATGTTTAAAATGCCCCACAATTTGTCGACAGCAGGCTATGGTATCACTCATACTCCGTTGTGACAATAGTACCTCGTTAACTACGAGCTGTAACATATACGCAAAGCAGCCTAAGTTGCGCACGCCCATGTTGGCCATAGCCTTTTTCATATTTCTAGCGTTGTCTGTCAGAATGACGTGCACTTTGCTCAACGGAATATGCCACTGAGCAAGCATTTCCTTTAAGGCAGTCGAAATCGTGGCGCCGGTGTGTGAACCATGAAAATGTTTGGTTTGGAATATCGCATTCTGAGGTTTACAACTCGTGTCCAACCAGTGAACAGTTAAACATAAGAGAGACATAGGACACACGCCAGAGCTCGAGATATCAGTGGTGAAACTCATTGCGTTAACATTTTTCATCTCTTTTGAGATGTGTTCGCACACTTTCTTGTTCTGGCAGTGCGGTCTCAGAAAAAATACTTTCGTGAAGCCCACGTTTTCTACCACTGACAAAGGTTGGCCATCCAAAACAATAAATTACATAACTTTCTCCGATATCTTTGTGGCTTTCACACTGTTTGGTGGACATTTCTCCCGTCTCTGCAGTGATTCTGACAGAGTTAACTTTGTCTCCTGCTCCTTTACTTTTGCTTAGCTGCAGGAATTCTGCGTGCTCCTTACCATGGTACTTCTGGAGATGCTTGATCATATTTGTGGTATTATATTTAGCGGTGCTACCACCACCCCTTGCAACATTACTTTGACATATATTGCAACCAGCCGTAGGACTATTTGGTGTAGCCAAGGTGAAGTACCGACTACAGCCGACATACAGCCGACTCTTTAGTTCGCTCCATGATGGTAGCGATTGTTGTCACTTAACCAGCGTGCTGTGCATGTGCTGCGGACACATGCCATAAGACGTCGCAAATCAACAAAGTTAATGGATCGGCCAAAGGATCGGCTAAACTTTCTGATAACAGATCCAGCTATTTTGTCAATATCGGGACTGATATCCGATCCTAATATCGGATCGGTGCATCCCTACCTATTACCATCTAATTCCCACACATGCACATGCTAATACTGGCTCTTAGCAGGCAGCTGGGTCCTTGTGTATCTTTTAGAATCTTTTATAGTCATTGAAGGGAAGCAAGAGGTGAGGGAACAGCCAGAGAAGTGAAAAAGGGTTTAAAAACAGCAAGGTGAAAGTGAGACAGAAAGGGAAGATGGATGGACTGGAATAAAGGAAGTCTTTATTTCCTGTCCTCCAGCTGGGATTATGCTTGCTGCCTTCTCTCTGTCAAACACTCTGTCCTTCACCACACACATGTACACACACAATAAAACACCACAATGTTAGACACTGTCTGGCTTCCTTCACTGCTGACAGCCTCCGCTACAGATTTACAACTTTATAAATGGCTCTTGAGAAAAACCCTGCGGGATCACTCTACTGAGGCACTGCATGTAATATCAGACTGCACCATCAACTGTAACATCATTAGTAGTAAAAGTAGTGGAGAGGAACTTGGGAATAAGTTCTTGTTAACCCTTAGGTGTCCCTGTTTATATGAATAAATCAGTTAGCAGAACGCAAGACTCAGAGACTACATTTCAATGATAAGAGCAGGTGCTGCTACCTCATTGAGACGAGTGACATCCAGCTGTGCATTTTATATGCATGATGTTTAACATGGAATTTTTCTTGTAGCGACAAACCCACAGGGAGTTATCACAAGACTCTGCAGATCTCTTCTCTACAAAGCACTTCAATGACTTTCAACATATTCAGTGTAATATGGTAATTCAGTTTTTGCTGAAGAAACTCCTAAAATCTACTGTAGACATAAGACGAACAAACTTGGCGCCTAGTTGTTAAATAAAGTGAAACATTTAGCAGCTCAAGAGACACCTTTTTTCCTCAGGAGATGGTGGAAATCAGCTCCAGAGGTTGAACTTTTAATATGTATTATATTATAATTGTTTAATTTACCTGGTACACAGACTGTTGGAGCCGTAATGCATCATGTTTTTATTTTATCTACACAAGTTCATTAACCTGCAGTTCTGACATTTGACCACAAGATAGAGCATCCATTGCAAAGTGCATAAATGTAATCACCTGTTAATCAGAGTCAGGTGTGTGCGGGACGGGAAAGCAAACTGTCGAGACAGTGTCGTGGAGTAGAGTCGAAACCTGTGTAAGTGTATATACCAGAGACATTATTCACTGAATGGAAACAGGCCGAGCAAGGTTGCTGATTATGCTGAATTACAAATAAATGGATCGAGAGATTCAAAGACACATGCTGATTGGACATTGTTTGGTTGGACTGGAGCACGCGTCCGAAGAATTTCTCCCGTTCGCATTCCTCAGTGCCTTAAAGTATAGATCATACTTAAAGGGCCCTACACAGACTCTTAATCGATGCTAATGTGTTTCTCGGTCTGTTAGATGTGTCAGGAGGCACATTTGCTAACTCAAGTGTGAATGTAGTGTTACATTCACAGTTTATTTCATGTGTGTCCGAGGGGCAAAGAAAAGGAAAATGCATTATGGCTAAAGATTGATAAATGCATTTCACTTCATGAGTGTCATTGTTAATTTGGTAAGTTGAGACATCAAACAAGTGGTAACCAAGAGCTTCCAAATCTTCTCCCAATTATTTTCAACAAGAAGGCTTTTGACTTGAGATGTTCTATGTAGCACAGATAACTTTGCTTTCCGAGTTAACCAGTTTGGTACGTCCAAAGAGCTACAGCAACTCATAGATTTGTTATTAATTCAAAATCAGAATGGGCTTTATTACCAAGTAGGTTTACACATACATGTACGAGGAACTTGCTTTGGTATATGTGGTGCATACAAAGCCAAACACAATAGAAATAGAACTGTTATTTTAAGACTATTATAACAAAATATCAATATTAACAATATTAAGCATTCATTACTTAGTGCATTTGTCAAAACCTTTCTTTTGATAAACCTATACATCAGGTAGGTCTGAAACTTTGGGTTGTATATGACAAAAGCATAATCAGCAAGATTCTAAGTTAAATCCAACAGCCATAGAAAAAACACAAACATCTTGTGGCTGCTCACAACATGTTCTTCAACTTTAGATTACATTGCCATTAGGAGCATGCTGTCAATTAACAACTTCATCATTCATTCATATGATTTGTGAATTTTCTCAAGTTTTTTAGTATTGAAAGGAGCAATATGACTTTTTTATCAACTTGTTTTAATGAAGGAGACTCTTAAAGGTCAACTCTCTTTTTAACCTTGTGAGGTAATTTACATCAGTTTGGGTTTTTATAAAGATGAGGGGTGGATTCTGATAAAGTTCAAATGTTGGTTTACTTGGTCAGAGCAGGTATCAACAAGATGTTAAAAAGAAAAAAATATAAAAAGCATCTCTTTAGATTCCCCGGTGCGAGCTGGCCTTTTTGGTCAAACTAAGTCAAACATTCAGTCGCCAACAATCTGCCACACTAAAAATACCAGGTTTGCGTGACCTTTCCATTTCCTTTTTTTCAGGGAGGGTGGACACACATAGCTTGTTAATGAATACTTGCACCTGTACAACACAATTGAGGATGTCTGTGCCCTTACTATCACAGCTGCCTCTTCACCACACCAATTTCATTCTAAATTCTTGTTTTCTTAGCTGAATGTTGCCTCATTAATTGCTTCAGATGCCAAGAAGTCACAGTTTCCATTCAAGCTAGTATTTAGAGGTCTGATTAGCACTGAATAAGAACCACATACCACATATTACAACCTGTTTAATTCCGATTTGTAAATACGCCTTCTTAGCAGCACATCTTCCTAGCAGGCCGCCAATTTACTATTTCTGAAGGCTCTGATGGAAAAGGGTCCTTTCAGTTAAAGTCAATATATGTATACAGTATATATATTGCTGCTTTTGAGTGGAGACTTCATTTAGCCATTGGTGACCGGTAGTTAAATAGCAGCAGTACTATTTATTAAAATGGTAATTTAATGTATACATCTTCAACGAGATATTGGTAGCGTTCCATTTGCAAATTGACAATGGTTGTTTGAACAAAAACAAAATGGTTTTGTTACTTTGCAACATCCTGACATCATTTATTTCCCCAGCTCATTGTTTTTCCAAGAGGATCTTCTATCACACTTTGAGTTAGTTTTTCCAACACTCTTCATATAGGAGTGAATCTGTGACTAGACAGAGTTTAAAGTCCTCGGTAATTCATCATTTTTATATTTGGTTTTTATTAACAAAGAAATGCTGCTGACTCATTCGGAAGCAGATGGTTTCCCAGAGTGAAGAAACACAACCAGAATAAAACCAAGCCTGGTGAATAAACCCAGATTCCAGGTCTCCCTCATAACTGTTACAGGTGCTGTGTGTATATATTCTGGCATTAGCAGGTGAAAATTGACACCAGCAATATAGATGGGCACATGCGCTTGTTTGACCACAGTCTTTCTCTTAAATGATATCCCTATTGAAGGACACAAACCATCTTTGTTTAAACAGAATGTTGATATCAGACAAAACTCAGTAATGTGTCCTTCAAATGTGTACCCACCATTTCTGATGCCTCATCCTATTTGCATGCCTACTCATTTGTCACCCTCTGTTTTTAAAAAGTGTTATGCCATCTATAACAGCAGCTGCTGTAAGTATCCCACAGTTTAACAACTAAACACATGTGGAGGGTAAACTGTGAAATATGTTCATGACTCTTGGTTTGTGCGGTGGAACATGAGTGCATGAATCTTCTGCATTGAATACTGGAACAATCCTGGTATAATATATTGAAAGTCAGCACAACATGCAGGCTAATGGAGTGGAAAGTCAAATGACAGAGGCATGGTGAGAGAGACAGAAGGGAGAAACAAGGACTTTGTGTGGAGGTAAAAGTGTGTTACGATTGTCTTTTAACCAGCCCCATGAAATATTTGTGTTGACTTTAATGACAACATTCAGGCTGATTCAAACCCGTAAAAAACATGATTGATCCTGGACTGACTCAGCTCTGCCTTTAGATCAAAAGGTCACTGTTGTATTACATTGCTAAATATGCATGTAAGATAGCAGAAGTGGACAGAAACACATAAGAATGCTAAAATGTGAATTTATTAAATACTCCGGTCAATAAAATCAAAGGGTATTCTTTGACTACCGGCCTTCGTATCAGATCTTTACTCAACTTCACAAGAGAACACCTACACACAAAACAACTTCATCAGACTGCAGGGCTATCACGACAAGTGGCTTTGACTCTGTATCATCAATGTAACTGGAACAAGTTAAACCCACTGACAAGTTTACCATCCGCTGAGAGGATGCATTTATATTGCCTTTTTGTGCATGAGGGCT
Source organism: Eleginops maclovinus (assembly GCF_036324505.1). Lineage (NCBI taxonomy): Eukaryota > Metazoa > Chordata > Actinopteri > Perciformes > Eleginopidae > Eleginops > Eleginops maclovinus. The sequence goes on from NC_086357.1 coordinate 9,499,945, forward strand.
ATTGAGAAAATGAGTCTGTTTTTCCACAAAAATATTGTGTGTGTCAGTATTGTGAGTTATGAGAAGCCATGGTTATTTGCGATATGTACTGCTAGGGTGCTGTGTGTTGCAGGGGCTGGGACCAAACCGAGTCTAATTTAAAATATCCAGTTTTTAAATTATACGGAATTAATATGCTTTGAATACCATTTTCTGTCTAAGATTGGTTGTGCTTTCCTTCATTAGTATCTATGAATATGCAAATGATTTGGAAAAAGGATGCTCGTACTTCACCAGGACATTAATTGTCTCCAGTGTATGTGCACCACTGCCAACATTCTTCATCTGAGTTTTCTTGGCACCTTTTTTCTAGATCGGTGGCTGCAAAATGTGAGTCAACACACATCCATTTCCAAGCCACACTAAAAGGGAAAGTTTTGATTTCTACCTTTTCAGGTTAAACTCAACTCCCTCCTACACAGGGTCTTCAAGTCATCGTCATTCAGGATGATACGACCTCCCTGGATAAAAGCAACGACTACCTACTGTCAGCTTTAAACAGTGAGGGACCATAACACTTCCACCGGTAATTGAGAGCTTAAAGAAGCGCACTGTAAAAGTACTGACATGATCAACCCTTAGGATATGATTTACACTACAAAAAAGGGTCTTTCAGTTTTGACATTTTACCTGTGATGCAAGTACAAAAACTGCATACTCAATAGTAATGAGACAGCTCACTGATCCGTCCTTGTTAGGTGGTGCTTGTTCGAAAAAACAACTGAATCACTCTGATGTTGGGACAAGAGAGAAAAGAGCAAGAGAGTGAGCCGTGAGCGGAGGGCTGCCTGTAGCTCTCATGGATCAGAGTGTTTACCTGACAGCATCTGAAAGTGGGCCAAAGGCAAAACCTCTATCAAAGCGTTTGTTGTACTGCCTCACTTCAAAGCATATAACACACACACACACACACACACACACACACACACACACACACACACACACACACACACACACACACACACACACACACACACACACACACACACACACACACACACACACACACACACACACACACACACACACACACACACACACACACACACACACACACAATTTAATTCACATACAAAGAAACCAGCTTATACTTAACCCAAAAACAACAGCAACAACTTGTAAAATTATGACTTTCCAATTTGTCTTGTAGTGACACTCCCTCTGATCCTGGAGGCAAGCCCCTTCAAAAGTTAACGTCCTGACCCAACCACATGCACATAAACCCGGAGGTAGGATTGATGTGCGCTCTGCGAGTCCTGCGGGAGCGTTTGAACGCAGAGTGCAGAGGGATTTGTCAGTCTAACGGGAGCTGACAAGAGGAGAATGAACTTTAACACTCGCAGGCTGCTTCCCCTTTCATGAGCTTCCAGGGAAACCCTGTCGAGAATGAAATCCCTCCGCTCCGGAGAATACACATGCTGTCGTGTAATAAAAAAAACGCACAGGTTCTAAAGCAATGGCACACGCATCTTATTCCACCCATTTATCCCTGTGCTTACTCCATTTGATCTTTCAAGTTGTTAAGAGTGATTAATGTGTTGGATTAAAAAACAGTAAACAAGAAGACATACAGTAGTGTACGTGGAAAAGCATCTATACACACACTTCCTCCAATGACCTGCGAGCAGGGGTCAATGCTGAGATCTCGTTGTTTCAGTGATTTCACGCCGTGTTGCTTTCAATCAGTGGCTGCAATGAAAGGTCTTATACCTCTAACGCTAATGGGGCCGCCAGCCTGTTAAACAGCTGAATAGCTTGGCTTTGTAACTGACTTAGGACCCAAAATGGCGCAAAAAGCCATGCTCTGGTGAGAAAACTTAACATGTCTCAGTTGGCTTGGGGCCTAAGGTGACATAACATCTGGGATAAAAAACCTCTGCACTGTTGCCTGCCTGTTAATTATTTTGCCATTATTTGAGACTGCCTAACTTTTTCTGTAGGGGGGTATTTTGACACCTTAAAGTTAGGAAGTGAAAAATAGCATACACAAATAAAATCCTGAGAGTTTAATGAGTCTGCTCTGTAACTGAGTATAGCAGCAACAGAACAAGACATTTTGTTGGTTGAGCTGGCAGATATGCCCCCTGGGATAATTGCTTGGCTAAAAAGCTGCAACTTTGTCCCAAAAATTGGAAACTTGGCAGGCAGTTCTCTTAAAAATGGGCAGAGATTATTTGTGGTGGGTATTTTGCCTTATTGTGATAAGAAAGCAGCTGCCTTGATGAGTAACCCCATCTGACATGACATCTGTTTTTATTTAAATTCAATACCTCCGCCAACATGAAGGCGGCATTGGCATTGGTGGAGGTCTGCGCTTTCAGTGTCATGCTATTTATCTATAATTTAGTTGAATTATTTAAAGAAAAGAAGACACACTATAAGAATTTAAATAAAATAAACACTACCTCGGATAAAACTAACAGAGTAGCCCATAAATTCAAACACGTGTGAGGTCAGATAACGATCAGCCAAAACACATTCGTACAGCACTTATCTTCTTACTTGATGCATAGGGAAATAATCCTTTTTGCTGTACAAGGAGCAGAACTTTGGTGCTGTAGTGAAGCAACTCCTGCTGGTTTCACACTAACTATGTCATTGAACATGTCATACTGCCCTTTCTGAATGCAAGTGATAGCCTTTTACTCAAAGGCTAGGCAAACTGCCAAGGCTGGCAGCTCTGATATATTTAAAAAAAAAATCAGTTCAACTGAAGTCTCAATGTTTTATATCAAACAAATGTAATAACTTTAAAAATGATGAAATAAAGCATTTTATACTGATTAATTCTGAATATTGTACTGGAAAATAACAGCACTTCATGTAATAATCATAATGTAACTCACTTCTGTAGAATTAGGTAACTTTATGAAGTGGCTATGACCCGTGGTTGACAATCAGCGTTATGAAGGGGGTGTCTTTGATGACGTGCCGTAAAAAAATCACAAGCAGTGCACAGTGATGGGGGGGAAGTGACATCCAAAAACAAACCTGCAATTAGCACGTATCAACACAGGTGCAGCCATGGAATCGCAATCCCATTGGGATTGGAACTCTAAGAGAAGCTCAAACCCTACTCTTGTAAATATGCACATCTGGTAAATGGCTATTTAAAATGGTTTGCACTGTGTATGTGTTTCAGAAAGGTGAAGGGTTTTTTGGGTAGTTTTTGGACAGTCCAACAAGCACCTTATTTAACAGTTGTGCTAAAACCCGTTGATAAGCTTATGAAAACAGTATGACTTATGCTACAAGTTAGCGTTGATCTTTTCTTGGAGTTGCCAGGATAAAATAATGACATGTATCTATAGCGAATGTTGTGTTGGCTCTTTAAAACTTGAAAAGCAATAATTTCTCCAATTGGTTTGTGAACAAACAAGAATGTTGACTAAACTGCAGAAAGCCAGAAAACAGGCCCATTTGCTTGTCCAATACCTCACTTACCAAAGCAAGACGGTTGGAAGTTATACAAAACAAAAACATAGTCAAAGGATTAACATACAACTACAGCAGAGCCCAAAGTTATCAAGGCTAAAAGTAGTGTAATAAACATCACGCTACACTCACTCTCTGCCCTCGTCCCCCCACAGTAGCATTGGTTGCACCTGTGATTACAACTGTAAATCCAGACAACAGATACTATGCTGCTCTGAAAGCAGAGCCAAACAGCTGCTCCTCCAGACAGGAACGATTCCTTGGTTATATATAGACTACTACTGTTGTCATGTTTCGACAGGACGACGTGCAGGCAGTTTGAGCTAGCTGTATTAAATCTCAGACACTATGACAACGTACAAACACGTAAACTCTATGACTAGCATATTAGCGTTGGAGCTCAACATACTGCTGACAGCTTCCAAATAGAACATCCAATAGTGCAGGTTATTTCTCACACATACAAAGACACTACTGGTGGTTAATACAGGCACGTATATTCAAATCACAGGGAAAATAGTTCCAATACTCAAGGAGATCTTGTGAATTAACCTTAAAGAAACACAACTAGAATATCTGAAAGCTTGTGCAAACGTTGGATATCCTTTGTTACACTAAGGGGTCAAACTGACCCGGGGCGACAGGATGGATGTTTAATTTCCTCCCAAGTTTTCAAGCCATAACCGTGACCAGACTGTATTGTAGTTTCTCTTTTTTGAACTTTCTTTCCTAAACCTCTGGGCCACTAATGCACTTTCATTCTTATTTTTGTTCTCCCTTGTTTGGTGAAGTTAACTGGGCAGAAAAGTCAGCCATAAAACATTAACATAATTGCCAACAATAAAACATCTTGGACAATTTTTAAACTGAACTGAAAAAAGTTCCTGAACTACCAAGTTTTGCACAGTTTTAGGTGTGTAGCACTTTCTGGTTTTGTAATTTGTAAAAAGCTCCTGCAGTACCATGTTGCTGCCACACATGGAGAGAAATCCTTAGAAATTTTGAAAAGAGCTGCATACAGATACACAAATATAATCTCAAACTCTGGAGGATTTACCTTAGTCTCTGCTTGGTTCAGCTCAGGTGTCTTGGCTGTGGCGTCTAAATCGGTCACCCCTCTATTGGGGTTCAACTCCTCCGCTGACGGCACCTGTGCCGGCTCTTCCGCATCGATATCTGTCTCCTCTGCGACAATTTCCGTCGTCTCCACGGCCGTTATCTCCCGAGCTGGGCCGAGGAAAGTACACACACATACAGGTGGATAAGCACGCACGCCTGCATACACACATGTAGGTATGAGCATGGCCACACGCACACATGGGCGGACACACATGAATACATACAGTAAGAAACATTATCCACAGAATTGCAGTATACTCTTTGCATGATTATGTGCTTGAATAATATTGCAGGCTTCATATATTCTCTTAATGTTCACAGGTAAAACTGCAGCAATTGAGAGATTGAATACAACACGTGGCCTGCATTCTTGTCACCAGGGAGTTTTCATTTTGAGTTTTAACAGCACTCATTACTGTTAATAGATTTTTAATGGGATAAATTGGACCAGATTGGACCAGATTGGACACAGGTCCCTTTTTCACTAAAGCAGAGATCATTAAAGAGGACCTATTATGCTCTTGGTGTTTTCCTCTTCCATTTCCTGTATAGTGTTGTATAGGTTTTTTCCATGTACATTTTCTGCAAAGGCTAAAATCCAAAAGGAGTTTCTCTGCCACACACTCCCCACCAGCCTGAAACGCCTCGATTGGTCTCCTTTATTTCCTTTGGTAAAATAATAACATCACTACGTAACACTCATACTTCTGTCAGCTAACGCTAAAAGATATAATAGGCTTAGGGGGTAGGAGGTTTCCAACACATGTCAATCACAACAGAGCTGGCAAGCTAACCAATCAGAGCAGACTGGGCTCTGGTTTCTGACAGAGGGTGAAAAGAGGTGTTGCAGCACAGGCAGTATGAGAACACTAAAGAGCTCTTTGAACATTAAGCATGGAAACATGTCACAGTAGAGGCAAAAAATACACACATGAACCTGAAAATAAGCATATGTCATCTTTAAGAATGACAACAGCTATTGTAAATGGAACAGACAAAGGCAGTAGAATTGTCTTTCTATTATTCTTTTTCACTCCATACTTGTTTATTGGAATGTTTTGGAAAAATCTCTAAGACAAATCAGGTAAAACTTGCGGTCAAAATCTGCTGCAATGAGCAACAAACTATATCAATTACATTCATAAATGGAAATAAGAGTCTCTAGGAGACTGCACATTGAGAAAACAGTGAGATTCATTTGACAAACAAAGTCTGAGATCCAACACAAAGGTCCAATGTTAATTTGACTAAATAGATCCTGAATAACCCTCTCAAAACTTAAGAGTGTTTTCTTTCTTCAGCAGACTGAATCTTGTTGAATAGGAGATAAAATCAATGCAGTCGAGCATTCTTGCTCTTCTTCTTCTGCCCTGTGATAAGAGTTTTGAATAATCTCTCGCCGTAGAGACATTCATTCAGTTCAGTAAAACATGCCGTTTGTACCAGATCGATCCATTAAATTCCCTACATTATTCATTAAACTTTAGTCTACAAATGGAGTTATCTGACATTTACAGCACCACATAACAACACAGAAAATTCTAACAGTCTCATGTTGATTTCTCTAAATAGATGCTGAAAACCTTCCAAGTGTTTTTTACTTCAGCACTCTGAATATTTTACTATTTCTATTTAGATGTTCCTTACGAAGCAATCCACTAGGAAAAACAACTGTAATACTGATTGTCACAGTTGGAAACGTTTCTCCCCCCTGACTACAGAGCCTGAGGTTGTTTATCATAAGCACACTCAATTCAAAGTAAATTGTGCAACAGGGGAGATGTATAGGTGCCATGGGGTTGGTTATGATTCGTTTTCTAGTTTGAGCACAGTTATTGACAACGGCCCACTGGATAGAATTGCGTTTGCTTCCTGGCAACTCGGCTGTACTAGAAATAATGTATGATTGCATTCACAGCCGTTGGGAGAGCGCTCGCTTCAGTGGTGAAAATATTTCCACAGAGAATAGATGGCAGTGACTAACAACCACTCAAGGCTGCCTCTCACAAGGCAAGTTTCATTAAAAAAGCAATCATCTGTAACCAACAAAGAAAGCATTTAAGTGGGTATCATTACTGACTTAATCTGCTAATTGTTATGGGTTTATTTATGAAAACGACAAAATCATATATTCAATTGAAGTACTGTACAGAGCATTTAATAACAGCTAACAGTCTCCACCAAATTTAGTTCAGTAACTCTTGGCTGCAACATTTTTCCGAAACACAATGGAACATGATACTGGGGTAACAAGTAAATACATTTGGATGTATTGCAATACTGTTAACTAAGCGATTCGCAATATTTGAAAAATCTTATATTAGGAAAACTGTTGTTGAATAAAGAACACATGTCTATATGTATACAATCTGGTGATTCATTATTTTTTTTAAGCCGTCAGAATAGTACAGAATAACACACAATATGAAAGCACAAGGGCACACAATGATGGCAAATAAAATTAGTTAAATCTTTATCATTTAATGTGTGAATCCTCATGATTGATTGGTGGGAACGTGTTTTGTGAGGCCACAACTCCCTCTGACCACCAGATTCCTGTCAGTTCATATTTTAGTCCAAGTGTTTTTTGCCAAGATTGAAAAAAGTCCCTCTTGGCATACCTGGAATATTTACATCAATAGCATGGGATGCATTTGATGTTAAAGGTGGCCTTTACCTTTGAACATGAATACATATATTCAGTTAATCCCCCAGGTGGAATTTCCTCCACCGAAATATCCAGTTTACACAAAATCAGACAAACAGGGCATACAACCTGGCAACATATGCCTTTGGCCACAACTCTTGCAGCTGTAATGGCATGAAACAGCTTGGTCAGTCCTTTAAAACATATTGGTTGTATCTTGTTTGTTTCACCAATAAACATCCGAAAGGTAAATGCAACAGTTTGTGGTTGTAGGGGGAGTTCAACCTTGGAACTACTTTCTTAAAAACAAAGGTTTGACCATCCGCCCAACTCCTGTACGCACCATCTACACTGGGAGTAATGTTTTACATGTCAAATTATTCAATGTTGGATTGTCCTTGGTATGTTTTTTTTTCAAGCATATACATTCCATTGACTGTATTTGGAGTTATCTCTTTTCAATATTTTGAACTGTGCCATGTCTGTCTATTTTTGTCCGGCCGCACCTTTGATTAAACTTTGTTGGAGATAAACTCTGATCAAGTTTTCACAGTACACTTCTGCCCGCATTCAGTTGTTTCTTCCACCTCCACTCCTTGCTTTTAAGTCTTCCCTCCTAAATGCCGCTTCACCGCTCCTGGCCTTCAACTGTTCACTTCCACTGTCCGTCCCACGTCCCTGTTCATGCTCACCCATCTCTTTTTCCGTTTAAACTCTCGCTTCTTCCTCCTGTGCACCCTGCTATTAGGGCTGTCCTCCCACCTCCACTTAAATGTCACACTTGACAACCTGCTGCCAGCACTACCCTCACCTCTTTCTCCATTAGCACTCCCCTTCCTCATTCTTTCTACTCGGCTATCAGAGCTTTGCAGCGCTGCCCTTCCTCCCGCCCTCTGCTGTCGACAGGTTTTTCTCTTGTTGTCTTCCTTTTCTTCTCACTTGTATTCTCAGGTAAAAGGTTTTTTTTCAAAACAAAGGTCAGAAGATAATGAACCAGTTCCTTTCTGCAGTGACTTATTTTGCTACATGGCAGTTACACATTTAAAGATATTCAAATCAATCTTTTATTTAAGGCTTTTGTTAATGCAAGGTTTTTTCACAATTCTAAGCGTTGTGTTCTTATGTTGCTGGGTCTGGCGACGTCATGAATCCTATAAAGTGTTTTTGACGTCAGGCCTTCATTACTGGGTTATGTATCACATGTATGCTCTTGTTTCTGGTGCATCGCTTAATTTGAGTGAAACCAACATGGGTAGAAAAAATGTGTATTACAAACGTCAATATTATAATGTTAGAATAACTTATATCTGCAATATTATATAGTTTATAACAGATCCAGTTTACCATTATTATGAGTATCAGCTGCAGTGATGTAAGCCATTTTTACACAGATATTAAAGTATGATGTTAAAAGATTGAACTGCTCATTGGTGTTGTAGCACTCTGTACAGCTGTTCTGAATTGCAAATGAACTTTCCTTTAAGAACAAAACGTCACTTTCTGTCTCTCCTTTCTGCTCGCTTCCATTTCTTTAGACTTTAGGCAGAATCCATGTCCTCTTTTTCTCTCCAATGAATTTCTACATTTCCTCTGTCCTTGCTCGGTCTCATCGTCCATGATCTGAAGTCGCTTTTTTCCCTTATTATCCATCTCTTCTTTCTCCTCTCTTCTTCCATGCATTCTTCCATTTCCATCTCTCTAATTCCTCTATCTCCTCAATTCCATCCCTCCTCATGATAATTAGTTCTCCAGATAAGCTCATTGGTTTTGCCTGACGGCTCTCGTGTTGCTTAACTCACCGTGACAGTGAGTGTGTGTGTAGGCCTGAGTTTGTATGCACGTGGGGTCCACCTAAAACGTGTGGGCGTACAGTTATAGTGAGTGGGTGATCTGTAGGCTCATCAGCATGTGAAAGAAAGCTCCTCTCGGGAGGGCTGGAGGGGGACGTGGAGATATCTGTATCCTAGTATGGCGCTATTAGATCTGGTTGGGGAGAGTATCTGATGCTGGCTGCAGTAAAGACTGGAACGAGTGTGTGGAACAGCTTTTAATGTGGGCTCTCCAGCGGCTGAATTCCCATGTGTGTGCTCACAGAGCCACGTGTCCCTGGGCAGAGTGAAGTCCACCCTGGCCAGGCACGAGGCAGAGGATAATAGCAGCTAAGCCCACCAGTGTGGCCTTCTTTCTTTGGGTTGACTCATATGCAGCATTCACTCCAGCACTGCCCTCTCCTGCTGGCCAACTCAGGCACAAGGCAGGCGGAATTAATCACATCTGTCTGTGGAGTGTGTCTACGAAACAATCTGAAGACATATGTGAAAAGTGTAGGTGTGTGCACTGGGGATTGTTCTGTCCACGCTTTGCTTTTACATTATCACTTAATAATCAATTTCCACCTTTTTCGGACAGGATTCCTTAAGCTTTGTTAGGGTTTTAGGCTCCACTCTTGGCATCAAATGTGATGCCAGTAGTATGCCTCAAAAGAGGCCCCCTAAAAGATGGGGTTCTACTATAATCAAATTTGGTTATTAACAATTGTTAATGATGATTAATATTATACAAATCAGCCAGGGTTAAGGGCACTTGCGAGTGGAGACACGGAAAGTGGTTTTGGATTTTCAAAATGAAAGAAGATCATGTGAAAATAAGATCCATGACTGATTTGCCAAAAAAGGAAGACCCAACCCCTTCTGGAACTCCAACCTCCTCTCTGTCCTGAACTCAAAACCTACAACCATCACTTAAAGGAGCCCTATTCTGCTCATTTTCAGGTTTCATATTTGTATTTTGTGCCTCTACAGTGATACGTTTACATGCTTTAATGTTCAAAAAGCTCTTATTTTCTCACACTTCCTTTGCTGCAGCTCCTATTTTCACCCTCTGTTTGAAACCAGAGTTTTTGCCCCCAGTATATCACGTACAATGTGTTGTAGTGCTAGCCAGTAGTAGTGAGCGTTTTACATAATGATGATATTATATGACGGAACTAAACAAAGGAGTCCAATGGAGACGTTTCAGGCAGGGGGGGGGGGGGGAGAGTGTGTGGGAGAGAAAATCCATTTGGAGGGAACTTTGGGTGCTTTTTTAATTCCTTAAAGGTTTACTACAGTTTAATACAGCTTATTTGTTCACAATTTTATCTGTAATGATGACATTCTTTAACAAAACAATTGCTGTGATTATCATTTGTGGTGACGCTAAGATAGAAGTTCAATGACATGACAAATATGAGCTGTCAGACAATAAGACAAGTGTTTTTCATTGCCATCAGTACACTACACCTACGTCCCCCTGACTCCGTAATCGTTCTATAATTGAGCATGTCCATAAAGCATGAATCACCAGCTGTTTTGTTTAAGAGAAGGGTTAAGAGATGTTGCTGTGCACAATGAAATGCATAATTTCTGCCTTTAGAAATATTGTTTGACCCTCCACATCTGAAATATGCATCAGTGTTTAGCGAGAGTCCAGTAATACAAGAACTGACAACTTTGGATATAGGTAAAACAACAAACAAACCATTATAGATGTTTTTTTCCTCTCTTTCTTCACTACACTGACTTTGATAAAATGGCAGCGATTCTCCTAGAAACATTCGCCCTGAACTATGTTGTCTTTATGTTAATGTCCCATTGTGATTCTTCACAAGAGAACAAGCCATAAGGGCTTCATCTTTTGTTAAAGGCAAACACGTTTCATAGTTTTCAACAAGTAATGGAGGGCTCTGCGGCAGTGCTTAACATTTAAACACAATGCAGGCTAGTGAGAATGTGTGAGTGTTTGTGTACCTGTGATGGAGGAGTCGTTGCCGTTCTTCTCGCTGTGGCAGTCCTCCTGTCCGTCTACATTAGGCAGTGTGTGATGCAGACTCAGTTTATGACAAACTTCAAATGCCTGGCCGACTGTCCGAACAATACGCATGGCCTGACTCTGTGTGGGAGAGAAAGAACACATTCTAATATAATTGCCAGAACACAAATTGAATCACTTACTACATGTTGCCATTTGGTTTGAAAACACCCATTTCTGTGCACTGTTTTTTTACAATGTTTTTACATTTCTGTCAATTTAGGGGCGGCAGCAGCTCAAGGGACTGGCTTAGGAACAGTTGAGCCACTGGTTCCTATTGGACCCAACATACAGAGTGTGGACTGGTAGCTGGAGAAGTGCCAGTTCTCTTTGTTAGCACTGCCGAGGTGCCTATGAGCAAGGCATTGAACCCCAAACAGATCCCTGGCACTGGGACACTGGCAGCCCGTTCACTCTGCCATCTCTCCATTAGTGCTTGTCTATAGTTCCTATTTGTGCCTGTGTGTGTATTGCGTGCCTATGTGTATAATTGTATATTTGTATTAAATGATATTGTACACTATAATTGTATTTCCCCACGCAGATTAATAAAGGTGCCCTAAATCTTAGTCTTATTTTCATTGGATTTCCTCGACTAAGTTTGAGTTTCTGTAGGCAGTGCTCTTTTCTTTCATTTATTCAGTTTAATGCAACCAAGATTTAAAAAAAGAAACCAGACAGGTAAGCGTATCATTTTTTTATGTACCAGGGAATTTTTACAGGAAAGTTAGAGTCCAGATGTTTTCCACTAGTGTTGAATGCAAATTGAAAGTAGATATGCCCCAGAAATATTTGCATCTTGTATCAAATAATATGCAGGAAATGCAGTTTCAGAGGATATATTTCATTCACAGAGACCAACAAAGTATACTACACAGACCAGGTTGTCTGTGTGCAAACTTAGTGGAACATCATTCCCTTTTTTTATCTGGAATTTCCCTTTGTCCTCAGGAGCAAAAAGCTGACTGTGTCTGCTTATCTCTTTCCGCCATGCTCCGAAGAGGCAGGTCAAGTGTAAACAACTGTGCTTACTTCTGTCTGCTATCAGTCCTCTCTTGTGTTGCTTGTCGCAGAGAGGTATAGAGGCAGAACAGATGTGATTTTATAGCACCGAAGCCTAGCCGCCAAAGCACCGCTCGTCCTCAGCTGAATGAGCAGAACAGATGTAGTCTGATCTAAAAGCCAGAACAAAATGAAGACTTTGCCAAAAGGACATCCAATCCTTATTTTGCACAGTTCAACTTTGGCCAGGTCTGAAGTCTCAGTGCTGATTGGATCAGGACATTATGTGACCCTAGGCTCAGTGTCAGAGGAGAAATATAACTTATCAGGAACATTTTGGCGTAATACTACATTAAAAACTCAAACTGATTATGGTATTCAAGTGCTGGGCCTTGGCTTAAGTCCTCATACGTTTATGGTTTTGGGATTAGAAAAATACACTACATCACTGTGCGATAGGGAGGTTTGGTAGTAGTGTGATTCAATTAAAACATGGTGCTTCAGCTTCAGTTACTGCCTATGGTGTTTCCATAGTGACTAGCCAGCAGCTGCCCATCTCAACAGAACACAAGTCATGATCTAAAAATGTGCCCACACCGAACCTACTCGAGGTTTTCCACCCCTGGTGTTTAGTCACCTCGGTAAAGTCACTGACAGCACGTAGTACTTGTATTTTACATGATTATTCCCAACCCTAACCCACCAATCTAAGAGGGGATATTATTCCCAAATGGTTCCTTTATGTGATGACAATTACATCCAATGCATGTCAGGTTGTTTGAATCAACTTATTCATTGATTATTAAAAATTGTTAGAGGTACCAACTGACCTGTGGAGCTCCTGTACCAGACAGTGTAACACATCAGTGTTAAATTACACAAATTCAAACACTTTGAAACCGTACAAACTCTGACCTCACAAACATCGTAATGACAGCAAACTACATATTGAGCATTAGCATGGGAGAGTCTAACCAAAACAAATACATACAGATAGACATCAAATCTAAATTAATTCTACACCAACTTCAGACCAAACCATCTGGTTCTTAACTTGTATCCCTCTGACATCTTTCTTTTCTCTTTTCTAATTTACCGCAAAGCATTAATTTCCTGAAACAGATAAGACCGGTCGCTTTACCAGCATTAAAAAAAGCAAGATTAATCATCGTCACTTATAAACTCTTGTTGAAATATCAAATCAGGCTTTAGCTAACAGAAAAAAAGATAGTGTTGGAGATCATAACACCGAGGCAATCAGAGATGGCTACCTGCAATAAAACTGATAGAGGTATCATACATCAGAAGGAAGCCTTATATAATCATCTCTTGTTCTTTTTCTCTTCAGATTCATTTCCTCTCCATTCTCCCCCATCCGTCAATCACCCCCAATCCTCCCTCTCTGTGGACCCCCTGTTCATGTCTCTTGACTCTTTGCTGGTACTTAGTGTGACAGTAAACACTTGTGTTCCTTTGAATAGTTTCCAGAAGGCAGTAAAACAGGGGATGAGGACAAATGCTGGTGTAATTGAACACCAAAGGATCAAGCTCCCCTGGCTCATACACTCGCTAATGGACGAAGAACATCAAACATAAAGCCATGCAGGGTTTTCTTTCCCTCAGCACTCTTTATGACTCCCTTTCTCTTCTCAGTTTGATTGAATTAGTCAAAGGCCAGTAATGTAACTAGTAACACAACATCAAACATACATTGTTTTGCTCAAAACAAACCTTTTGCTTGGCTGAGAAATAGTTGAATGCTCAATAGACCTACTATGTTGGCAAGGTGTTGATGAAATTAAATACTCTCAGAAACACTTTGCTGATGGATTGCTTTGCAATTCCAAGATTTACTTAGGAGATCATCACAAATGAAAGGACCCGTGCTTTTAAGCCTTTCCAGAGTGGTTCAACCTTACATTGTTGAGGTCTATGCAGTGTTTGTTTTTTATTTGATACGCATTCAAGTTTATGGATCTGTTACTCAAATTGGATTAAGTAGATCATATTTTAAATGTCTCACTGGTATTTCAAGCAACACACCAGACCAATGCAGTCATTTGTCTTTTTAATGTTAGGGATTTTAATGGTCTGAACAGCTACACTACTTATGTCAAGAAAGCATGCAACTTTGACAGCAACAGTCAACACAGGTAACATATAACCAAGTTAACATCCTTGCACCTTACCCCTTAAAGTGACCACAATGATCTTTTAACAACAATCAGTTGTTTTAGTTGGTTAGACTTTACCACATCTTAACCAATGAGGTGACTGGAGTACAAACAAAAGTTATGTTTTGAAACAGCTATACTGCTATAAAAGATACAAAAAAAAACTGTTTAGTTTTGGTGGCATATTTATTGTAAATCCTTTCCAAACGTGGAGCAGATGAATAAACAACACAGAAAGGCAAAATCCTTGCCTGTGACGCTTATATGTGTAGAGCGCTTGTTGTGGAAGCTATTACCAGAATCAGTTAAACTGTTCTTTGCTGCCATTGTCAAGTTTGAAAAGGGGACTAAATTATGACTCTGGACTAAAGAGCCAGCATGTCATTGTTTTATAATAATCCTAAAGTTAACCTGTTCTGCAAACACAGTTGGTAAATATTGATATGCATATCTATCAAATTAGTCCTCTGATGTGTAATGGCATTAATAGGCAACCACTATTCCTTTATAAAAGTGCCTGTCGGAGTCTTCAATGTAATTTGATACTTTTGTTGAAAGGACAGTCCCTTCAAACACAATAATCTTTCTTCAGTTCACTCACTTTTTATCGGTACAGTTGTCCTGTATCTGGACATGTTATGCCCTGAGCCAATTCTCTAATGGATCTCCAAATTTGGCAGCTGACATGCCTTTGAAGAGATTTGTCACTCAAACTCAAAGCCTGTCTATCTGGCTGTAAAGACAGAAACTAGTTCTTAAGTTGGACATATGTCACCATCTCTGTCTAGCCCCCTTTCTCTGTCTCTATCAAAGTCCCTATAACGTTTTCTCTATGTCAATTTAACTGAGCAAAATGACATTCTCTGTATCTTAGGCAGTCTATCTCTATCTTCTCTATACATCAGGCTGCCAATGAGCTGGATCCCTGCAACAGTCAGTGGCTTTAGGATAGGGCTGATCCCAAAGAGCGATGCATTATTTACCCTCAGATGTTCAGCAGTGCATTCACTGTCCTCTAGGAAATCTTGGCACAAGCAAAGACACGGGACAAAGGGAATATAATGCAATCTAGAAAAAAGAGCAGGGTAAACAATGACGATGGCAGGGGAGTTACTTCTGATTAAAGCCTTGCTTAAATCTCGTGGATGAGCTCATTAATTATATTTTCCTGCGCTAACATATTGACCACATCCCTCAAAAAATGTACACACTCGTGACAAACAAGGTATTTGCAGTATAGACATAATATATATAATTTGCCTTAACCTGGACTTATTGATCCACAGTTAAATACACTGATTATTGGGGGCAGATTAACGTGATGTTCACAGAACAGTTAATTTGCCTTGTGGAATAGCGAGGAAGAAAAACACAGAGGGGCATTTCACAAAGACTGGATTGCACATGACATTTTCCCATCTGAAGTTCCTTATCACAATGTATACTGCACTAATGAAATTCTAAACAAACATTGCCCTAAAGTTTTGGAGCTGAGGATAATTCAGCCATCTTTTGCAGAGGGGTAAGGGAGGAGTTATTATGAAATGTGTTAACAAATAACATTTTGCTTTAGTCATTTATTTTACATGATCTGCTGTCATTGCTTCCTGTCACTGTATCCCAAAATAAATGAGTTTGTAATGGAGCATGACGATGCCTTCACCTGGCTTCAATCAATGCTGCCATGATCACTGGAAAGTCTGGGCGCACCACTCCCTATAAATGGGATTCATTTACCACCAAACTCCTGAATTCAAAATTTGATATGGCTATACGCGCTGATCTTTGTAAATTAGAATGTTGTAATAAAGCTAATTTGCAAAGCAATGTTGTGTCAAAGGTGAGCACATAACTTAATTTAGAATCATGCAAACTGTACAAGCGCACCAAGTGGCCATGGCAGCACAGATAGGCTGCATTGCAATTTCCATGGACTATTTTTGTTGTGCTGTGCCTTAAAGCTAAACATAAAAAAAGAGGTTTTCTGAATTGGTCCCTTTTTCCGCTAGAGCAATCCATGCGGGTATTAGTAGGCCATATTAAGTACTAATCAATGACGAGGTTCGAGAGCAACTGCAAGGGTGAATGAGTGTGAGAGCATGAAGTAAGTGGAGTGTGATAATATTAAGTTATGATGCCTCAGTGACTCTTCAGGGCCATTAGCTCACTTTCCAGTCGGTGCACAAAGCAATGGTTCATTGTTAAACCACACCAACATTTGCACACTCCAACACCATGCTAAAGCTAGGAATCAAACCCAAATGTTGTGTAGAACTGAAATGTGTTTATCTTTGGGTATGAAATAGTAGGTCAGATTCTCATTTGCTCTACTTTATTTGACTAGAACATTCTTTTTTTGTTTGTTGGGGGGTTAAAACCCTCATGCAAAATCGGCACATTTTGTGAAAACATAAGGGTTCAATAAACATCAAATTCATACAGCATTCACAGCAGAACATCACTCTACTGAACAAACATTGGGCCCATATTTATATATGACAGCTGTCAAAGGGTAATATGTGGTTGTCACTGTTAGCAGAGACTCCACTCTGCAGTTTGGTCCATACACTAAGAACCAAACTACACAGAATTGGTTGAATCATAACCAAATAACAGTTTATTTCTAATTGTGTTTGAGTGTCCTTTTTTGGTTTCAATGGTATTTAAACTCAAATGCCTGTTTGTGCTTTTCTTTGTGTGGAAATAGCAATTTTTTTAACACATGCATGGGTTTATGTGTTTTTGTTTCTTTCACATCCACATCAATGCACACTTTATGAATGTTGATCTGTCCATAAGAAATGCAGGTATAGCAAATGATGGTGCTTTTCAACTGTTGTCGTTATAGAAAGGGTTCAGGTGTAGCTACACAGGCGACTAAACAGGCGTCAGGTCAAATTGTGTCCCAGTTTACAGGCTGGATAAGGACACAGTTCACAAATGTTTGTCCTGCAGTAGCCCTGAATGTCAGACAGCAGCTGCCTCCCAAACTCAGATGGAATAGTCTAGAATAACAGAAACCAAAACTGCAATGTGTTGGTTTCATGATACCACCGTTCACAGTGAGAGTTGTAAATAATCACAGCAGGAGACATAAACACTGGAGCAAGGGAGTGTGTGTGAGACAGAGCCAATGGTGTACTTGATGTAGAAAATAAACCATATCTTGTTTAATAAAATGGCACACCATATTGACTTCGGTCTGTGTTTGCATCTCAGCACTGGCATCCGATGATTAATACATCACACCTATGTATGCTGTAGCTGAAAAGAAGCAATCCAAACACACACCACCTACACTATGGAAACAATCACTTGTTCTACTGTAGGTTATTTCTGCCTCTGCTCTAAACGCACCTCAGCATTTACAGAAAGTTAAACAATAAACTTGATCAAGAGAGTAAGAAAGAGAAGGTGAGACAATAAAGTTCTAGACAGACGAATCATTTCAGTGAGATATGGATATTTAATAAAAAAAGTTCTGAAAGGCTATTAAATCCACTTATTTCAACCAAGCCGAGTTGAGAATTACTATTGACTTTACCATTGATGTGACGATTGATCCTCAGTGAAATTGTGGAGCTTTATCCAGGCCAACTATATTTAAACACCAATGCCCATGTTGAGATATAAATACCACACTTCTTTTTTCTTATAACATCCTTTCAGACAACAATAAACTCCTTGAAACAAGTTTAGTTTATGCTGAAGCTTAATCAGTCCTCCTCAATGCAACTACTTATGAACAGATTTTTCTAAAAATATTGTATATGCATATCAGGGATATTTGGACTTTCCAATCATACTTGAAATCAACTAGCAGCGATTACCTGACACTGAATGATGCCACACGATTGAGAGAAGTGAATTAACACTTGACACAACCAACACAACGCTCCCTTTTTTTCATCACCTAGCTGGGAACGAGATAAGTTGTTTACCCATCATAACCCAATGAATACATAAACAACCTTCAAAAACATTTTCTTTCCACCCACATAGGTCCATTATTTGTTGCATTTGTCATCTGCAAAGTGTTAAGTGCAATTGCATTAACTTTTCTTTCCTGGAAAACAAAAAGAATCATGCGGCCTATCAGTATAAGTATAGCAATAACAACATAAAAATGCTCAGCTGCCAGCTTTAAGATTTCCATTTAGCAGCCATAATGGGAAGTGTCGGGATGGAGTACATTAGCAGGTTTAAAAGACCATAACCAGGTTTTATGCACCATCTTTATTATCTTCATGCATGTCTTTCTTTAGGCTTGGATTGGTAATATGCTACTGCCTCACTGGTGATGATATGGGAGATTGCACAGATGGGGTAATGGTACCATCAAACAACAGAACCCAAACCCATCTCGGAAAATGGTCTGTTGAACAAAATCCATGAAGTTATTATTTTCTTAAACATCTTAGTTAAGGTTCCTTCTAAACAAAAAGGGTTGTACAAACATCCCTTGCAGTTCTCCTTAAGTTTTTCTTACGATAAAGTTTTTTTTTCTCACAAAACTCACTTAATTTAAAGTTGAAGTAAGTGGAAATGTTTACTTAAGTATTAACATTATTTGCCAAATCCTGATCCGATAATAAATGAATCCCAAAAGGAAAATAAAAATAAAATAACTCAAGGTAAATTTGAGTTTAGGGAAATAAATGTAAAACAATAATAATGCATCCCCGGAACAGGAGAACCCAATGCATATGCAAAATAAGCAATCGATTACACACTGGATTATGAAATAAAATACCCACTATCTCTTTTTGGTTTTCTTTCATTTTTTCTTTTCATTGTGTTCACGATTTGACAACTGAGAAGACAACAGGTAAGTGGTAGCCAAGCAACTGTCTCTGTGGTAACTGTAGATTGTTACCGCTGTAAAATGTCTTTCATTGAAGTAAATGCCTTAATGTTTGTATTTAATGCATTTACTGCAACGCTCTTATATAAGTAAGGAGAAAACAAGGCTTCAGTGTTATACTCAAGGAGAAAACGTCAGTTTGTTTGTGTAACCTCCTGGACCTCATCCCTTCCCTGACCCTACGCTCTGACCGTTTCTCCCCTAAAACTGTCTCTTCTATTTAGACAAAAGCCACCAAAAATAAACATGTTTCAGACACACACACACACACACACACACACACACACACACACACACACACACACACACACACACACACACACACACACACACACACACACACACACACACACACACACACACACAACACACACACACACACACACACACACACACACACACACACACACACACACACACACACACACACACACACACACACACACACACACGTTGACCTCTTAGCAGCATTCGGTATTCCATGAACACTTTCCAGGCTCTGCTCTATCACTCTCACTTCAATTCTACATAATAGAGGCCGGGTCATTCATTAGCCCCCTTCAAACCATCAATCATGAAGAAGGGGGGGAAAGGGAGAGAGTATGAGTCAGAATGGGAGAGAGAGAAACACACACAGCCCGTCCCCGTGTTAAAACTGATAGGCTACTAAAGCCTTTTTATGTGACTGTGATCTAAAGCGCGGCCATTCTTTCACTGCTGGTAGTTAAGAGGGATATAAAGTCTGCTTAATCTTCTCCCTGCAACCTTCCACATGTCAAAAGACACAAAACAAAACTGCTTCAGATGACGTTTTTATGACATGCTTGATTTGTATAAGCCTGTTCTTTTTTTCATTAGAGTGTTTCATTCCGTTTTTGTCCTGTTTAATCTTCTATGTCTTTCTACGCTGTCTTTGTGTAGCCTTTTTTCTATACTCTTGAAATCACCCACTACAAAAGCTTTATTGGGTAGTCAGATGGCTGAGGGGTCTTTCTTGTGTTTCAGTTGAAGAAAGTCCTCTTTACAAATATTTTTTGTATAAAGGGGTTTGTATCGTAGCTGGAATACAAACTACGGTATGATGTTTCAGACAGATTGGCAACTCAAACGGGAAGAAGGAGACAAACGTACCTCTGAGCATCAGTTGAAAAAAGAATAAAAGAAATAGCAAGTCATAGGTAAAAACAAACCGGAGGCTTAGCATCAAAATATGGTTGAAATAAGAACAGCTTCCTGTTTCAGTGTCAAGTGCACAATATGCTTCTGATAACAGGCAATCTGTTGCTATAGGTATTATGCTTCACATAACCAATAGAAAGTTAATCTAGAAATATAATTTAGCTATACAACATAACCACTGCAGTGTATCTGCTGAAATAAATTAACCCCCAAAAATACTTTGGGTCCAATTACATTGTGTGGTTCAATAATGAACCAAATTCATGCAACACTGTGGGGAAGTTTAAAGCATTTCATTCTTCCTATTATGGGCAAAAACATGCTAAAAGTCAACAATATTTTTGATGGCTTAATTGCTTTTGTGGAGGAAATTCTACAGAAATCAACCTCTTTGGTAGGAAATTAACAAATAAAAGGAGTTTAAAGCAACATTTTGTTGTTTAACAAAGTCCAAAAACTCAAAGCATTTTACAGAGTTAATCTATTTCAGCTGAAAGGAGAGCAAGGTAGTAAAAGATCTGACGAAATTACAACAGAACATACAAGTACTGCATACACTTAACAACAAATAGTCTAGACGGATTTCAGAAAAAAGGCCTTTTATAAGAAGTAAGGAGCATTTATGGGTACAAGTCGGGAACCGGCCTACCTTACATATTTCAAGGGTGCTGAGTCCAAAAAAAACCGGTACCCGGGTGAAATTTTGAGGTTTTGACCTTCTAATTTGCATATTAAAATGGCAGCCAAATTGCCCATCTTGCACAGTTATTGGACCATTTCCTCCTAGTTTTTTTTGTAAGTAGGCAATCAAGATGAGGAAATTAAGTTTCTAGATCGATAGTCAAGGGTCAAACAAGGATATAGTGGAGGCTCAGTGCCTTTTTTATGTATATATATATGCAAAATACCAACTTTTAAGGTGAAATTAAGCATTATTTGTGTCATTTTTTAAGGCCGACATAAATATTAAATAAAAGTTACTCTGAAATTTTCCCTGTTGATATGACATATGATGTACACCATATTATATGATAACAAAGAAAAAAATCCATTGCAAGTTGTCTGAGATTTCATGTTTTTTTTTTTTTTTTTTTTTTGCAAATTAAGCATTTGTTCTCTAAATTCTAAGATGGGAAAAACCCAGGTGAATAGGGAAAAATATTCAAAAAGAGACCACCATGAAACGTACCAAGTTGAATATTTAGATCAGTACATAGCATGGTCAGTCCCATCGCTGAGGACCCTTTGCCTGAGGTGAATTAACAGCAAAGAGGATCGTAACAGTTTCACACGCTTTGGTAAGTTTCCTGCTTTTTGATTTTTTTAGACAAAAAATGTCAATATTCCTTAGTTATTGATTGAGCTTGTTAACCCTATTTATCCAAAATGATACTTTTTCAACCATAGTGGGTCAAAATTGTGTATTTCAATGATATTGAGATGGCTAGCAACTGGGAGAAAACTAGCTAACAGTTAGCCGTACACTGGTTGTGCCAGATGTCCTGGAGAACCTGCACCACGTCAATGTACATTCTGCCACAAGCAAGCCAGTATTCACATCACATGTTAACAAGACCTGGTTTACCAGACCTAAAGGAGACAGTGAGTGTGTGAAACAAGCACAAGCAACAGACATGGCTTTCTTCCTGCGACGTCAGGATTCTGAACCCAAACCTTCTTGGACCGTTTTCAATCAGTCAGTCTCGTCAAAGGAACCAGAGCAGACAGCAGTAGGATATTTGCCAATAGTCCTTGCTCCAGCTCATGAGTATGATACGCTCAATACAGTTGTGAAGAGGTGCATGGCAATATCATCACATTTGGCCAGGAGCATACAGTCATAACAGTGGACCAAGCTCTTTACTGCAAGCTCATGGAACTGAAGTGGTGTGTTGAGGAATATCAGGGCAAGTTAATCCCTCGGCTTGGTGGACTTCATATTGCAATGAACTTCCTAAAGACTATCGGAGATCACATGGCTGGGTCTGGTCTAGCTGAAGTGTGGCTGGAGAGTGGATTGCTGGGGGAGGGTGCTGTCATGCTTGTCATGTCAGGGAAAGCATACAACAAGGGTATGAGAGCTCACAAACTGACCTTGCAGGCCCTATGGCAGCTTTTGTTGCCAACATTCCTCGCGTTTGCTGCAGAATCAAACAAGGAATGCCATGATGAGATCTCTGCTATGGCTGCTGATGAAAATCCTGAAATGATTCCTCAGTTGATAACATATCTGAAGCAGGAACAGTTTGACAGTCTCCTCAAAGATTTCATCGCAAGTAAATCTGAAGATGTCAACTTTGTCTTCTGGTGGAACTACATGGATATGGTCTCAACACTGTTGCAGTTTACACGAGCTCAGCGTGATGGACTCTGGGAGCTTCATCTTCACTCCTTCAGCTGGATGTTGCCGTACTTCATGCGATATGACCACCTGAACTATGCAAGATGGGGGCCAGTGTATATTGCTGAGATGCACCTACTCCCAGAACCTGTACTATCTGAGTTCCAAAGAGGCAACTTTGTTGTGAAGCGGTCCGATCAACGATTCAACCAGGTCGATCCAGACCAAGCAATGGAGTGGATCAACGGAACAGGGAAAAAAGGAGGGGGGATCATTGGCATTACTAAGACACCTTCAGCCCTTTCCAGATGGACACTCTCCTACAACATGAGGTCCCATGTAGCAGAAGAGACACATTTGATGTTCAGCAACACACCTGAGAAAACCTACGTCCACAATGAAGCTACCAAATCCCGTGAAAAGAGAGACAACAGAGACGAAATGGCATTGGTTTTAGTCTTCAAAGGGTTCAAGGTGTTTGATTCAGTCTCCTCAGGCTCATTGCAAAATCTCGCCACGAAAGACGTTGCCACAGAGGCTATCCAAAGCTCATTACTTTCTGCCAAAGACCTAGGACAAGAAAAAGTGAATTCATTCATTGAGAAAAGGATGATTGTTCCTGAGGACAAAGATAAACCAGAGGTCCCAATCCATGCAACCCTACATAAGAGCAAAGCTAAAACATTTGCATCTCTGTATGAAGTGGCCAAAAATCCTAAAATCAAAGACAACAGAACTGTCATAAAGGCTGACCGAAACATTCTCAAACGCCTTGTTACGGCCTATGAGGCAGGTCGTCCAGTTGACTTACCAGCTGTCCTAAAACACGAGCTTCTGCCAGTTCCCATATCCCTTGCTGAAATGAATGGGACACTTCGCACTGGAAACAAGTCTGTATTAGTAAATAAGTTAACTGAAGACATAGTCTGTCCTGAGGCTATTGAACTTCCCGACATGTCATCTTGTCTCATCATAGATGGACAGGCACTTGTGGTTGCCCTTGGAAAGCCAGACAAAGCAGTAACATTTGGGGATCTGGCCGACACATTTGTCAGAGCAGTGTTGAAAGCAGGATGTTACTATAAAAGGATAGACGTTGTGTTTGACAGATACAGAGAAGAGACCATCAAGGGTGCTACCAGGACACGACGCACAAAAGCAGCTCAACCAATCAGACGACTTGTTGAGGGTCGTGATGTGCCTCTTCCAAAAAACTGGACCAATTTCCTGTCCCTCCCTGACAACAAAGCTGATCTTGCCAATCTACTCTCTGAAGAACTATGTGCTCAGGCACCGGATGATAAAGAGATAGTAGTTGCTGGTGGGTTCAGAGACGAAGAGACGGAGGTTAGGTCATCAAAAGCAACAACCAACCTGACTCATCTGAGAGCCACACACGAAGAGGCAGATACCCGATTGGTATTACATGCAGTGCACTGCCAGTCAGACACAGTAGTCGTGTCATCTAGAGACACTGATGTACTTGTGATTCTCGTTTCCCATTTCCCACACGTAGCATGTAAAAAACTCTGGCTGTTGTCTGGTACCACAAGGAAGCCACAATATATACCAATTGATGCTGTTTTTAACAAACTGCCAAAGGATTCAGCACCAAGCCTTGTAGCATTTCATGCACTAACTGGTTGTGATACCACATCATACATTGCAAGTCACACCAAAAGTACATCATGGAAAGTCTGGAAAATGCACCATCAATTGCTCAGCAACCTCGGAATTGGTGATCTCACGGAGGAGACTCAAAGATCTTCAGAGGCTTTTGTCTGCAGAATATATGATGTGCATAAAACAGACTCTGTTGATGCAGCAAGGCATATACTTTTCTCCAGGACAGGTAAACCAGAAGCAATGCCGCCTACAAGCGATGCGCTCCACTTCCATCTGCTGAGAGTACACTACCAGGCAATGGTTTGGAGAAATGCTCACTATGCCACACCTGAGCTTCCTTCACCCTTGGACATGGGATGGAAAGATGGTGATTCAGGACTACAGCCCATTCTTATGTCACAGAACCCAATACCTGAAAGTTGCCTGGAAATGATCAGGTGTGCCTGTAAAAAACAATGCACAACACGCCAGTGCAAATGCCGAAAATCGGGGCTGTTATGCACTGCAATGTGTACATGTCAGAGTGATGACCAATGTCCTTGTTTAAATGTGGAGTTGTAGTCCTCAAGCATACCAAGGCAATGGGTAACCAAAGAACTTGGAAAAGGACTGCAGAAAGAAATACTAATCAAAATGAAATTCCAAAGACAAATGGCACACAAGCAAACTAGAAAGGTATAAAAACAATTTACCAAAACAAGTGACCTATGGAACTTACAGAAGACAGATGAAAGCAAAGCAATTCAGCTAGAAACATGAAAGAAAATATACAGAAACAAGATGTGATCTGTAGAACTGTTCAAGGGAAGTTTCATGTTTTTTTTTTTCCCTATTCACTTGGGTTTTTCGATGTTTGAATTAAGAGCATTATGCTTTGTTTGCATAAAAAAATGAATTCTCAGACAACTTGCAATGGTGTTTTTCTTAGTTATTATGTAATATGGAATACATCACATATCATATATACACTGGGAACATTTAAGAGTGATATTGACTGAATATTTATGTCGGCCTTAAAAAATGACACAAATAATGCTTAATTTCACCTTAAAAGTTGGTATTTTGCATATATATATACATAAAAAAGGCACTGAGCCTCCACTATATCCTTGCTCTGACCCCAGACTATAGATCTAGACACTTAATTCATCATCTTTGATTGCCTACTTACAAAAAAACTTGGGGAAAATGGTCCAACGACTGAGCAAGATAGGGAGTTTGGCGGCCATTTTGATATGCAAATTAGAAGGTCAAAAACTCAAAATTTCGCTCGGGTACCGGTTTTTTTGGATTCAGCACCCTTGAAATATGTAAAGTAGGCCGGTTCCCAACTTGTACCCATAAATGCTCCTTACATTCACTTTTTGGGTACATCCCGTCTAGTCTAAAAGGAAAGGGGAAGGTCTCAGCTAGGGAATTTACATTACAGGCTATTGAAATGTTGGCCAGACGGGCGACACTTGCATAAATGGTTATTACAAACCTAACATCAATCTTAACAATGGTCTCTCTAAGGAAATGGACATTTAGTAGCTAGATGTGAATTCAAACTGTGGGAAAATCAAACCAGGTGATTTAAAAGAGAAGGAATTGCTTTAAAGAATAAATGACTAAGAGCCAGTAATATATATATATATATATATATATATAATATATATATATATATATAATTAAATGAGACTTGCAATACAAATCCAACAAGAAATAATCTCTATAGCTATAAGAATAAACTATATATAATCTCTTATATAGCTTGTATTCTTTGTTAGTGACTAAAGCAGGTGTATTCTAGCTGGGTTTTGGTCAACATAAACAAAGACATTTTTTGTCCATACTTATAACTGATACAGTATAAGAAGGTTATCCAGATGCTGAACATATTTAATTAGATTTTAACTGTCAAATATAAGGGTGATCTCATGGAAAAAGAAAATAAATGTTGCCCAGAAATCCTCCCAGCCACCTATGAACACACACACACACACACACACACACACACACACACACACACACACACACACACACACACACACACACACACACACACACACACACACACACACACACACACACACACACACACACACACACACACACACACACACACACACACACACACACACACACACACACACACACACACATCCAGCCTAATGGCCTCTAATGGTCATGGTTGCCGCAGAGCATTTTTGGTATGTGTCACTTTCCAGTTTGTCTCCGGAACAGAATGTGTGTGTGTGTTGATAGGTCCGTCTCTCTGTAACAGATAATGAGGCTGTGTGTGCTTCACCCTGGGAAACTGCTAGCACATTTTATGACTGACTTTGTCACATGGCTGGACTGTTTTGACGCTCTGCCCCGCTCAGCTCTGCGGCAACACTTCCACCCCGAATGGGTTACCAAACCATTCCTCAGACCTCAACAATGACAAGCCTGTGTCGCTGGGTGGAGTTATTGCTGCCCGACAGCCGTGTTTCTGTTTATTGGATGTTGTCAGTCTGTGACTCGGACAGATGATTTAAAAGATGAGAAGGAATTGCTTTAAATAATAAATGACTAATAGCCAGTAAAATATAGAAGTTTGATGAATTTGCAACTCATGCGGAACACAACCAAAGTCCATCATTTTTCTCATACATTTTAATGTGGCATATCTAATTTAGTTTTTACCTGTTCACACAAAGCCCTAATAACGCCAATAAGAATGAGATTTATTCTTGTTATTTTATAATAAAATAAAGTCTAGATTTTGTTATGTCAACAAAAAACAACATCAGTGTGATTTACTAACTCAATAGCTTATTTAACACAAGAGCAGTGAGAGAATCGCTGAGTTTTCTTTTAGATAAACTGAATGCGTTGCCCTTTTTTCAAAATAAGTTGGAAATTGGTTTAAAATTCCCAAATGTTTAACAGAGTTTGTATAGGGTGCAGAAGGCAGCTCAAAGCTCTCTTTTCACACATGGAAGCCTCCTGTAGAACAGCAATCGAGCTGGTCTCCTATCCACACATTTTCAGAGGTATTTTAACTTAAAAGTCTGAAACTTTTAAAACATGCTCACTGTTTTTCTTACCTTCTTCTTGGACTTGAAGACGTTGCAGCGGAAAACATTACTCTGTCCGTCTCTGGCGATGTAGCTGAATATCTTCAGATCCTGCGAGTCATGAGAGACGTAGAATATCCTGAAAGACAAAATAAAATAGGTCAGAAGATTTTTTTAAAGGAATGTGAATACGATGCAGAACAGAATCGAAGCCTGGCAGCGTTTCTAAATGCATCCTCAGATGCAGAACAGGCACTCAGCCCATTTCTCTGGGGTTTCAATGTGACAACGATAAATACTTTTTTAAGCTTATTTTTAATCCAAAAGCATAAACACGAAATCAGGCTAGAAAAAGGAGTAAATAAATCAAATAAAGGGAAGTGTATTTTGAATACAATTAACTGGCTGGTGCCGACTTCCTCATAATTTCTTTGAGTCAGTGACACACATTGAAAGTAAACTTTTGTTCTAAGTAAAAAAAAATAATACATCCAGTGACAACAGTGACAAGGAGACAGAGGAGGTAATACAATCACAACACAAATATCCTGTGTGCGGCTGAAGGGGGAAACTAAGATAGAGACAATAATAGAGTTCTGCTGGCAGCCAGAGAGTGTGTGCAGCCTCAGCAGAGAGACGTACAATATCCTGCACAGCGGGTAAATATGAAGGAATAAGTCGTGGAGCAAAGGGGAGCGCAAAAGAGATAATATAGTATAACCTTCAGGAGAGAGAACATTTTATGAGTCAAGCGCTACACTGGATCTAATTTATGTAGAGAAAAGAACACTTCTGGAGGGTAAAGCTTTGCAGTAATGGACCAAAAGCAACCAATCTGGAAAATGTTCGCTCACTACAAAAAAGATGCTTAAAAAGGACAGGGTGTTTTTGGTTTCATTCAACAAAGAACAAATCCTGAACTAATGCACTTTCTTTAATGTTCTAAAGATGAATGCCTTTTCTATAATATCTTCTTTTCAATGATATTTGCCAGCGCAGTGCTCTTCCAATTCCAGTTCCACAGGAGGAGGTTGAACATTGTAGCATTGTGCTTCCTCGTCAGATTTGAAGTTAAAGTTCCCTTTTGTTCATCTAGTCACAGTTCACTTTCAATATCCATATGATTTTTTCCCGAACACTAGCTCAACATAACCCAAAAAAAAAAACACATTTTAGTGTTCAGCAAAGCCTGGAGTGGATTCCGGATTGTGTGTTTTATTGTATTTATTGTTCGTTATTCCAATTAGTTATTTTTGTTTGAGAGCGACTTGATAACAAACCATATCAATAGCTTTTTGTTTTGTACTTTCCTCGGCATCATTATCACATCATCATCAAAATGTTTGTTTAATTAATACAAATATTTGAAGTTTGCAGAACTATCTTATTTGCATACTGTTATTCTTAGTTAATGCACAGTTTCAAATCAAATTAATCAATATATAGCTTATGCGCCGTATAATCAACTTATAATTATGAGAATTGCAGACTCCATCACAGTGTCAATTCACACAACAACCGAAAAGAGGGCTGCCTCATGGAAAGTATTTCAAATATTCATCGTGATGATATTAATCTCTATTCATGTTGTATCTCTGTTAAATCATTAATAAGTTGTGGCTGTAAACAAACATATTTTTCAAATTGTGCAACCTATTTGCTTTCTCCTGATCATTATGAATCCTGGAGGATTTTTCAGATAGTACAAGTGACTGCAGACCACATCACTACCTGGGGATGAGGGATTTAATGAGTGAAAAAGAAAAACAGTTTGTTATAAACCTTTATAAATTAGAAAAGCATTTATTCTTTTGTGTTTTGGCTGTCCACAAAACCTTAATAATTACCAAAATATGTTACCTCTTCACAAGGAACACTGCACTTCCTTTTTGTTTTGTCAAAATAAAGGTTAATTAGTTGTTGGTGTTGCTAAATATAATTCAACTTGAAATATCAACTGGTTCAGAGAAGAACCAGAAAGATACCTCAGGCAAAGCTTTGTAATTGGCCAATTATCTCCATATTAAAGGGCTTGGTGGTTTTGGGTAATTTATCACAGCTTGACAAGGGCAAAACCAGGCAAAACCACAAATGAGTTGTAAACTATGCAAATGTTGTCTCTATTAACAATGTGTCTCTGGGTGTGTTTGTGTGCATGCCTGTTTGGTATATATGTGCCTGTTTGTGTGAAGTGTTATCAGGGGTCTCTTCTATCCCCTCAGTGACATTTCTGTGGTATTTGTGTTGTCCTTTACTGTAGGAGCCAGACTGGCTGAGGTCTTGTGGTAAAGAAGATGCTGTCTTTCTCGACCCTGCTTCACAGACTTCCAAAATGCCACACACTGCTACCTGTGGTGACTCATACATCACAAACACACACACTGCTGCTGCAAAACTATAAGAAGAATATATTCCTGCTTGCACCAGAGCAAGTATATATTCTTCTTATACCAGATTGCTTTTGGCAACCAATTATTGGCATTTGATTTCCATCATGGTCCACAACTTTAACATATAAAACAGAGAAAACATACAGAAAAAATGTTCACGCCTAAATGTATGTATTCAAATAATTATTTAAATAGTGCTGATATATGTGAGAGATGATTCAGCAGAATCAGGACAGATTGGAGGTCATAGAGACAATGGACTGTGTGATGTTGGGGTCACTTGAAGGAGCCAAAACCAACACTTTGATTCTGAAGGGCCAACAGTGGAGGGTATCAGCACCAAGGCCCAGAACACCAACATGGTTATTGTATAACCTCATTTTAAGGCTCATATATGTATTTTGTGCCTCTACTGTGACATGTTTCCATGCTTTAATGTTCAAAACGGCCTTTACTTTTCTCATACTGCCTGTGCTGCAGCACCTCATTTCACTCTCTGTCTGAAACCAGACCCCCTGCCTGCTGATTGGTTAGCTGGTCAGCTCAGTTGTGATTGGTCAACCCTTGAGTGATGTCATGCCCTTCAGCCTATCAAGTCCAATGTGTTGAAGCGCTAGCCAATAGAAGCCTGAGTCTTACTTAATGATGTCACTATGCTACAGAAGTTAACAAAGAGTCAAATGAGGCATTTCAGGCAGAGGGGAGAGAAACTCCCTCTCAAGGGAACTTCGGGATTTTAGCCTACGGAGTCCATTCCCAAGCACAAAACTTATACAACACGCTACAGGAAAAGAAAAACCCCCCAAAAGTATAAAAGGACCCTTTAAGATTTAAATTATGTAAGGTATCAGATACAACACAAACTATAAAGCTTAGTTTGGGTATTGCAGTTAAGCTGTTACTATTGTTTTACAATGTTTTATTGTTAAGTTGATGTAGAACTGCATGGAACCCTAACTACTCATGATATAAACTCAGCCTTGCAACATTTCAAAGTGAGAGTTAGCATCAATAGCTAAATCCACGACAATCACAGATAATGAGCTGCTCAGAAACTTTTACTTATTTCTGAGCATTTCTTAAAAAAGGCGGCATTATGCACCCGGATGTTAGTGAGGTTTGAGATGTTGCTGGGGGTTAATGAGGTTAGCAGAAACATTGCGACATATGTTTATGTCAACAAACACAGAGGGCTAGCAGGGTCTCTATTATCGAGCCGTGTCATCTGCTGAAGGGAAATTGGACCGCTCCCATCCGGCTGTAGAAACCTTTAAGTTGTCTCCCCTTTCAACTCTTCCTCTAAAACTACCCTCAGACCCAGAGTCACTGTGATAAAAATCAGTGTCCCGAAAGATTTCTTTCTTTGACATCTAAAGCAGGGGGAAAGATCGTGTGTTCTGTTTAAAAATAACTGCATCTTATTCAAACCATGTAGGCAATGATAAAAGAAAAAAAGAAGGATACCACGCTGCCAGACAAGTAAGGCCCAGCCAAGAGAGAGTAAGAGTGAGCTTAGCAGACAAATCCCCAAACAGCACAGTGATGAAAGCTCAGATACATCTCCATCAACTTCCCCAGTGGAGAAATGCCAAACATCGAGGTGAGGACGCGTCAGATGAATAAGATCTCAGAATACTAAAGCCAGGCTCAACATAAAAGCCCCCTAATTGTAAAGGGCTGAATAAATCAGACAGCAAGTACGGAGGAGTTGCATTTCCTGTTTAACGTTCCAATCTACGACATTTTCAAATGAATGAGTCGGTAGAGTTGAACAGATTACTTTTTTATCCTTGTTACGACTCTACCCTTTTTGAGTGTTCTCCTCTTTTTTGTTGCTCTCGTGATATTGATCTGTCCTCTTCCCCGATATTTAGAGAAAAGTTGAAGGAGGCTTTACTTTTTTTTTTTTGTGTCCAGACCCAGAAGTCCTTTGACAACCTTTGTTTGGTTTATTTGCTCTTTTTTTTTGTCGTTTTTTTTGTTAGTTTCATTTGAAGATGGAGGTCCTAGGGCCCAAAAGTCCAGCATCCTTTGTTACCATTGGCCAGTTTCCGACTCTCATTGTTTTGACTTAATTAAAGGTTATCATAATGGAAAGAAAACAAGGTTCAGAGATCTGATCAAATATTTGGACACAAAGTTTTTATTTTATCCTTGAGGCCATAACAATCCTTTAATGCAAGCGGAAATATATCTGTAATCGTTTAATCTATGGCCAGAAAAAACAAATTCAGCAAAGACATAGATGATCACAACACAGAACTTGTTGATAAGCCATAAAAGGAATAATGGTTCTTTGAAAGTGCAAGGAGTCAGACATAACTCAGAATGACTCTGTTAAATATGTTCTCGCTCTGTAGCAATCAATATCTATCCATTTTACATTAAAACAAACATTTAAAAAAACATGTACACCCATGATTTAACATCAGGATGAAGAGGTGCCTCTCTGTTGACATTTTGCAGAAACAGTTAAGAGTTCCGACAGTTAAATGCTGGACAGACAAAGTTTCTCCACCAGAAGTCCGATTAATTATTCATGTTATCACACAATGGAGACATCAGAGGCAAAAATCAATCCAGTTAGATTTTCTGTAGTGTTTGATAACTTGGTTTGGACATAATAGTAAGGACACTGTGGTCATATCCTGTACACGTTGGGACATGTTGTACTATACAGCTAACATCCAACACTAGGGGGATATTTTATAGGCTGGGTGCAAGTCAGTACTTAAGTAGGATTTTTGGGTGCTTGTACTTAAATTCAATATTAGGGTTTCTTCTAACAGTATAATTACAAACGAAATATGAAAGGCGTGTCAAATAAACGGCATACATAGGTTTATTTTCACAGAGCTCCGAAAAAATGGGGGGTCGACGTCTGGTGGCTCTGCCGGTGGAAAAGTTGGCAGGCAGCAGGCTTACACTGAAACTGTGATTTCTGAATTAGATGGTTTCTTTTACTTTCCTTTTTCCTGTAGAGAAAATAAAGAAACCACCACTCAGGATTTTGTTGTTGTTTGAGATGCAAAATATGACTCAGCATCTTAAGAAGACATTAAGAAAATATTATTTTCTGCTTCGCTATTATCCATTATTTTCACCTGAAAGTGGGCAGGCCCGTTATTTTGGCTGGAAGTTACGTTAGTGTCATCATACTATATTTTCTAGAAAACCCCCTGAATATTAAGCAATTTTATACTTCTACTCCACTACCTTTTATAAGCCAAGATTTCACTTTTTACTTACACTTATTTGAGTAAAATTAATTAGGTACATAACGTAATTAGATTATGAAATAATACAAAATGTCAATAAACGAATAAATAAGCTATGTTATATAATTATAGGTTAATATATGGAGCAGCATTTTATAAAGTAAGTTAAATTAGGACAAACTTTACCAGTTGAGATGAACACATTAATGCATCAAATAATAATCTAGTAATTTAATTCATAATGATTCTCAAATGGGTATTAAAGTTTATGTTGATGTCCATAATTAGTAAGTTTTGAGTGTCACCAGGATTGTATTCCTGGCCATGAAGAGATAAAAAAAAGTGATGTTTTATATATGTTAATATAAATATGTCAATCTGGGAAATTTAAAGTGTGCTGATGTAAATATATATATATTACTATATTTTCCTTAAATTGTTTACAACTTGGGCTTAATTAGCACGTTTCCTACTTAATTTCTGACATTAATTTATGTTGCTTATAAGCCATCATGACTGTCGCCTGGTATTAATTTATAGTTACAAGTTATCATGTGATAAAGATTGCAGAGTTTGGTGTTGTGAAATAAAGAGATAAAAAGCCCAGAAAAGCGTGAGAAAAACACAGTGATGGACAATCAAAGTAAACGAGTGTGTGAAGGACTATAAAGGAATATCTAAAAGGAGAGAGACGGCTAGACGGCGGCAGCAAAGCAGATGATTCATGACTCATCGGTGAGTTAAAGTTCAGCGGTGCATTAAGAGTTTGACAAATTGACGGTTCCTTAAAATTCACCTGCAGCAAAAAGTAAAAGTGCACGAATAAACCCACGTTTGAAACCAACATAAGTGAAATGGAATTATAAGTCGTTATTTTATAAGACTCTCAGTAGCCATATACACACAGGCTGCTAATAAGCCCTTCTTGTTAACAGTCGGAGTCTATCGTGCGGAAGGCTGTGATGTGATGTCTGAGTGATGAAGCGGGCTTGTTTTAGAAGGCCACTCTCATTTTTCCTTTGATAAATGGCAGTCTGTGAATCGTAACCGCTATAAATCAGATGCTTAAAGGCAAAGCAGCACACACACACAGCATCGACAATCACACACTCAAAGAAAATCAATACAATAAGGCACCTGTGCCAGATCAGGATCTACTGTATGTCTGTGTGAGTGGGCCTATTTTAAGCAAGAGCATCATGTTCGGGAATAACAACCAAATGTGTCTGCATTAAGATACTCATCCAGCATTTGTTGTCTTCTTATTGGATATCTACAAATGCTCCAGTTTCAGCTAGAGGAACATGAAACTTACACGGGTATAGCAGTGTGTCACCCTGAAAATATTGACTCCTGGATCAATTTCTTAAGGAGTCTTGAAACGCACCAAGCTTGTTTCTGTCTACAAGAAAATTGTATTATCAAATGAATTATTTTTCAATTTCATAATTCTTGCAAATGTGGTCCAACTAAGGGCGGTGCTGTTGGACCTCTTAAGTAAGTTAAAGGCTTTATAATGTCTTCTCAATTGGGCATACATTTGGATGAAAACTCAATGTCATCTGTATGAACGTCTAGGTTTGAGGGACAGGTTAAGAAAAGGTTGAAATTACAGCCTTTGAAAAAGCAATCTTTTGACGAGAAATGATAGCATTTTTTTTCACATTAAGTTAATTGGTGTTGTTATATGAGGATACATAGCCAGGATTTTCCCTTTATTTGAGGGAGTGCATTAAGGTGGAACTTTTTATTAGGGGTTCAACTCAGTTTTTAAAGCAAATCTTTAGTTATCAACTTTAGAATGCCATTTAATGTCTTGGAGGTCAGTGGCTTGCTGTATGATCTACCTAAGGAATTTCACAATGTTCAGTGCATTTTAATCCATATGTGAGAACGTGTTAGAAAACCAAAATTCAAAGAAATACATTTGCCTATTCTGTTGGGTTGAAAAAGCTATTCATGTTATCAGACTGGCCTTTACTTCTGTGTTTCTTACATTCTCATGAACGGTTGATCGTTCTTCATTGAGAGTAACCTTGTTTAGTAATCACCTTGGTTGTGTTCCCCTCTTAAATCACAATCCCAAATGTTTTGTCTTTCAACTTGTGTTAATCAAACACTATCTGGTGATGTGCTTTCCTGTTTTAGCACAGATAATTGTTGCTTTGTGGGATTTTGGCAGTCCCCATACAACAGTCTTTCACAAAGAGTGGTCCGTGAGTATTTTGGTAAAATGTCACATTTGAAATTAATATATTATAAGTTTAAAGTGTTTCTCAAACTGTCTTAAAATGACTAGTATAGAGTGTAGCATAGATGTAGCGTAGCTACGTAGCTACGTAGTTTACGATCTTACGTCATAAATGATTTGCGCGGTCGATTTGAGCTGTCAACTGACAAGATGGATCGATGGCTAAAGACAGGGTCAGTTAAAAGAAAATTAAATGACAAATCTGACGTGACAGTCAAGGTGCAGGAGATCCAGCAACTACAAGTGGTCCAGCCGCAGCGACACGTGATTTTGTGTGCGTTACTGAGTCCCAGGAGAGCGGTTCGCCGTCTAACCACCACCCGGCTGAAAGCTGTGAAACTCGGCTTGATCGCGGAAAGTCCAGCGCTAAAGTGAAGAGAAAATATCGCAGCGACTACATAAAATTCGGATTTTTCTGGACTGGAGATGAAGAGGATCCCAATCCCCACAGTGTTTTGTGCTACGAGTCGTTGGCTAACGAGGCTATGAAACCCGCCAAGCTCAAGCGTCATTTTGAGAGCAAACACAAGGATTACATCGGGAAACCTTTAGCATTGTTTGAGAGAAAACGTGATGAACTTAAAAAACACATGACGAAGGCGCCTTCACATTTTTTTGCGACGGGGGAAAATGCGAAGGCTACATAGACATCATACAGGGTATCACACTGCAACTGGACGAGTCAACTGATATCGTGAATGAGGCAAATCTGCTGTGTTTTGTAAGGTACATTTATGATGGCGGTGTGCAGGATGAATTTCTGTTTTGTCGTTCCCTGCCGACCAACACCACAGGGGAAGCCATTTTTGACTCAGTCAACGATTTCATCCTGCAGAATAATATCGACTGGACACGATGTGTTGGTATTTGCACAGATGGTGCAACTGCAATGACTGGGAAACACAAGGGACTGGCACTGCGCGCATACGCGCAGTTGCACCTTGCGCCACAGCAACACACTGTTGCATTCACAGAGAACAGCTGGCTGTGAAAAAAATGCCACCATGCCTCAAATCAGTACTGGACGAGTCTGTGAAAATTGTTAATACAATAAAAACCAAAGCACTGAACACACGTCTTTTTAAAGCTCTGTGTGATGAAATGGGAAGTGAACACACAAAACTGCTTTTCCATACTGAAGTTCGCTGGCTGTCGCGTGGGAAAGTTCTCACCCGTCTATTTGAACTGCGCGATGAGGTGATGTTATTCTTGCATCATACTGATGAACTGTATAACAGACTGCATGATTTCCAGTGGCTCTCAAAATTGGCATACCTGGCCGATGTCTTTAGCGCTGCAGGGAAAAGCCGTCACGACCTTCAATGTGCAGGACAAAATTAAAGCCGCACGCCTCAAGATGGAATTGTGGTATGTCTGTCTGGATCGCCAGGAGTTTGACTGTTTTCCGACGCTTGTGGATTTTCTCCTCGCTGCAGATGAAGAGCTGGACAGCGGCACAGTTGCAGCCTTCAAGGAACATCTGCAAGGCCTTCACTTTCAGCTGGGAAGATATTTCCCAGAGCTAGATGCAGGCTATGAGTGGATCAGGAATCCATTGGGGGACAAAACGCACATCGAACACGTCAGTTCCAAGCTCCCATCAAGACAGGTTGACAGCCTTGTGGACATCGCATCTGATGGGACACTGAGGACGACTTTCAGAGAGAAAAGCTTGACGGACTTTTGGGTCCACGTCCAGCCTGAGCACCCAGAGCTGGCTGACGCTGCTCTGAAACTGTTGATGCCGTTTCCAACCACCTACAACTGAGAAGTTGGTTTTTCTACACTTGTTGGTCTGAAAACAAAGCAGCGTAACAGGATCAATGTGGACTGTGATATGAGACTAAAACTCTCCAGTTTGGATCCAGACATTGTTTCACTGATGTCTCAGCACAAGCAGCACCTTTCCTCCCATTAGGTAGCAACAGAGACACGCAGTGTATGAGTGAGTAAACAATGCTATTTGTAAATGTAACAGTGTAAATAATTACCTTGTGTTTATTGTTAAATTCTTGTTAAACTTGGGCCTGCAACCATAGTTTTACTGTATTTTATTTTTGAAAATACACAGCAGAAGTTTGTGTCGTACTAAATGCGGTGCATTTTGCGTATCTCTCTGTTTGCTCGGACATACACTCAGTAATAAATGTAGTCTATGTTTCATATGATGTGTAAAATCTCGTTTAAATCGCATGTGAACGAAATGCTTGTAGAATCCATAGTTGTATTTGTATTGTTGATTTAATGTGTGAACGAGCGATATAGAGAAGGGCACATAAAGCCGTTATTATTAGGCTGTAATTTGTAGCATACTGTTGGAGTAGTAAGCAGGCCTATTGTATTTATTCTAGTATATATTTAGTTATATTTGGTGTATATTTGGTGTATATTTAGTGTATATTTCTCCTTCCTTCTTTGTATTGAACTGTTGCACCTCAATTTCCCTTCGGGATTAATAAAGCTTCTTGAATCTTGAATCTTGTTTTGGGATATTGGGGGAGTTAGGTGGTCCGTGAGTATTTTTTTATTGGTTAAGTGGTCCTTGGTCTGAAAAAGTTTGAGAAACACTGTTCTAAGGCTATTACCCTTAACATTACTCATCCCAGTTTTAATTTGGAGGAGGAACTCTCACTGTCTATCACTTTCGGTAACTCTCTCTTCTGATGGTCTATTAGGTTTTTTTTTACTGCTGAATATGTTTTACATTTTGACAGCAACAACAAAGCAGCCTGTCAGCAACACTACCGAGCTTCAAGTTTGCTTTTGTCTTTTCCATTCTTTACAATTCCTCAAAGCGCTTTTACTACAAGTCAGCACTCACCCATTCGCACATTGGCAGAGGACGCCATACAAGATGCCGCCTGATTAAGACACTAACAGGGGCTGGAATCGAACCCCCCCACTACCTCAGAGCCACAGTCACCCAAACCTCAGTTAAATGCGTCTTTGCTCGTAACTGCAACAGCTGCAGTCTTTAAGTGATGTTATCACCTTAAACAAAAGAAC
Source organism: Eleginops maclovinus (assembly GCF_036324505.1). Lineage (NCBI taxonomy): Eukaryota > Metazoa > Chordata > Actinopteri > Perciformes > Eleginopidae > Eleginops > Eleginops maclovinus. The sequence continues at coordinate 9,538,129 of NC_086357.1, forward strand.
CACTAAAGAGGTTACATGAAGCATTTTAACAATGTCACACTAAAACCAGTTCAGCAAGAGAAACACTAACAAGTCCTGGTCTGGTTCAAGGTCTGGTTTGGCATTGCAAAGATAAACCAGACTTAAATAAACAGCATACTGATCAGGCATTATGTTGATTAAAAGTGACTATAAAAGGAAGGGTGAAAAGGTAGACGTTCATTATGAGAAAAAGCTGTTGTGTCAGCTCAAACTCTGCATGCCCACATAAAGAAAACCCATGAAATTATACAGCTTTAGAAACTCAGAAGGCAACACATCAAAACAGACTTACCATAAGCATCTAGCAGCAAGGTAATTTCCTCCTACACTGGTTAAAGTCAAGGTGAGAAGGAAGCAACTCCACATCATTTATATTCTTTGATGCATTATTTATATTTTAAAAAAGGTAAGCGCAGTTTGTGCATGTATATGAACACAATTTGGGGTCTCTATGGGAAGTGAAGTCACAAGGCCAATATCTCATGCCATGCAATAAACTGAGCCCAGCTGACAGAAATGAAATAAAAGAACTTTTTCTTCCACAACTTCAAAAACAAATCAAAATTGTTTAAATATTAATTTGGTATTCTGCCACAGGGCAGCAGAACTCTGAGGAAGGTTGCTTTTTTGGCCATATGCATACGTTGCTGTGTATGATAATGTGTGGATATGTGCCATAGAGATGGATATTGTAGCTACAGGATACAGGAAAGAACATTTTGAAGACAAATGTGACAAACCTAATATAAATATTGTTTAAGAATAAGACAAATGCAATTCCTCTCTTTTCCTCATATTAATACAACTGTATATCTCTCTTCCAAATACATTGCTCTCATTACAATTTGAAAGCAACACAAGACTCGGGATAAAGTATTAAGAGTTAATCTGTCAAATTTAATCTGAGAAAATCTGCCTTTCCTCCCATATCCTTTGGATTTCTGCAAAATCATAAATACAAAACGTATACATTTTTTTTAGTTCTAAACAGGTACAATCCTCTCAGCAATTACCTCATTGCAATCTGTAGTATAATTGGAGATGGTGTTTGATTGAAATGGTTTACCTTGTTTAGAATGAATAATAAACAATCAACATCCAGCAAAGAAATGAAAATGACTTCAGGGACTGTTGTTCCAAAGCCTGCTTGTTCAGCTCCTCATTTAAACGTTTCTCGATGAATACTTATTCTCCCATCCTCTATGTAGAGGGTATTTGAAGTCCTTGCTGCAGAAATATTTACTCAATGGAACAAGAACATGAAGAAAGAGGCAAGCTCCTGAGCTCCTACTAACTGTTCACACATATATTGAAATGAGAATTCGGCACTTTATGCATTAATAGCAGGGTGACTGAACGGATTGGATGTGCGATGGTAGTTTTATAAACACAGAGCAGATGATGCAGGGCTCTGGTTTGTCTATTATTCTGAGTTCTCAAGAGAACTTCAGAAAGAGGACATGGAAAAGACGGAGAAACAAAACAAATCTAATAAAACAGTTTACACTGCCTGGGAAGAAAACTGAATACAAAACAAACCAAGTGAATAAAAAGAGAATAGAAAGCACAAACGAAGCTCATACATATGAGATCAAACACTGCCTGATTGAGAACGAGTTCGAAATTCAGACTTTTTCCACAACAAACAAATATTTTATCTTCTAATGAGTGTATAACTGTATATTGTTGATTATTTACTAGTAGAGTTGGACTAAATGATTGTATATATAATGCAACAGCAGAAATGTATTAATTTGTTGAGATTCTGCAATACCGTTTTGATACTGTGCAGGGATGACGTTTTTCTGTAGGCCAAACCCTAACCCTAACCCGGGTGTTAGCAGTGCAAGGGCTCCCCTCGTAAAAAAGTAAATGGGATTTTTATTTGATCTTTTAAATAATAATCTGCAGAGAAAAAATAAATAAAAATTGGACTGATTCAGTTAAACTCAGATGCACCTCAGCACCAAACCAGTAGCACTCCTCCATTTATTCCCTCTTTCTCCCTTTCTACTCCTTCTGCCCTCCCATACAATCAATCAGTGTCATTCTAAAACACACTGAACAACTGGGATTCCAGTGATGGCTGTAATGGAACAGAAGGCCTATTTTTGTTGAGATACAATTGTTTTGTGATGTGCATCTATGTTATGTAGAAATTAGAGATGGAGAGTAGAAGTTGTTTTTCAAGGAAAGAAATGCAGCCTTGCCATTTTGTTGTCATTACTTTCCCCACACTCACCTTCCCCCAGGCACAAATTGACAATAAACTTTCCCCTTGCTTTGTTGATGGTAAGCCAACTTTATTCACCCAAGGCCAGTGAAGCTATAAGGGTATGAGCTGCATTCCCAAGCAGACAGGTAAAGATACTTTGGCTTTTAATACAATAATAATATATAAACTTGTTTGAATACAATTTGTAGTTCCATCCATCCATCCATCTTCTCCCGCTTTTCCGTCAGGGTCGCGGAGGTAACAGCTCCAGCAGAGAGCCCCAAACTTCTCTTTCCCTGGCAACATCAACCAGCTCTGACTGGGGGATTCCAAGGCGCTCCCAGGCCAGCGAAGAGATATAATCCCTCTACCTGGTCCTAGGTCTACCCCTCGGTCTCTTCCAAGCTGGACGTGCCTGGAACACCTCCCTAGGGAGGCGCCTAGGTGGCATCCTCACTAGGTGCCCGAACCACCTCAACTGGCTCCTTTCAACGCGAAGGAGCAGCGGTTCTACTCCGAGTCCCTCCCGGATGACTGAACTTCTCACCTTATCCCTAAGGGAGATGCCAGCCACCCTGCGGAAAAATCCCATTTCGGCCGCTTGTATCCGCGATCTCGTTCTTTCGGTCATGACCATCCTTCATGATCATAGGTGAGGGTAGGAACGAAAATGGCCTGGTAGACAGAGAGCTTTGCCTTCTGGCTCAGCTCTCTTTTCGTCACAACGGTGCGGTAAAGCGACTGCAGCACTGCTCCCGCTGCTCCGATTCTCCGGCCCATCTCACGCTCCATTGTTCCTTCACTCGAGAACAAGACCCCGAGATACTTGAACTCCTTCACTTGGGGTAAGGCTTCATTCCCTACCTGGAGCGGACAGTCCATTGGTTTCCTACTGAGAACCATGGCCTCAGATTTGGAGGTGCTGATCCTCATCCCAGCCGCTTCACACTCGGCCGCGAACCGATCCAGTGAGTGCTGCAGGTCACAGACCAATGAAGCCATTAGGACCACATCATCTGCAAAAAGCAGTGGTGCAATCCTTAGCCCACCGAACTGCAGACCCCCTCCCCCACAACTATGCGTCGAAATCCTGTCCATGAATATCACAAACAGGATTGGTGACAAAGCGCAGCCCTGGCGGAGGCCAACCCTCACCGGAAATTGGTCCGACGTGCTACCGAGGACCCGGACACAGCTCTCGCTTTGGGAGTACAGAGATTGGATGGCCCTGAGTAGAGACCCCCCTCACCACATACTCCGGCACCTCCTACAGTATCTCCCTGGGAACCCGGTCATACGCCTTGTCCAAATCCACAAAGCACATGTAGATCAGATGAGTGTACTCCCAGGCCCCCTCCAGGATCCTTGCAAGAGTGAAAAGCTGGTTCGTCGTTCCACAGCCAGGACGAAAACCACATTGTTCCTCCTCAATCTGAGGTTCGACAATCGGCAATTTGTAGTTGAACATTAAAAAAGTAAAGTGCTTCTGGATCGATTAATACTGGCTTAGAAAAAAAAATTGAGTTTATCATTCCCTTCAAATGGGGCGAAGCCTGCAAGCTAGTTCAGGCAGTCAACTCGATGAGCAATGAACCAATCACAGTCTCCTAAATCTGCCGCTCTATTTAAGCTGTCAGATCTGCCTACCTCTGCCTCGCTAATGCTGCTGCTGCTTCCATGCTGCTAATGCGTTCACCTCACTGCTGCTGCTGCATCCACATTGGCAAAGCTTGTCTGCCCCACCACCACCCCAGCTTCCACCTGTACGCTCGGGGGGTTAGTTCTCTAATCATCACTCAATGTTATATGTTAATATGTGAGTGATGAGGCCCTAGCCTAGATGCCAAACTCAAACTATATACTGCTTCTAATAAACAAATCAAAGAAACATAGTTGTCTGACTGAATTGTCTATATCCAATCGCCAACTGAAAAGAAGTCTACAACTCAAACGTCCATTTTATTTTTTAGCAAAAAACAGTATCCATTTGTGAACAGCAAACCACTTAGAAAACTAAACATTACTATATGACATAATAGTAACCACCTGTTTTTAACCAAAAGCTTTTTCTTCTTGTTGCTTGATGAAAGAAGACAAAACTGTCAACTAAATAATTCTCTCATGCTAGTCCTGCAGTTTCAGTATAAATATTGCACTTTCTGTGGCCCAGAAAAAATAATAATCTCAGAAACTAAAAACAAACTCATCTTGAAAATTCTAGGTAGTTATTTCGAAATATAGTTATATTTATTAAGTAGAAAATAAGTGTGTAATAATTAGGAAAACAGAAAGAGGCAGCATAAACGCAGCGCCAAAGATAGCCCTTACTCTCGGATACAGATCACCTTTCCCTGTCTGTATACTGATCAGTGTGTGTGTGTGTGTGTGTGTCTGTGTGTGTGTTTGTGAGTTCCATAGCCAGCCATCACACCTACCCACAGGAGACTAAGGTGTTCTGATAGAGACACACAACAAAAGGTCAAACCCACATACCTACACACTCTAACAATACAGACACACACACAATCAAACGACACACAATGCCCGAGCGGAGGCAGCGGAAAGCTTTGAGTGGGCTAAGAGAAGGAAAACAACAACTGAACCGTCTTCATCTTAATTTACATTCAATTGGGGGAGCTTTATAGCAGCAGCTGCAGTCATGGAGGGTTGAATCAGTGAGGAAGAAATAAATAAATGCAGGCACACAAGCTGTGTACTCAGGAAATGCAATATTTTTAAGTGTTAGCAACGGCAATAACACAGCACTATTCCCTCTGAAGCTTTTTAATCCAGCTGATGAATGGTATGATCAATATACCCAATGAGTCAAAAATACACTGGGTTAGAAGATAGAATGAAACCCTCTTTATTGTCACATACATGCACACAGCAGAGCACACAGTGAAATTTGTCCTCTGCATTTAACCCATCCTAGTGCTAGGAGCAGTGGGCAGCTATTGCGCAGCGCCCGGGGAGCAATGGGAAGGGGGGATTGGAGGTGTCCAGTGCCTTGCTCAAGGGCACCACAGCAGGGCCTAGGAGGTGAACTGGGACCTCTCCAAGTAGCAGTCCACTTTCCATATTTTTTAAAGTCTGTTCGGGGACTTGAACCGGCGACCCTACAATTCCCAGCCCAAGCTGGCTGAGCCACTGCTGGACACAAAAACGTATGCCCCGTGTGAGGGTTGCTTCCTTGTTCGAGGAAAGTGAAAAATAAGAGAAGGTCAAATTAAAATGCCACTGTATTTTAAGATAATAGGAGGTTGGCAAAGGAACTGGTGATAACTTGCGAGATATTTGTTCTTTACTTGGAATTGAGAGGACAGTAGATCTAATAACAGTGGCTGCTCTCTGGGCATTTTCTCCAGTTAGTGCCTCTAGAGAGCTGCAGTCAACACTTAAAGGTCATTTTTCAGAAACATAAGAGGCCTGCAGAACTAATGTTCTGCCTTTTTGCTGCCACTTACCTCTTTCCAAACAACTCATTTAGTGTTACAGTTCAATTCTAGGGTTATCATTGTTTCTAATAAGGTAAAGGTACCTATTGAGTGGGGAGATACATTCCTGTATACTTTGTTATTTTCAGTCTATCTGGAGACGAAAGACATACTTAGAGATAGAATAAGTCACAATGACCTAGACCTATGTGCACTAAATTATAATCACTTCATTCTTCAGTCCAAGTGGTTGTTTGTGCAACATTTGGAAAGAAAAATAGTTCACAACAATTGGACAGATTGAACAACAACCAGAAAATGTAATGCCTCACATAAATATGAACATTGAAACCAGGGCATTAAAACAGCTATTGAACAGAACAACACTAACGGAAGTTCTAAAACTATAAAACATGCCAAAAAGAATAACTGAAGACACAGTTTGAATTGAGAAGGAGTCTTTGTCCTTTGAATTAAACGTGTATAAGAATTCAGAAATCCAAAGAACTTGATTATCAATGAAAGTATTTGTGGTGTCGAGTCATTAAAGCAGGTATTTAATAAGTTCTTGTGACAACATTTAAAAAAGTCAGCCAAAAGCAGGAGTTGGAGGAATAAACCTGGACCCCAAAGCAGCTGTAAAGCCACAACCCGGTGCTGTACAGACGTTTTGTTTGAAGATATTTATTTGTTTTAACTCCGCATTGATGAATTCCACTGGGAGAAGAAGGATCTGGTTGAGCAGTGGGGAACCCTTTCATGTGTTGAAACTGTCAATGATTAAGACCGGTTACAGTTTTTCTTAGTATTTTTGGATGAAGCCCAGCACTGTAACAATGCAGAGAGCCACTGATTAGGGTCTGTTGGACATTACAGAAATGTTTAAAAGCCTGCAATGTATCCGATCAGAGGATTCAAATAACAAATATGATTACATAATGGTTTTAGTTTAAGCAACATTGTAGATAATCAGTTGTTGAAATCAATTTAAGGGGGTGTGCGTTGCTTATTTTACTGAAAGTTTCAATGAGCCATTTATGTCTAGGAAGCTTCTAAGGGGCTTATTTCAGTTTCATGTTGTTTAACCAATAATATAGGCTGTGGGTTGGAAACTCATCAAAAATGTACCATTGTCATAAAAAAAAAAGAAGAAAGATTCACAAACTGCTTCTTGTCTTAAATGTTGTTAGAAACACACTTTAGGTGTGGTAAGTTTAATATTTTATCAGGACATCAGTCAATAGAAATGTCGTGGCTTCTACAAAAGTGTCAATCATTATTTCCCCATGTCAATACTTGAGGATGTACCCATGTGATTTTCACTTTCACTATTCTCTTTAGTATCAAGTTTGCCAATGAACACAATGTATTGTCCATGGCATCAACATTATGTAACATCTGGTAATATTCTGCAAATATCTAATTGTATTTTCAATCTCTTGGATATACGTGTCTGTCATTTTTGTCATTTCTTCAATCTGAATACAATGAAGGGAAATGTAATGTTGTCTGCTGTTTTCAAACAAACACTTTCATTCACACGAAACGTTTCTGCTTTTCCTCAATATTTAAATAATCCTTATGAATATTTACAGTGACTTTGTGCATTATATATTCTAAACTAACAAGGAAATGCTGTTACATTTTTCAAATGTATTGAGCGGACACATCAAATTTCCTTCACAACTATAACATTCAAGCTTTGTCAGAAGCTATAAAGGCAGGTATCTGAAAAAATAACCTGCATGAGCAATTCTTTTGTAATTTGAGGGAACTGACCCTTCAAATATTACCGGCTATATTTCGACAAGTTCCTGTCTGAGGGAAATTGTCCATTTTATTTATTTTCCCTTTTGGGGGAGTGAGCACACCATCACATTTGACTGGACAGTCCATTAGCTTAGAGCACAGAGGAATAGGATGCTGCTGAGACGGAGACCTAAAAAAGGACTGAATAAGGTTGTGAGAAACTTTATGGGCTTTCAAATGTGTGTAGTACTGTGCACAAACAGTGACAGTGTGTTATCAGCATGTCATGAGAACACTGCAATTTCAGATCAAAATGTGTGTGTACAATCCTTATCAGAGCTTGCTTTCCATATCACATAATCAGGGTGTTTCCAGAACACACAAACATGAGATCCACTTTAATTGGATTTGTGTGAACTTCCCACTGGAGGGGTGGGAATTAAAAATAGAGGGCCAGAGCCAAACACTTCTCATACAGACTATTACACGGAAGTCAGCGAGGGCTTTCTACTTCTCAAGAGGATGACAGCAATTACCGTGGTTGAAGAGCGGAGAGGTTAGAACCAGAGACAGATACTCTGTGTATACATACACATCTACAATACACAGTGTCACTACTTTCCTTTCGTGCAGATACACTTCACTAGTTTTGTGAAACTTCTTACATAAAGTTACTCTTAGTGCTTAGACTGGCAACCATTCTCATAAATGGCATGTGTATCTCATGGATTGAGGCCGACATTTTCAGGCCGTGGCTCTCAAAGGCCACTTAACATCTAGATGTGGTGGCAAAAGTATGTTATCGGAGGATAAAATTTAATCGGATGTAAAAAAAAAATGCAGAAAAGGTATATCAAAGCAACTTAACAGTGCCTTTCTTCACTAAAACATTCCAACAGGTGAAACATATAAAGAATGAAAATATACAGATGCAAACAATCAGTCTCTATTTTGTTGGGAAGTTAAATGAGGTCAGAATTCCCTTATTTTTCATGCAAACAACTTTGAAATTAAAGTTTACCGCCAAAACATCTTTTAAGATATCCTTTGAACCAATTGTGATAAGGTGGTATTTGAATTGGCCCAATACAAATTTCTAACTAACGTGTTTCTCTACACTACTCGCACTCCTTTTCTAGCAGTTCTCTGATTGGTGCTCATGGTAAAAACCTAACAAATACACGATAGGTTAAAATATTGTAAAAAGCAAAGTGGCGATGCTAGTCCATCATAAAGTGTGGTGAAATTGAGATCGCCATCAAAGAAACAAAACCCATCAACAGCAGCGCTTTTTGCAAGAAGCTATCCTGCTACTGGGAACAACGGCTCCCTAGCGGTTTCCTGCTGGACAGAACTTGCACACACCTCAGAAGATAAATGGCCAGTGAGTCAGGCAGACTAGGCAAACAATTCAACTGAAAAACATCTTCGCCCCTGCACTCCCTCCACTTCTACAAGTTGGAGAGGGGGTTAAGAGGGGGTTAACAAGGGGAAGGATAGGGGTAACACACCTCTTGGAAGCAAAATCTCCTCCTGTATCAAGTGTAAAATAGTTCCTTGTTTCCGGAGAGTTTGCCAAACCCCAAAAATATCTTCTTTCCAGAAATATATAATCCCCAACTTGAACAAGAATCTTACAATGTGTCTGGAATGACCTGATGAAACCTTCTATAACCAGAAATGACAATATAGATTTAGTTTAATACCATTAGATTGAACAAACCTGTGTGAGAAGTAAATGTGCACATTTGGTTTCCACACGCAGACCTCCTTATATGAAAAGCAAACTGTCTAGAATCAACCTCTGAGGTACCGTAACCCCCAACTCTCCTCTACTCAAAGCAAATATAAAATACCCAAAGTAAATATTATACAAACTGCTGCAATTGCATGTGACCCATAATAGGTTGTGGAAAAAATAGTTATCTTTTCATCTATGGATCTTTTCTACATCAGTATTGTTTGAAGTCATTGAGTCAACAGCGCTAACCAAAGATAGAATAATGATAACGTCTAGAAGGGCACTGGGGGATGGAGCAGACCTCCACCAAGGCTGTCTCCATTGCTGAAAAATATGCTGTGTATGCACCCGGGGATTCAGATCTGGTTTTAACATTTAATGAGTTCTTCCTTCCACCAACTTTCATGAAAATCTGGCCAGTAGTTTTTCTGTAATTGTGTAGCCAAAAAGTCAAACAAACTAAAGAATCAAAACAAAAACATAACCTATAGAACCTGTGAAATAAGCATGCATGCAACGTACTAAGTAAATGAAGGATACAGTATGAGGTATTTAGTACTCAGAACATGTGCTGTTGTTTTACCCCTCCAAGGTCTTTATGCTCCCAGCCCTCCAGCAATGAAATCGTGGGTGGCCACAAGTGAGCACAAGTGTGTACACTATGTGGACTTGAGAGACAAATAAAGATTTGGTGTGTGACTTTTTAAAATTGGACGTTGCCTTGTGTGTATGTGGATGTTTGTGTTGGTCTAGAACTGTGCCAGCACGGCTGAAAAAAGTGTTCCGGCTGCCAGTTTGATGCGTGTGGGTGGGTTTATGCGGCTGATCTGTGGGATTCTGATATACTCCTGACCGAGTTGGTCTACTGCTTTTGCCCCGAGGCTGCGGCTCTCTCTGGCAGGTGGAATCTCAGATACACACATATACAGTACGCACACACCTTGTCTGTGTGTGTTAGGCAGAAAGATCCACACCTGGAAATATTAAGTGAGAACAGCGAAGGGACTAAAACTTCACTGGCTGAGCACCCACCATCAACTGCTGTAATGTATATGCACAGCGACCAACGTTCCTTAGTAATTATTTATGTATCGATAAAGGCAATTGAGCATTGCATTAACTGGGTCGTATGAAAACACATGAGGAAGCTGCACACTCATAACTCTGAAGTGTTCATTCATTTTAACTTGTGATTTACGAAAAGTCTCACTTGGAGTGCCTCAATTCTTTATCACTGAACTAGCATCTTAATAAATTGGTGTTGCTTTGCTTTGACAGTGTTATATCCATCGTGTATTGACTGCATGGCTTTGAGACGACACAAGTTACTAAAACAAGGATTTTACAGGATGTGGCTCTGTAGTGCACTGATCTTCGGATCAGGGGGGCACTAGTTCAAATTCCACTGCAGTCGGCATGTCGTTGTAGATTGCCCACAGTATTGAATATACAGTAGTTTAGTCGCTTTGGATGAAAGCAAGTGAGATTTAATTTAATGCAATGTAAAATGGGAGATTGCTAGAGACATGATTGTTTTTCTACTGGACTTGTAGCATTGATGGAATCACTAAACCTTTGGTATGGACATGGGAACTTGCCAGAATCTTGTGCGATTGATTGAGTATTAAAGGATGTTGTAATTGACTGAATTAATTTAACTTGAATATGGTCTCTCCAGTATCACTAACTCAGGTATTGGCCCCTTGATAGCAGCTCCACAGATTAACTGACAGATCAGTTCATATTAAAAATGCAGATCACTGCATTGATCATTTTAGCTGACTGACAATATGATTACCTACTGAACCATATTCATTAAATACTGTGATTAAAGGAAAACAATTATATGTCTAAACCTGATTTAAAGATCCATATCTTCTATTGGAGCATCTGATGAGTCGTGATCATGCAATGTTTCTGTAGATGTACAGATGAATATTAAGAAACAGATGGTTAACGAACCCAAGGTGACATTCCCTAAGATGGATAATTGGATTTGATCTCTAAAGCGATTTATGGCCGCATGAACCTTTTCTGCAGCTGCAGATTTGGTCTTAAATTGCTCAACATAATTTTGCTCACTCTAATGGAAAATATACAAAGAGAAGAGTACATGGGGGTGTATTCTATCACCCGGAGCAGCGTGTTGCTCTGAGTCGGGCTTTAACTCTATTGAAAAAAAACATTTTCTAGGACATTTCCAATGACAGAGTAATATGTTCCTTTTTGTAGCCTAATTTAAAAAAGAGTAGGAGACACTTCAGACATTATGGGCCATTAGGGCGGCTGCATAACCCCGAAACAGGTGTGATTCATAGGTATGCGCCAAAGACATGCATGAACATACAACTGACCACTTTATTATATTAGCATATTAAACTATGATTTCTTACTGAAGCAATCCTTTCCTCTCAGCAAATCTCATGAAACAAAGGGTTGGATGCATTTGTGGGCCAAGGTACAGTTAATACTAATAATAGTTCTGTAAATGAAGGCCAATCAAATTTGAACATAATACAATCGGACTGTCGGACAAGTGCTTGATTGAGTAGTAATGAAAAGGACACAAGGTCCCTCAAGTACCCTGAAGAGAATGGATATGAAGGTGACGCCATTATTTAATTAGAAGTTGGTTGGAAAAAAGCATATCCACCAATGGACCAGAAACTATTTTTATATTGGCAGTGATGGCTGAAAGTACGACCTTTTTCATCTCTCACTGCACAAGCTTGAGTTATCACAGGATCAACACCATGATCAACAACGGTTCCACTCTTTAGAAGTGACACGAGTACTGGGATTGGCAGCTGTTGGATGGCACAGACAGCTGTAAGCATTTGATTACAGCTCTTCTTGGGCTGCTTTTCACTTTAAGAAGAGGAACACAGGTTTGCAACGTGACTTTATAGCCATTTGAAAGCCACAGCAGTTCTGTCCATCAGCATCATCTTAGAAAGCTACAGTATAGACAGCCATAGACCCGTCTCCTCTGATTCAGATTTTGTATTTTTGGAGCGGTGGTGCGAACTTGTATAATTCTGTGTTAAGTATTATTTGCTCGTATAATATCCAAAAAGCTTGTTTTATAGAACTGTACATACAATATTCAAGTCTGTGCACACTGTGTGAAGCGTCTATGTGTACATGATTCTGAGAAGCTACTTATTGGATGTAATCTTGCATATGTTAATATTTGCACATGGGTTTTAGAGTCACCATCAGAGTGAAGAAATGATGTTGACTGTATCTCAATTTAGAGTGTTTTATTTGCCGTTTGTTACAGGCTCACAGTGAAAGGCACAAAAACCTTGAACAAAAAATAGGTTCAAAGACTGGAGTGAAACAAATTCTTTGTAAAACCAACAAACTCTCTGAAAAGCAGCAAGCATTGTGGCGTCTTTGGGTACTGTTTATTCTGACTACAAAGGCAAACAAGATGGCAACATAACTTTTGAACTTTATACAAAACAAACTGACGGATGTTCATGAATCTTTGTCGAAGATGTAGCTTGGACCACGAAAGAAGCAATTACTTTTTCGAAAAACAGGTTGTATGAATTAAATATTTCACATTGCTAGATATTTCGAGTGAAAACCCCCTCAAGTGGTAACAACAACTCGTAAACAGCAATGTGTTGTTCCAACTGTTTGAGAAATAAAATAAAACACATCTTCAAATTGTCTATGTAGTTTCCAAATGACAACTTAAAGCTAACGAGCATAAGATAGTGTGATGTATGGCTTCCCAATTTGGGAAATGGGACAATCCATGAAGCTTGCTAATGCAAATTCTAGTTTATTGTCTAGTGTTTTTGTTGGTTCATCTGCTGTTGTGTTTCTCTGTGAGTACAATATACTATACTGTAACCTGAACAATTAACATTTAATTAAACTGTATTATTCCCTCCAATGGGCTAAATCAATTTTAAAGTTAGGATTTGTAAAGCATTATCACTAAATGATTGAAATACTATATTACAACCAGTGTCCTCGGAAATGTACAAGAAAATGTGTAAATGCGACCCCTGCCAGTGCTGATGCATGGTAGACAGCCTCGGTGGCAGTGAGCCAGCAGCTCCAGCTAGAAAGCAGCTGAAGATGAAAAGGAATGCACAGAAGAAATGCAAAGCGCTCAGCTAAATCCTCCCCAATGATTTAGACACGCAGCGTCCAGCCACTGTGAATCTCAGAAACCCACACAGGGGCATTTAAAAAACAGTTTGATGAGCACTTTCCCTCCCTGCATTTAGAAAAGAAGGATATGAATATATCTCGCTATATCTTATGGAGTGCATTAATTCAAACATGTCATCAAAGGGTTACATACACACCGTATTTTCACACACAGTGATTTTCAGTGGCCAAGGGAAGCCTTCTAATTTACACTTTAATGATAGGAAGCTGACACAAATGCAAAATCTTTCTACATTTACAGGCTAATCTCTCTCATCCTTAAGGACTAGACAGCACACTGCATGGGGTCAAATAAAAATTGGATTCACGATGCTCACTCTGAGAGATATGACCTGCACTTCTTGCATATTGATAACAAATTAACATTTGAAAGTAGCCAAGGACATTGGACTGTCCCAACAGTTTGGTTCTGAAGAGGCCTTTGGGAAACGTAACATGTATTCATATCCGAATGTGGCCGATTATTAATTGAATTGTATCAGTCAAGGCCACTGGAGGGTACACTGACTGATTATAGAACAAGGTCAATTGACTGAATGCTACTTTTATCAGGTATGACTCAGGGTATTACACAGAGGTTAGACAGAACTGAATTAACACCTGCTTGGGGTGCAGGTGGGTATTGGGACTGTATTGGAGTGGGGCCAGGATATACCCCTCAACGGAGAAAGACTGCCTGCAACCCATTACTCTCCCAGGATACAAATTGCATTAATATGTTTTCAAATCAAATAAAACAGATTGGCCCTATCCTATAAATGATATGCATTACTATACTATTATTATAAAGAGTGCATATATCTCAATGCATGTTTATTGATTAAAATATAGCAGACAACAGCAGGTTTCTCTATGGTTTACAAAAATACTAACAGACTTAAATGCTTAGGTGAATGTTGTAGTAACTGTGAGTTTACTATACAGCTAACTAGCTAGCAAATGGTTTTCCACTCCAAGTTAAAGGCCGGCTGACATCCAACTGACAGCCAAATGCCTCATTATTCCCAGACACCGGTAGTCTGTAACCTGCCAGTGGTTTTCAGACTCTCACAATGTAACTGGCTGAACAAGTGGAGTCAGAGTAAACAAGCAACTTTTCTCATTGTTAACAATTCTGCTCCAGGAAGGGCTTGACCGACAGTTAAAAGAGGAAACCGTGATTCCATTGCAAAGCAGCAAAAGGAAGTGTTATGGTTGTATACGGACAACTTTTTAGATTGTATCATAGCTTTAAGGAAAACAGATGGGATGTTTTGTGATGGCTGGATTTTTTATCAAAAATGGTGTCAACTTTTTATTTTATTTGGGGCAATATAACAATTCACACCAGTTAATTGATCGACAAAATCAATAAAATGTAAACATAACCAAACCTAGTGTCTGATAACTTCAAAATATCCACATACTTGCAAGTAGAACACGTAGAGGTACCATTTTACAAAGAAAATATTAAATATTCAAGGGATTACACTAAGTTTAAACCATAATTTTATACTAAGTTAAACAGAAGAATGAGATGTCAACATGGATCTGTCAAACTCGAATCAGCTCAGCAGAAGACAGTGAGTGATTGATCTTCCTGCGGGGTAACTTTGTGACTGCATTGTCAGATAAGTGTGCACAGGGCTCCGATGAGCGGGACAAGCTGACACACATCCCACCAAACCAAATCATTCCACATTTCAAAGCTCAGAGATGCTCACGAAAACAGCCGGGCAAAATCCATCTTTCTGACAGAGTCATTTCCAAAGCCTGAAGCTCCAACGGGGCTCCTGGATGCACTTCTGAGTGTTGCCCGCCTGGGAGTAAGCGTGTCAATGTGTGTGTGTGTGTGTGTGTGTGTGTGTGTGTGTGTGTGTGTGTGTGTGTGTGTGTGTGTGAAAGGTATCGAGCTTAAGAAGATAGAGTGTGACTCATGTAATACAAAATATAAAACGGTGTGTTGGTTGTTTCTGCTTTCTTTAAGCTATGCAATAGAACAAGAGTGTTACTTAGCTATTTAGTCATGCACCCTTTGGTTTCACTAGGTGTCTATGTGCCGGCTCGTATGAGTCTGTGCCCAGTGTTTGTGTGTGTAAAGGATAAGATTACTGGTGTGGACACATGAAAGTGTTTTTCATATTTCTCCACAAATACAACGATTCAAACAAGTCGCCTCTCAGCACTATGTGGGTGTGTGAGTGTGTGTGTGTGTGTGTGTAGCATCTCTCCTAAAAAATACAAAAAACAGACAGCATGGTACAATTTGAATCCAAGGATTATAACCTGAGGCAAATTGACTGACTGAACTGGACCGTATGGTAACAATCCTGTGAGTGCAGGGATGACACCCCAGATCTAACAAAAATACGCTTGCTCTCTCATACTCACAAATCTCGTTGATTATGTCCCCATGAGGTTTCTCCATTGTACATTCATTCCCTTTTTCAGCACAAGCCGTGTCACTTATTCTGATCTTGCATCTAAACCAAGGCTTGTATCACCAACTGTAGAAGTTTTGTTCCATGTTTCAGCCAACTCAGCCATATTGTTGGCATTTGTAGCCAGCCTTCAGTTAATAGTTGTTAAACAGGTTCATAAAGACCAACATTCTCCATGTTGGGACGATAAGTTGTTTCAAAGAATTGGACAATTTTGGTAAATGATAATACATGAGATTTCCTGAAACAAAACAAGTTGATATGAAACATACACAAAAAGCCAATGCTGTGTTGAATTGATTTAAGATGGTATAAGAAGTCTAGCTTTTAATGTAATGGATGGTTTTTAGTGTCCACCGGAAAGAAGCAGGCACGTAACAACATAGTCATGATAACAAGGGACGGAGATCTCTGAAAAGAAGCATTCCTCAATAGGCTCATAACATATTCTAAAGAAACAGGTACCTAAAAGAGTGACCCAGAACTACTAAAAAGACTTTTGATTGCCGAATGATGGCTAGGTAAAGAAGCGACCACCCCTACACAAGCCAACTGTGCAAATGCAGGAAGAGTGGGGTCACAGAGCTTTGAAACCATTTGGAGCAAAATGAGGTGCTTCAGCATGAAACTTTTCCTCCAGTTATAAAATGTTGATGAGTTAAAACTAATTTCTTGAGACCTTCAAAAGAAGTTGAGGATAGGATCAACTTGTCTGGTGTTTTGATCATTCAACTAATGAGCCGTGGAGATGGTAGTTTAGTATTAAAACAAAAACATTTTGTGTCACAATTGGAAAGCTAACAAAAGCACTTTTCATTTTAACAAGATGTTTCATCTTAATTGCTCTGCTCAGTTATAACAGGCATTAATTATTCATATGCAAAATTGCCTTTATTGAAGTTTTAGCAGAATAGATTTTTAGTGTAATATTAAAAATGAATTGAAAGTAATAGACCTCGACTCCAAATATCTGTACTGAATGTTTATGTAAGAACTTTTTTTCGAAAAGGTTCTTGCAATCGTGTCCTTGAGTCAATAAAAGTTTTCATCACCAAAGTACAATTTCAATCTTTCTCCAAAATCTCAACGCTTGCAGTGATAGAGACAAAGGATTCTCCTTTTCTGAGACTGAATTTAGTGAAGTTTGGATTAAAACTTGTTCGGAAAAAAAAACCCAATCAGCCATAAGGAATAAAATAGCATTTATAAATGGGTAAGAAATATGACATTTTATATTTGAAATAAACCTTGTGCTCTGCTTACCTGTAAATGGGATCCTGCATCACCATCATCTTGCTCTCATCCCATGTCCACTCCTTCTTCTGTAGAAACGGAAACAAAATGGAAAATGTAAACCAAGTTTAAGATTGTAAATAAGTAAGCCAAAGACTGAAGGAATGGAATACAACTCATTCTATTAGATGAACATTGAATCAGAAACTGTAAATTATTTCTGCCCCTTGTCTCGTAATCAAAAGTGAACTAAGATTATGTCTATGTGTGTAGATAACGTAACATTTATTTATATTTCTACTTTGCTCTGGCCATCGGTTTCAATTTACCTTCCAGTTTAATGTCATGATCAAAATGTCAACACATGAGCAGTGCGCGGTATTATTCATATTGATTTCTATCTCCACAGAGCTTTGTTGATTCAATCAGTCAATCACTCTCATCGCTGGTCTTTCTTCGCCTCTGAGGCTCTCAGAGATGTAAATAGATTGCTGACCGTCAATCTTGACATTTCAGCTTCTGGGCCAGCAAGACAAATGAGACGAGAAAACAGGCAAAGACAAAACATCCTTCAATCGACCGGCCTTTCATTCAAGACCGCCGCTTAATTTGACACTGAGTCTTCGGTGATGGCTTTAATATGTACCTCATCAGCCAGTACAAGATAGAAGGGACATTCGTATAAATCACTTCCTACCAATCATGTCTCTATCGGTAATTTTGAAAAGGAGGAAAGTAGAGGTTGGATGAATGCTGGTTCCTTAACTTTCCTCAATGTTAATCCCAATTTCAATCTTTTGTTTAATTATACCTTGAATGTTGGCATGGTTTGGCAGGTCAATTTGGCTGTCAGTATGCGATCTGAGTGAAGTACAGATGAATGACACATGCATAGACTTCAATACGAGATGCAAGTCAAGTATGAAGGCAAATAGAATATAAAATGTACGTCTTCCTATGTTTTTTTCAGTTGGTCTCACACCTATGTAAGTGTTAGTTGATATTCTGTCTTGTAAGCCAGTGTCACTGTGTTAAATTTGCGCTGCTTTTGGCTTGCTCTCCAACACATTATACTTGATAGGCTAAGGGTGAGAAATCTCTAACCAATCACGGCAGACCATTTAACTCTGTCCCTGATAGAGGGTTTAAAGAGGTGCTGCAGCAGAGGCAGTATGAAAAAAGTAAAGCATGTACACATGTCACAATAGAGGCACAAAATGTGAAACTGAAATGTGTAATATAGGGCCCCCAACACTGTGTAAGACAGGATGTAAGACATCACCCAAGCGCGAAATACGTTTTGATGTGAGTCCTTTCTCAAAATACATGTAGGATGTTATGCTAAATATGACAGATGGCAAAAAATGCAAAACCCATGAGCCTCAGCTGTCAGAGAGGGTAATGGTATGAGGTCGTAACAATAATCCACATACTTCATATATCATGTACTATCCACCAACATTACTGGTCACACACAAAAGTTGGCAAACACACACTTACATCACTGAGCATGTATAATGGTGTAATGAATAAGCCACTCCTGAGAGGACCATTTAGACAACTCAATTAAGACTCCTTTTAATGAGACCCTAATGTATGTCTGTGTTGTACATTGGTGTGCAATTACAAGAGAAGTTCAAAACATAGTCTTAGTCCTTTGTTACATACATTCGAAAAGACAATACAGGGACAAGGTGGAGTCGAACTACAAGGGCTCCAACGCCAGAAATATGTGGTCTGGACTAAAAACAATAACAGACTACAAAAGGACAACGAGTGGTGCTGAGGAAGTGTCTGCATCTCTCCCAGATGAACTGAACACATTTTATGCACGCTTTGAGAAGCCCCCGGCTGTGGAGGCACAAAAGGCCCAGGATCCCTGCTCACTGGTTTTAACCAGTGCAGATGTGTGTAGATCTCTGAAAAGGATCAACACACACAGGGCTCCAGGACCTGATGGCATCCCTGGCCGTGCTCTCAAGGTGTGTGCAGTTCAGCTGGCAGATGTGTTCACAGACATTTTCAATAGGTCACTGCTCCAGTCTGTAGTCCCCACATGTTTTAAAGAGTCCATCATTGTCCCTGTCCCCAAAAAGACAAAACCCATCTGCCTCAATGACTACCGCCCAGTTGCACTCACCTCCATCATCATGAAGTGCTTTGAGCGGTTAGTCAAAACTTTTATCACCTCCTCCCTCCCTGACTCACTGGACCCCCTGCAGTTTGCCTACAGAGCAAACAGGTCCACGGATGATGCCATCTCCCTCACCCTCCACACTGCCCTCTCCCACCTGGACCAGAGGAACACTTATGTGAGAATGCTGTTCATTGACTACAGTTCAGCATTCAACACCATTGTGCCCTCCAAGCTCATCATTAAGCTCAGGGACCTTGGGCTCAACAGCGCCCTCTGTGACTGGATCATGAGCTTCCTGACGGGCAGATCCCAGGCAGTGCGGATGGGGAACATCACATCCTCCACCTTGACCCTCAACACCGGAGCCCCTCAGGGTTGTGTGCTCAGCCCTCTCCTCTACTCCCTGTTCACGCACGACTGCGTGGCCACACACAGCTCCAACACCATCATCAAGTTTGCTGACGACACGACCGTCATCGGCCTGATCACAGACGGCGACGAGACGGCGTACAGAGAGGAGGTCAGAGCCCTGACATCTTGGTGCCAGGACAACAACCTCCATCTCAACGTCAGCAAAACAAAGGAGCTGATTGTGGACTACAGGAAGAGGCAGAGAGAGGCACACACACCCATCACCATCGACGGGACTCCTGTGGAGAGAGTCAGCAGCTTCAGGTTCCTCGGGGTAAACATCAGTGAGGACCTGACATGGACACATCACACCAGGGTCATATCCAAGACAGCTCGACAGCGGCTCTTCTTCCTCCGCAGGCTGCGGAAGTTCAACATGGACTCCAGGATACTCTGCAACTTCTACAGGTGCACCATCGAGAGTATCCTGACTGGCTGCATCACCACCTGGTATGGCAGTTGCACCGCCCTCAACCGTAAGACTCTACAGAGGGTGGTGAAAACTGCTCAGCACATCACCAGGACGGAGCTGCCATCCATGGAGGACCTCTACACCCAGCGGTGTAGGAAGAAGGCCGGTAGGATATTAAAGGACCCCCATCACCCCAGCAACAATCTGTTCTGTCTGCTGCCGTCTGGCAGACGGTACCGCAGCATCCGGACCAAGACCACCAGACTCAGAGACAGTTTTATACCACAGGCTATAAGACTACTGAACTCCTGAGCTGTGTGAATGTCTACTCACATCTGTTTATAGTACACACATACATATATATTATACACATCTGCCATACATATCTGTTTATAGTACACATATCTATATATTGTACATATCTGCCATATACATCTGCTATACATAATATATGCATCTGTCCATACCTCCTCATTCAACAGTGTAAAGTATTTAAATACTTTCAATGTATTCCACATATGTATATATTTCACATCCTCAAATCTTTATTGTTAATATTGTAAATATTCTTCTCTCTTTTTGCACTACTTTATTTATCTTTTGCACCATGCATGTTGAGTTGTTGGAGGAGCACGCGACATAAGATTTTCATTGCCAACATATACGCTGTATCTGCTGTGCATATGACAAATAAAACCTTGAAACCTTGAAACCTTCAATAGAGAAGTCGTTGATGATCCAATTGTTTCGTTTCTCTTTGTTAATTAGCCAGTTAGATAATAGAGAATAACTAAAGTCTTTTTATGACCTTTTCAACAGATGTCGTTCAAACCACAGCAATAAAATGAAAATAAATGATTTGAAATAGTCGCTTATAAAAGTGACTACTTCAGTCAGTTCTGTCAAGGTAATACGTTTATCATTTTAGGAGAAAACTGGTGGAGCTGATGGAGCATATTTGTACGGAATTTAGAGGGAACACTCTTTTCATCTGAACACGGCATGCAATGAAGAGAGAATATCAACAAATCAGAAGGAGTCTATTCAAGTTTTATTCCACCAACAAACCAGTATAATTTGACTTCTGAAAGGGAGAAATAATCTGCTGACCTTTTCGCACCAATTTTTCATCAGCCAATCAGATGTTTTAGCTATTCCTATAAATATTAAATCTGGTAAAACAACTCAATGAGAGTCTCTGTCCCGGCAGATTGTTATCTGTCAGAACACTTCTCACACAAGATGATGGTTGACAGTCATTGCTCATTGTATTAATATTAAATACATTTTAAAAAGACTCCAGCTGAGTCCAGCAGAGCAGCATAGAACCTTGAAGGACAGTGAATGGTTTCAAGTCTGGATCAATGAAGATGAAAAGCTGAAGGCTTGGTGAGGAGAGTGGACGGCAATCCTAAGGGACTTCTGTTTGTTTCCATCCACCTGTCAGACTCTCAAAGATTCTCAAAGCCTGTTTGTCTCTGAGCATTAGAGCTGTCACCACCAGGAAACACAGATCCACTTGTCTCAGCACTGTTCTCCTTCGGCTTCTTCAGGTTTATATTTGCTCTTTCTTCTCATCTTTAAACTCTTCCTTCTCTTTTCATCCCGTCTCTTTGCTTTTCAGGACCTCTCCATTTCTTTATCTTCCCCAATCCTTTCAATTCCTCTCAGGCCCTTTCTCCTACCTTTCGAAGCCTCTGTTCTCACCTCTGTCTGCCAAGTACAAGAGGAGGATTGATCACCACCTCCTGCCACTAACAGGATGCAGGCAATGAATGTGGATTGGCACAAGAAACCCTAAGGCATGAAACAATATTTCCCCCGATTATACCAACTTCATGTATTTATTGCTCTTGACAAAAGCATTTCATGGCCACATCTAAACTGTCACAACGTTACACAGCTGTCACACACATTGCTGTCTTCAATGTTATTGAGTTTACTGCAAGAGCTCATGGTTTTGGTAAAAACGATTAACTGAATTCTTGCGAGAACATGACGCCTGTATGCAAGGTGGCGCCGCAGAGTTTAACAACAATGTGCTGTCGGTGCACAAAGCTGCCTATGCCGTATGAAGCTCTATTTGACACGATTTCTATATTTTGGGAGTAATCATACATTTTTTGATGAACAGAAATATTGTTTTCTGGCATTACTTTAAAATGTTACGGGGAAAATTTGCATTTTAGTATGAAGGTGCACGCCTAAAGTAAGAGGGCGCGCGTTACCTGGTTTATACAAAACCCTGAGATTTGTCTTCATCTTAAAAGAATACTCTTTTATAGGACTTGAGGATGGAAACCTCCTGCTTTTAAATTTGAAAGAATACTACCAAAATGTGTCTAATTCACCACAGAAGAAGAACCTTAAATAGTGGAGAAGGAATATACAGTTCAATAAAAAAATGTTCACTCACTTTTTTCTTTTTCCTCAGACCCACTCTCACACCGTCGACAGACACCACGATGTTGACTTTTTTCTTCTTGATGTTTTTCACTTTAAACTCATACTGTGGAAAGAAAACAGACAGTGATCCGTGAGTATTTGTTGGCGGTTAAAATCTAGACAGTGAAGCTGCTAAAGACTCAGATATAAAACAAATGGGTTGATCTTTTCGTTGAGTCATGTGCGGATGCAGAAAAAAAAAAACATTGAATAACTTGAGAATAGTATCAGAAAAAATGTGGAAGCAACGTTCTTAATCTTTAGCAAGTAACTTTCACCATCCATCTTTACATGTAGCTATGGTCATGACCTTTTGAGTTAAAGGGATTTTACACCAACAGATGATTTCCATTTCAATCAGAAAGTGATCTAGGACTTGATAAGAAACAGATTTCCTGTAGCATGAGAAACGAGAATAACTCTTTAAGATAACCAATGAATACAAATGACAACTTTGTAAAAATGGTTTCCAGGTGATAGTTTTTCTCGCCACTTGCACTGTCAGTTATCAGGCTTTAAAATCGGAAAGGTTGTTAAATATTGATGCCTAAGTTTGCTAACTTTCTCTTAAAAGCTTGGAAAATGTAAATGTTATTATCATTATTATTATAATTATTATAATTATTATTATTATTATTATTATTATTATTATTATTATTATTATTATTATTATCTAAAATTGCCATATCATATTTTGAATAAGTTGTAAAATAGAGAATGATTAGACGACTTAAAGATTGGTCAATCAACAGAAAATAATTGTGAATTATTTGGATGATCATTGTATCACTTTAATTCCTGAAAAAAAAGGCAATGGCTGTTTTCAACAAAACAAATATAACTGTTACATGCCAAGCATTTATATGGCACCTTTCTGTAGTTAGAGTTTTCTCCAATCCTTGCTGTTTAAAACATACTGAGGCTCAAAATCCTACCGTGTAAGTACTGAGGAGGGATCATTTAAAGTTGGCAAGAAAAAGTCAATGCGCATAAGACTCCGTTGACGAAGGTACTTGACCCCGACCAAGGGCTTGAGTTAAGCTGCTATGAGGCTAATAGCAGAGAAAAAGTCCACCATTTAATTTGTGTAAAGTAACATTTAAACAGTGACTTATTGAGTTGAACTTCTTTCACATTGCCATTGAAGAAACAAAATAAAGCAGTCATTCCTCTCCACTCCAATTCAACTGTTGACTTGTATGGTGAATAGATTTGTCACAGAAATTGAGAAATAACCCTGCCGAATGAACACAGCGTGGCATGCAGACCTCTGTCAAAGCCAATTTACACACCAAAAATCAGACAACCGCCATCATCGCAACTGTCTCTAACAGAGCTGTGAGCACTGTCAGCGTTTGCATATCAATACATGGCATGTTTAAAAAGGGGCTTTAATGTTTTAGAAGACTACTGCGCTAGTATTCAAATCCAAGGACATATGCAAACCCTGCCCACCTCCCCTGCGCAATCCTCTGCATGCTGATGTTGTTCTGAATGAGTAGGGTATAATTGAATTGTATAGAAGCACCTGTAACGCTAGCCAGGATAGACATTAGCTCCAAGTACCATCTGAAATATCTATTTCTGTCTTTCAGCACTCTGAAGGAGTTGGCTAGTTGGCGTGTCCTGCTGGGTGATACATTACGATGCTTCTAAAAGTGGAGTGGACGCTCATTAAAACTTCACTTGCCAGCCATTTTTATGTAAAAAAAGGCAAGCCTGGGTCATAAAAGTCTTCCATCCCTGAGATGATGCTAGATTCACCTCATTTGCTTGAATTAAATTCTGTTCGCAGGTATCGATGCTCGTGGGAAATCTACTCGGTGCAAGGAAGTGAGAAATTGAAACCTAAGGTGGCAAGGAAATGGCAGCAGGAACAAGATAGCACTTTGTTCAGACAAGCTGACAAACGTCCCTATCTGTAGCCTACATTCAGCTGACTGATGCCACCACAGGTTTTTTAAAGCTGTTTGAACTTTGGCAGCTTCAGGTGTTCAAGGTTGCTTTTAAAAGTTTCTGGCATTACTGGTTAAAGAAAACCTGCAGGGTCACACTGCTGTTGCAGATACACTTCGGATGGTGTGTATTCTTTCTGCGTGTTCACTGAATCAGCAACACAAATTGAATGGAAGTGCATCTTGTAATGTTATTGGTGGTTTTTCCCCAGCTATTTGCCATCAATCAATAAGTCAATATGAATCTGTCAGTCAGTCACACTCTCTGTCAGAACAATGTCCTTTGCTGTCCTCTCACTCTGGTCTTTTTAAGGTCTCGATTTTATCTAATGTTGTTGCATTTTAAAAGACGAGAGTCCACATGAGAGCAGTGAAGTAGTTTTATAGCAGCATTAAAACATTCTGTTTTTGTAACAGAAAATCAGGTTTCTTAAGTATCTCTTTATCTGTAGAGCACACTCTAAGATGTTAACTTTTAATATGTCTGTTTACCACTGCTGGGATCATGAGCGCAAATTAAAATCAGACTCTGTTTGTAAAAAAGGGATAACGGCCAGCTGGTGTTCAGCCAGTAAAAAGATACACAGCCCTAGCTGTGTGGGTGTTTTTTTGGTTTTCTGATGGACCAAAACAATGCAAGGTTTGACAAGGGTCCTTTGAGGGACCCCTCTATTTGAATGTTCCAGCAG
Source organism: Eleginops maclovinus (assembly GCF_036324505.1). Taxonomy (NCBI): domain Eukaryota; kingdom Metazoa; phylum Chordata; class Actinopteri; order Perciformes; family Eleginopidae; genus Eleginops; species Eleginops maclovinus. The sequence goes on from NC_086357.1 coordinate 9,563,188, forward strand.
CTCCTGACCTGCTTTGGAAAGTTGTGTGCAGTCAGGTGTTCAAAGCTGAGTAATACATTGTTTAGAAGAAAAAAAAAATGGATTTTAGAGTTTGTAACTTCAATTATTTTATAGATAAAAAATAAATGACTCAAATGCTCAAAGTGGCCAATTTTTACTTCATATTGGTATTTCGAGAAACTCCCTCTGGAGGGAATTTTGGGATTTAAGCCCTTGCAGACCATTTTACATGCACAAAAACCTTTGTATTACACCCGAAAGGGAAAAAGCCCAAAAGTATAATAACTAAAGTCCTTAAATTAAAAAGGAAGAAATGTAAGATAAGCTGGTTTTCCATCAGAACATTAGCTGTAATGGTTGTATTAGATCGTTTAATGCACAGTCAGTGGTGGCTAAAGTTCATAGATATTTCACCTAAGTAATAGTAGTAATAGCACAGAGCAGAATGTGTCTGTCGAAGGTAGAAAACTTAAGTTGAAGTACAACAATATGGGCATCAAAATACAATTAAAAAAACAGTAGCCCTCAAGAAGTAAAATTACCACCTCACAATATCATTCACCCTCATATGCATACACAACACAGATTACTATAATGATGATTAATAATAATTAGCATTTTATGTGTCAATTTTACACAATTAAGCGTGAAGGTCTATAAAATGACACACAGCAACAAACACAGCCGGCACAAGGGAAGTCAGCAGGGCAGTTGACTTTTATTTTTTTGCATCCAATTACTGTTTGGAGGAGTGGACTGAAATAATGATGATTTACTTCACACAGCATTATTAGCATCATCTTTCAACCACTATACTCAACAACCGGTAGATACCTTCATTAAAAGGACAGGAGATGCATATACACTCCGTAGAGTATATTAGAGAGAGTTGGAGCACTTCAACCCTTATTTTCTTGTCTCGAAGTGTGTTAGTGTTTAAGTGTCTTGACATTTATGAGCATTTTTATGGGAATGTTTTAATCAGCTGTAATGTTGACTGTGCTGCTTGTGCCAGATTTAAACGTGGGTATGCCCGATGGACGGCCTGATTGACCTCCGTGGAGATGATTATAGATGCAATCAAACAGACTTTATGCAGGCTATGACTGTATGCAGCACCATACGACGGAAAGCACCTCACTATAATACGTTTGTCTAGTTCTGTCTGAAAGGGCCCCGTTATTAGATCCACACACCGATACAGATACAGCAGCGATATGATTTATAAACTCAGCGCTGCATCTATCTGTGTTACATAAGGATTTAAATGGATGCATTTAAAATACTGGCATAACATAAAGTGCTGCACTTAAGGAATCGCACAGGCATTTATTTTACAAAACCGGTCATTTATTTAGTCTGAGTTCCCTAAATGCAGCACCTCTCCACCAGACGGGGTGGGGAAGGTGTTTTAATGAGCTCACATAACAGCTCACAACACAGTTAGGATTTGTTTAGGATAATCTGTAATGTCGCTGATAAATGACACTCCTGAATGTGCACCTAAAATGCTAATACATTTGACAGTTTTTGAAAACATTTTAAATGCAAGCTCAATCATCTTTGACAGAGAAGAAAAAACAAATGGGGGGGAAAGCTAGGGCCCAGATGCTGACTGATGTCCTCTATACATTAAGTTCTTTATTTAACTCACTCAAAGCACGTTGTGTTACTGCAAGGCTGTGGTCCTTCGTAATAGTATAATGTTTCACACATTTTCCAGATGATATTTAACATTATTTTCTACACGTTATTTCAAACTTGTTTCACTTACTTTTTTTGGTAAAATTACTTGCATGTATTTCAGACATTATACAATTCACGCCAATGTAGATGGCATACATTTGGGTCAGTATTTATTTATTTTTTTAACATTAAGAAACTGACCTGAACAGAAATGAAATAATTGAGGGTGAACGGGAAATTGATTTTCGTTCTTGGCTTTGGCTAACACCATGCAATGGAGACGGAAATGTTTAGCAGATCCAGTCAAGTCAAGTTAGGTTTGTTTATCAAATTACCAGATTAATTAAAGATGAATTGATTACAAAAAAATATGTGTTGAGGCAGTTATGGTTCAGTTTGAACTTTTACATTTGACAATAATGAAAAGCTGTATTAAAAACCCAGTAAACCCAGGTATAACTGGTATTGTGCAAACATGGACTTTTTCCTGTGTTTGGCTGCACTGGGTTACAGTAAACAGGATTTCCTTGTGTACAGCAGTGTATAGACGAATCACTTCTGTATGCGAAGCAGTGGCAGGATATTAGCGTCCATGTAAACAAACGGAAATTAAATGAAAATTGAAGTCCAAGAATAGGCCCATCCATCATGCAAATAAGACTGTCTCAAATATGCAGCCACCATTTCCTGATAAACTGGACATTATTTCCTAAAGGTCCTTTTCCTGCTGTTTCCAGTATAATCCATCATATTGGCAACAAAGACGCTAAACAGCCACAATAACGTCCTCAGCCAGCGGTGCTATTTACACTAGCAGAAATATCAACTGGGAGCCCGCAGGGCACAATAAAAGTCTTTGTGGATGATCACAGTTTGTTGAGGGAGGCTGAATGTAAGAGGGGTGAAATAAAACATTCAAATAAACATTCAGACACATACAAAGCTCAGCTGAGGTCAACTAACGGCGGTCAATGTGAGTGGTCAATGATCTCAGCAGGGCAGCAGAGAGTTTTCTCCGAGCTAAAGGGCGTCTGGACTGCTCCAATGCAGGCTGTTTATTTGGCTTATTGACAAAACACTTTCTGAAATGATTATGGTGTTGTTGTTGTTGTTGTCCAACTTACTGTCCATATGTTGTATAGAAATATGTTTAAAAGATGGACAAATACAGTTACTGCTGGGGTGGCTATGCTAAGTCATGCAAAGACCAACATACACTCGGACTGGGCAAGACCTCAATATTATATTGTTATCATGAAGTGAGACTAGTTATTGTGTAAGCTTATGGGTATCATAATAACAGATTCAGAACACTTTTATATTTTTTATCTGGGTGAAAAAGCATTGCTCCATTTTAGAATGAGATAAAATAGTAGACTAAAAAGGGATAAGGAATGAACATTGATTAAAGAACTTTTGAAGATAAATGCAATACAATAAAAAAGACCACATTTAGAAATATATATTTCTGTATAAACAAGAAATTAAGTGAAATGTCCAATCGTTTTCTGTAAAAAACATATACAACATATAAACAACAGAGGTTAAAATAATAATTTTCCAGAAAATATAACAGTCATATTAAAGTAAAAGTGATTAAAATGGCTTGAATATATAGCCTTTTGTAGCTGCATTAATATCAAGTCATGTCATTTTGTACCATTATATCATTACAGCCACATTACTAATGATTTTGTATCAAAATGTGTAGTAGTTGAGTGAATATCTTTTTCTAAAGCAACATTAGTCAATGCTACGATATTGTCACAATATTAAAATATCAACGTATTTGGTCAAAAAGATCACAAACTAAAAACATGATTAAATACATTAAATATGGCCGTCGTATAGCTCAGTGTGTGGAGCTGGCGGCCATATGCTGGTGTCATCCCCTCTGTCTCCGCATTTCTGAACTGCACTATATTAAAGGCACTAGTTGCCCAACAAATTCGTAAAAAAGAATATATATATATATATTAAATATGATTAAAAAAATATACAGCATTGCCCTATTTCAGCCCCCGGGCCAATTATGGGCATTGAATTAAACTCAATTTCTATATCTAGAGAGAAAAGGATAAAGAGCAGTGTAAAGAATGTTAAAAAGGAGAAAAAAATAGAGGAATTGAGACAAAGAGCGAGAAGGGTGAGATGGTTGAGGGAGAAACGATAATTTACTGAGTTTATGAAGTTTAATTAACAACGCAAATCATTAAGCTCATAATTACAAAAAATGGAAAGTCAAGGTCGTAAACGTGCAAACTGTCGTGCTGTCATTAGGTGCTTGATGAACTGAAAAGCATGTGGGTTTAACCTTCTCAGTGACCCTCAATTTACTGCTCTGACTCAGGACTATCTTCCCCTCATATCCATAGGATGATTTTTCAAGTAGCATGCTACATTAATCCTTCAGCCAGTAGAACGTTTATAATGAGGTCGCTGGTCTCCCTGTGGTGGGTTGAGTTGTTTTAAAACATTTCATGTAGCCTAAATCAGTAGGGGATCTCTGGAAGAGCTAATGATCTGCTACTAACTTGTGGGATATCCTATATAGATGATAGTGTAACTGAGGGGTTCATTACACTGATCTTCTTGTAAATCTTAAAGGACACCTTTCACAGAAGTACTTTTGAAATATATGATGAATTATATTATCATTTTACAACAGCTACTAAAACAAAAAGCTGGAGTTCTTAAACACTACCTGCTCTCAGAAACAAATCAAACAAAAATTAAAGTTCAGAAATGAAAGTTTCCTGACTTTTACCTTGAAAAGTTATACGAGGTGTGACTCAAACAGCATCAGATATTCTTTCGCTTTGATATGTTGGTTTGGGTAGTTGTATAATTAAAGACACCCCAGGCAGCTGTCATTTATACACTGCATCAAAAGAAAGCCAGATTACTGGAGTCACTGGACTGACTGCAGGTACACCTGAGAACCGTGAGCCAATCAGAGCGAACCTTAAATCACCAGGAAAGAGGAAGCAGACAACAATACCACCAACACTTCCCCCAGGACTATGACTGCCAGACGGAGATGGAAAAAAACAACAATCAGAGCTGTTAGAGGAAGAGCAACATGAAAGGTTTACTTTCTCCAGTTTTAACCACAGGAAGAAAGTAGTGCACCCCTGTTTTCATTAGTTCAGTTTTACCTCCCTATAGCCCTTAGACATATTGTATATAGACATAATTGTTCCACTGCAGCATGTACAGCAGAAAAAAACAACCATTGCATTTAAAAGGAACATTAACAAGTATAAAAATAACAGCATGACATAATGTGATTAATTTTACGACATTATAACAAACCATAAAATAAAGGCTGTATTTGGTTTTTGTTTTTCAGTATTGCAACATTAGTTTATTCAAATACTTTGCAGTCAAAATGTGTTCATTTGTCATGTTACATAAAAACTACATTCTAGCTATAAATAAATAATAATTGTAAAAATGCATACAATCACAATCTCAATATTTTGATCGTCATTTTAGTCATAATCCCAAATCCCCTAGCCCATAACAGATAAATCATTTAAAATAAAATACTGTAAGCATTTATATAATAAATAACAATAGAAGGTATAACAAAGTAATTCAAATGTATGTTGACGATGATCAGCATTGCACATATTCTCTGAATTACCCTACCTATGATCATGAAACCTAAAGCCCTGTATGGGTGAGCTTGAACAATTACACTTTAAAATATCAGAAATGGAGCCAATTTTTTTTTTTTTAAGAAAATTGATTTTCTACAGCCAGTGTTGCATATCCACTCATCTGTGAAGAGCTCCTGCTGTATCTTCCTATTAGATCACACTCAAATTCAGTCCCAAGAGACACCGTCTTTCTAAACCTTCTTTCTTACAAACCAAAACACGTTCATCCCTTTCTCTGGGCTATACACTCACCCCCTTGAATTATTTGTATCATCTATCATAATAGTATTTCTTTAATGCTGATCACTGTATATGCATCTATGTATGTTCATGTCATTTTTTACTCCCATTCCCACCGCCATATTGATAGAACATCGGCCAAATGTAGTGCTACTCTGTACCTTTATCATATTCTTTCTTCTCTTTTACACTCCCTCACTCTACACACTGTCTCCTGCACTCTTATATTTCTATTCCACATCACCCCCCCCCCCTCCACAGACCGCTGGCTGATTCAATCTCAAGCAATGTTGTTTATAAAAAGGCATTCCATTTTCCAAACCCATTTGCGTTTAAGACACTTTAGGGTCCATCATGATTCATCAATCTCAGCAACACAACTATTTATTTGAACTGAAGCCAAACATGTCAATCGAATATGTGAGTATGGTAGGAACACACACACACGCACACGCACACGCACGTGCACACGCACGCGCACACACACAGACACACACACACACACACACGCACACACGCACACACACACACACACACACACACACACACACACACACACATCCAAAACTCGCTTACCCGCTTTACATTTTCTTCTGAGCATATCCTTCAATATAGGGACATATGAAAAAAGCAAGAGTCTAAACAGCTATGAAAACTGAGCAACCTACATGCTGAGGAAGATCTTGTGATACGAAAATATGTCCGTGTTTTACTCAGTTGCACTTCACGATAAAGATTAAACTTCAAATTTCCAAAAATACATACAATACAAATAATGTTTGTATAGCCACAAATCTGCCACTTTACCTGTTTATAATCTTCAAATGTGTTTTGTTGACCTGGACATCTACAAAGTCAAAATATGGACACTCCTTAACAGAACAAATCCCAAATGCAAAAATGTAAGTTCATAAGGAAATGGTTTTCACAGTGTATGGATTTCACTGGTCAATATATCCATGCAATCCTAAAAAAAATGGGATTAACCAAAGTTTGAGCCTTGCCTTTTTCCAACAACAATGGCCTACCTTAGTAGTGCCTTCTTGGATGAATTGGAAAACAGTTCTGCTGCTGAGATACAACATTTTATAGCGAACCTTCGAAGAAGAGTTGATGCTTTTATATCTGCAGATTAATGGCCACGGTTTTCGATTAAAATATTTTATTGGGGTGTCCCCACACTTTGTGCCATGGTACATATACTTTTGGCAATATCGTATATGGTATAACAGTATCCAGTAGGTTTGTTGGGGGGAAAGAATAATCAAAAGAACAAATGGCTCCATCTCAAGCCTTTGACAATGTGACGCAAACAGTGGATGGAACGTGGAGCTGATGCTGAAGGCTGCTCAAAGCCAAATTACACTTCTGAAAGTGGTAGCTGATATAATCGAGGGTCAGTTGTTCAACACCTGTTCACTGAATTAATGAGCATGTTTTGTCGCACAAAAAAAAAAGACATTAGGACTGTCAGTCAACAACAAACAAACACGTTTCTCTTTGCCAACAAAATAAGTTACTTCCATTGTTGCTAATGCACCATTAATACATCAAAGCAACATTATGGACTGCATCCATTTTAGATGGCATTATAACATCTGGACTGTCACCAGTATTAAAAAAAAAATCATCTCATGTAGGGAAGTGTAGTCTTCATGATTGATAAATGAGCCTATCCAAAGTCGTTGGCACAGATTCCTGTTGTGCTATAGGAAGGAATGGAAATCAATTTTTCTGATGACTGTCAAGGTGTTAATGCAAAGTTAAAGACTTTCTCCCCTGATACTTCGTCACTGTCTCACTTTCTCGCTTCCTAGATTCTGCAACCCATCTCACTGATAGACATCTATACCGATGTTGAATGGATTCGTACATAGATAAGCTTCAAAGACAACAGATGGTTATCATGACATCTAAAGAATCACATCAAGCATCTCTCTGTTTCACTGAAGAGTGAGTGAGATTCCAGTAAGCCCGATCAATACCCGCCTGACTCGCTGGCTAAAGCGCAAGATGATGAAATTACAGCTTCTTTCATGAGAAATCTCTTTAGATCATCTGTCTCCTACCTTTGTTACAATGGATGTAGCGTTTTTCAGTTAGCGGGGTTTCTATGATATTAATCAATATTCTGCTTGTTTGTGGGAAAGTTGAACATCTTCCAGAAAAATATGATGGATTCCAAAATAATATAAATGGCATAGGTGAAAGTAAGCCGCTATGGTCATTTCAGCCCTTCCATCAGTCTTTCCCATCAGCTCCTACCTTTTCAACTATCAGTTTTCCTCCAATGGTCATCAGAGCAGGAGCAGGGAGAAGAATAGTTCCAGTTGTCTTTGCTCTTATTGAACTATGTCGGAGGAGAAATCCCTCTCTTTCCCAAAAGGCTACAAAGACAAACTCAATTTAGATGCAGTTGGTGTATCGACAAATCACTTCTAGGGTGCTTTCATTTTCAGGGCCCTGCTGTATAAAAGCTAAAGGAGCTAATGGCCCCTTATTGGTTAGAGATATTACAGCTTTCTTCCATTCAGAATAGATTTCAGTTGATGATGAACACGTCAAATGAAAGTGGAAGCACTTCAGACCATCATTTTAATTGGTGTTCTCTCTTGATGGTGGTACAGCATGAAGGGAACACCATATTATATTATTAACCTCAATAACAGCCAATTGATGCCATAACATTCTCTGTTCTGGTCGGTTTGGAAAGAAAAGAAAGAAAGCTCTTTGACTCAGATGAGGGTAAAAAATGAACTGAAACTAAGACCCTGTAAAAGAGTCATGCAGGGGATGGCAAAGTATATCATGAATGACACTAGTTGTAAGGCTCCGTGCAAGAAGTTTACATTATCGTTAGCTTTTGATCAAAGAAAAGACGAGGAACAGAGGAGCATCGTTCATTTCGTAAGACTTTTACTCTTGTGTATAGGGTTTGGAAAGGATAATAAAGTTCTTTCAAAGTATGGGTCTAACTAGAGTACATCCATATTGCTTTGGCATGGTAAGAAATCTAAAGCTTGACACATCTGTGCCTATTTTAAGTTGTTAAGCTACAGTAGGATTGGACAATAGCTTTGGGGCACGGTAAAGCAAATGATCAGTTATGTAAAAAAAAAGTCAGTATCAAACATGAACGTGTCGTCCTTCAGGTCTACATACAGTATTTCCTTTCATATCAATAACACATTATAACAGTGTCGCTACTTGTGTTTTATTCGAAGTGCCAAATCAAAATGCCACAATACCTTGGAAAATGTGGAAGCCAAAGAATCACTGCAAAAAAAACAAAGTAGCATTTTTTGAGACAAACTTCCTTTTTGCATGCCGAAATGATACTGAGTGGAGTTTGAAGTGACACTCAAGTACCCACATCAGTATCAATGTGTCCTGTTGAGTAGCACAACAGGATGAGAAGCCTGAAGGGCCAGAAAGTAGGTTATGGAAACTTTCTTTCTTATTTTTCTGAACTCAATTCACTCAAACACAGCGTGATATCAAAAGGAATGGAAAACAAATTATCTCTGCATTTAATTATATCTGTGCCACTTTTGTCTGTAAATACATCAGATCTGAGATCAGCAGTGCTTATTTATTTCTTTGTACTTTTCCCGTGGATTAGACTAGTCCCAACAAACAACAAAACCAAGGCTCTGAGTGCAAATGGGTGGGATGGTAAGTCTCGGTTGGAACCAGAGATGATTGGGAAGTAAAGAAAAAATAAACTTGAATTAATACAGTTGGTTAAGAGAAACTGTTTCCTAGAAAGAGATGGAATTGATACCTTAAACATCCTAATAAAAAACACTATGTAAAAGGCAAAATGATTCTGTGTTGAAGGACATGGCAATTATTGCTCTGTTTTTGTTGTGTATCATTGTATTAAATTAATATCAACAATTGTGGAATAAACGTGTATCTACCACCATCTTTGGTTTTGTGACATACCTAGAGGAGAGTAAACTGAAACAACTTAAGGATTTGAGAGAAAATTAAGAAATTATTTTGATTCATTTATTTTTTGTTTGCAGTTTGTGAATCAAAATACCATTGTGGGTGAACCAGGCAGCACGAGGCGAATTAGTGTGAATATATTCTGCAATTAGGAGAGATAGTAATGATTTAAATCTCTCTTTATCTAAACTAACCTTTTGTGTAAAGATTCCCTGTCAGTGAACATATGGCCCAATGAGACACACTCATTACCATGTCAAAGGCTACCAGTCAGTCATACTCTAAATTCCTCAGTGACACATGCCAAATGACGCTGACGCTGTGTGCGTGTTTTAGTGTGTGTTCCTGACTACAGTAGCTTTAATGCGGTGTGGCTCTTAGTCTCAGTGGACATTAAGTGCTTTTTTTTCTGCGCTGCGTGGCAAGGTTTGATTCTTTCACCATGAAGCTAAAAAGAAGGTCTTTTATTCTAGAATAGGGACCATTTATTCCACAAAGTCTAATGGTCTCAAGGCACTTTCTGTGGTCTTAATATAGAAGAAAGGCAAAAAAAGAAGATGAAAAGAAGGTATTTCCAACTAAAGGGGTCAGACCTGGTTGGTTAGCAAGAGAAAATTGCATTGTCATAATCAGCAGCTGTATTTAGTTTTTTTAAAAAGGTAGAATATACCAGGAATAATTTGAGGCAGAATAAATTGCTTCTGAAAGAATAATGTTTGTCTTTTTCTTGAAGTCCTTATGAGGATTTTGTAAGTTATTATTTAGCAATCAAAAAAAGTTTCAAAAATAATAAATACACTTAAGAGTGTTTGTGGATTTCATTCTTCTACAGCTAAGAAAAGCTGTGAAAAATGACTTTTTTTAGTTTTGTATTTAAGATAGCACCTTCAGTTTACTGTTTGAACTCTGTGTTAATTTTAGGGACTGTGGTCTCTTTTAGAAAAAACTAGGAAGTTACCAGCAGTCTCTGGCTTGACATGGGAACATAAACATGGGTCATTCCTAGGTCATGTTTGAGCAAATGGCCAAAGGTGACGTCTTGCTGGTGAGGATAGTCTCCAGGAAAACAAATGTCAAAGTACTTATTGTAAATATTCTTCTCTCTTTTTCACTATTTTATTTATCTTTTGCACCATGTATGTTGAGTTGTTGGAGGAGCACGCGACATAAGATTTTCATTGCCAACATATACGCTGTATCTGCTGTGCATATGACAAATAAAAACCTTGAAACCTTGAAACCTTCTGGACTTGTGTTGTTGGTTCAGAAATGCTCTGCTTCCTGTAGACCCACTGTTGTAAAAGCCAAGTTGTCAGGCCGCGCTTCCCCTGTGGCTAACATTCCTTGATACCACAGACACACACCGCGCATCACATTGGAATGGAAACTACATCAAAGGGTCCAGCCAGCGAAGAGCTGAGACATTTTCACATCTCTAGAACAGCAGATAACAATGCACGAAGCAAACATAAAACAACACCCGCCAAATCTCTGTCACCAAGGCACCCACAGCAGCTCTGATCTCTACACCACAGTCAGAAACACACATGTAGGGAGACACAAAAATCACAAACTGGTGACGAAAAAGCAACACCACCAGATAACCAATTAGATTACTAACAGCGGGGGCCGAGCAGTTACTGGCTGTCACGATAAAGCCCTTCAGAAGACACTGCAAAGGATTATCGGCTCTTACAGCTTTAATTGGCAGTATAATGAAGTCGCCCACCATGTATCAGACACGAGTTAAAGGCGGACATCCTGTTTGTTAATCATCAAATACACCTTGGGGCGAGATATTACTCTCACGAGGGACTGCAAGGCTTTCATTAGCAGAGATCCTGTTTAATAAATCCTTCAAAGTCGATCTGTGTCATGTAACTTCTTCACTTTTATAAATTGTAAAATGTGTTTTACAAGGGCAATTAGCACCGGATTAAGGGAATGCAGTTGCTTTGAGGAAGAGTCAGCTTCCACTTTGGCTGACAAATGCTATTTGTACAGTAATATTTCAAGTTTTACAAGTAAAGTATTAGTTAGGGATTATAAACAGTGGCACCTGCCAACATGGGTGGTCTGAAGAATACCCAGAGGCAGATGCATTGCAGCTTAATGAGGAGATTATACAGTGTAATAGCAGTAAGTAAATAAAGCTTTTAAATCTGTAAGGGGTTTCAATAAGAGTAGATTTTATGAAATGTGTACTTGAAAGATACATTTCCTTGAAGAAGCGGAACAAATATTCTAGTTTGTGTGGAGCATTTGAACTAATCTGTTTTAATAAGGTCTCAAGTTAATATTTTCAGTTATGTATAAAGCTTCAAACTCCAGTAATGATATGTCTGGCTCAGCTTGGCACACTTGGATTTGGGGATTTTCACACATTGCCACTCAAGGATTTGCTCTAGCTCCGAATGTCTGTGAGCTGATATCTGTTAGCTATTATACACTATTATTTTCAGGGGGCTTGAAGTTTCTCACAAACTTTAGCACATAATCCTTAGTGGCCTTAAACATCTTGAAGTCCCCCTAGTGTTGATGTATGGTTAGGGTCATCAATAGACTGAATACCTTTACTAAAGCATTGGACATGCTTTTAGTTATTCGTCTAACAGAGATATGCATATACAAGGATGAAGTGTAGCTCTTGCTCCGACATGGTTTGAATGCACGTATGTTTTGCTTTGGACTACAGCATCTACCAAATAGATGTGAGGTTATTTTTTGTAGAAGTTTATTTCGACTGGGGATGTTATTATTTGATACGTTAACATATTCTCCCTCTGTGTTACATTGGAAAAAAAAATATAGCCAATTCTAGTTCAAACAAAAACAAATCAAAGGTTTGTTTTTTTAAAGAGATGTTGGTAAGGTGTGTAAATGCAATTTACCACTTTGGGCAATCGTACAGCAGGCAACTTATCAACAAAATAACTGAAATTGTACACAGTCAGACTGACTATACCAAATATTCTCTGGTACATCTTCAGCAGAATGATGGAGGAGTTATTCCTCTCGATACAAAGACAGTTTTGTTTGTATCACAATCCACTTGAGGACCAATTGTTTGTCCTGGCAAAGACCGGTTCCAGATTATCAGCCATTAGGGTTGTTCGGATTTGACACTGTCTAATTTTTCTGTCCAGACACGTCTGCAAATGTGAAAATGCCTGTTATGTAACTGCCAGTTGCTAACCACTAGTGCATTTTACAGCTTTGCGGTATCATCTGCTATGATTCACCAGCAGTGCTGTAGTTGGAGCTGTGTAGAGCCAGGAGCCGCAGTTAACGGTTCAGATTTGTACTCCCCCTGGAGCAATTCTTACTCGAAATGTTACTCAATCAGGCTGATGTAAGACATTTTGGATGAGAGATGTCACCAAGTGGTTATACATCCAGGATTAGAGACGAAAGAACGAATATCTCTTCTACCAGATCTTTACACAATGTCTCTTCAAGTAAACGTCCATCATCCATTGTGAACTAAAGGGTGGTGTATCTCGACAGGGGACAGTCCTTCTGCTCTGTCTACAAGAATCCTTAAACAGAAATGTGGGCATCAGACTGATGACTACAGCATTTATGTTCCCCAAAGAGCCAAGAATATTCACTTGTTATGGTTTTTGATGGCCACTGTTGCTACAAACTCACATACCAGACCAAAACACAAACCTCAGTGGTAAAATAAACCCTGCTTACTATGGGACTTTACACACTATTATGAACGCTAGCAGGCATTTACATACATTGGAAACAGAAACCAAACAATATTACCCTGCCAGCTTTCTGGTACAAAGTCTGTGTAATGTCAACTGTCCAACTGAGCCCGAGACATTCACGTTCAAAAGATTTCTGCGCAAATTAAAAATTACATTTAAATGATACCAGCGCAGGACCAAAAGAAAAATAAATGTCAGAAGGAGAAACAGAAGGTTAACGTGCCAGGCTACATCATCTAATGTAAATCAATGCATTTCGTTCCTCATTCACAATCTACCAATGCCCCAACCTAATGATAATCTCCTGGTTGTCTCCTGTGCAACGTGTGAAAGGGAAACCACTTGAATGTGTGGACCTGATTATCCCCGGTTGACTGGAGTTAATATGAGAAAAAACTGTGGTAGAGAAAAACACAATGGCATACAAACGGGAATCGTACACTAGGAAGAATTTTTTTTACAGATAAATGTTTTCACTCACATACATTAACTTTAAGGGTATGTTACAGTATACACTTTTTCCCGGCAGTTATTCCTTCTCCATTGAGATTATTCCACCAAAGAAACCAAATAAAGCCTGTAACTACTCGACAAAGGAAGAACTTCACAGTGAGCCGGAGGGGGGATGGGGTAAGGGTCTCTTGTGTGGTTGACTGATATTCATGACACAAGAGGCAGAAGAGTACTTCTGTTTTCCTCTGATATCTTATCTCATGGCATTGCCGTTTGAGGAGGCACCAACAGCCTTTATTTGCCTTCATCTACACAGAAAGTAAAGAGAACCTGTGATCACCGGAGCTGTGGTGAGATATGGCCGGAGGCTCCATGTTCAACAATGTTGTCAGCTGTACCACCAGTTTCCCAGCAGGGAAAAGATAGGAAAGGAATGCTCCAGGGAAGACAGAGAGACTTCCTTTCTGTACCACCATCATCCAAAATGGAATAACAAAAAAAAATCTAAATAAAAGACAGACAATGAGGCGTATGTTCAATACCAATTGAGCTGTTGACTGTTTTGTCTGACTCTTTAAGAGCATGACACCTCTGTTTATTCTGCAAGTGAACATTTTCAAATTCCAATTTTAAAAACAGCTTTTTTTATTTGAAGAGAAAAAAGCTATGTTTTTGGCATGGCAAATTGTTCATTAAATGTGTCACCAATTGTTTAATGCTGCCATTGATGAATTTGGTCAGTAAGTAATATTGTTCGAGATATTTTGGACTTGTTCTGCTGCATCAACATCTATTCTCAGATCAACAATCGATCAAATCAACTGTGTAGAAGGGGTCACTGGTAGTGACAAACCAAAATGACTACCCAAGCTAATAGGACAGTTTTAGTGTTTTTCAGATCATTGATTTGGTGGAACTTGTCGTGACTGAATTTGGTTAAGTTTCACGAGAATGAATATTGGACTAATTAAGAACTGAGGTGATTTAAGTCTGTACAGCTGGATTATGTGGTATGAGAAATTAATTCATGCTGATTTAGTATAATTCATCTTTGATACTTTTTCTGTAATTAACTTTCCATATTTCTTTGTATAATTGTTTTTGATAACACCTAGAAACCTAGTCTTTCCAACAAAGACTGTAAACACACAACTTCCTGTGTGTTTCTCGAGACAAACCACAACCTATTAAACCATCTTGTTATAAACTTGCCTTACCAGGCTTTAACTCCAAGTATTTTATAATTGTTGAAAAACATTGTCTTATTAAAACTGCTCCGCAAACATACTATTTATTTGTAGACATTTTTACCCAATTCAAACTTTAATGGGAATCTGAAGTGCAATTGGTTATCTTTGAATGGAATGCAGCCACAGCCCTATTGTGGTCAAAAAATGTCCAGGGAGACAGATAAGTAGCTGTTTATCCTTTTGGACACAGACCCCTCAGACCACAGATAAAGGGACTTCCAATGACCTATGATTACCCTGAGTATTTTGACTTTTAGAAAAGATTACGGTTATTTCCGCAAATTTTGATTCAAAGTAACCTTTGTCACTTAAATTTATTTTTTATGTTCTTATCCCCAGCAATGTAAAGCCAAATATTCAGAGGAATGGAACATTTCTCATCTTAAAGTGCTTTCAAACCTGACCTAAAGTCACACTCCAATTCACTTCCAGGCCCATTTCAATCTGTTTATTTTAACGTACTTAGAGCTTTGCAAAAAAGGCTGTATAAGTAACAAGAAGGTTTTCAATTATAGAATCCAAAGCTCATAATTCATGCCTTGCCTCATTGTCATGAATTATTATGCCCTTTCCTAGTTTTTAACGGTTTATTTAGCCAATTTCTCTTTTCAGACCAATCATATCTGAGCACTTCAATTTGCATTCCGACACGGCACCTTGTAGATATCCAGATCGGTAAAGCAATCAGGGGAATCCTCTGCCTCGTCTCACTTCCACAACATACCATTTACCCTGGACTCGATGAAAATGCCCCTACCGCTTTGTTCCTCCTCTCCATAGGTTGGCCAAAATTGGATTTCCAGTACCACACTTGCTGGTGAATTTAAATAGCTATGGAGATCTTTTTTCGAAACTATATTAGGGGGTGCTAGATATAGGGAGCAAGAATAAAAAGGTCCAGCACTCAGCAGCGTGACTATTGAATAGTACAAGGAAAACAGAGCCTAATGTGGTAGGAGATTGAGAAACGAACATGAGAAAGATGCACAGGCAAAAAGAAAAAAAGCCAGGTTTCTCTCGTCTTGTCAGCATTGCTTCTTCACCACTGTCAGGTATTATTAGATATGAAATAGTGAATATTGCTTTAGAGACAGTGATCCATTCCATTAATGCAGGAGCCAACTTTAGAGAAAAATGGTTTTTCAACATGATTCATACAATATAGGGAAATGAAAGATAAAGTTTGGACGGAGAAACGATGCTCTGCTCTCCATATCGCTCGTCATCATCTTGACAAAGCAAGTGGGTTATCATTTTTTTTCTCACGAGCAAACATCAAACATTCTATGGAGGCATTTCCATTGGCAAAAGGCAACATACATTTCCCCCGTCCATGTTCTTTCTGATTAAAAAGGCCATGATTGGGAGCCTTTGTGCAAATTAAAAATTCATTATTATTATTCATCTGCTCCAGAGAGAATAGAGGGATCTAATGTTCACTTATTGAAAAAGGGATTCAGGGTTTAAATCCTCCGTGCGTTCGAATCCATCACAGGGGTCAAATACATCTCTAGCGCATCTGGCGATAACAGACAATAACAGGGTTAGGTTAGGGGTGTTAAGTCGCAGTGGGGCAGCTGCATTGTGGATTCTGGTTTGAACCCAGCTATCCTGTTTATCCAATAAAATGGTTGGTTGCCCCGCAAACAACACTTTATTTGTCTGAAATGAAATGCACATTTGCAGCATCCTTTTTCAGATACAAAATGCTTTGTTTGTATTTAAGGTTTGTTAAAAATCCCACACAGTGTCTAACCCAAAGTGAGATGAGGATAAAAGGCTATAAAAGGGCTAATTTATCTGACTTTTGTGAACACGAGGATGAAGGTACATGTTTAGGAGAATTATAAGGATGCAGCTCCTTCCAGGGTTCAGTTCCTGTAGATTCAGTAGACCAGTGGCAAATGCTGTCACAGTGTTACAATGGCTTTTGGGGACACTTTGATGTGGGGCCAGCCTGGACTCAGTGCATGCTCAGCAGACCAGGGAAAAAACAGCAGAGGGAAGCAGCGGCCGAGGCTGACTGGCAGCTTGCTTTGCTCCTCAAATTTGTTTCAACTTCAGGGAGTTAAAGTAGAGTAACACGAAAGAAAATCAGCACAGAAGAGCGAGAGAATGCTGCCCACATATCTTAGTAAAGCTGCAGCCGCTGTTTGGGTGGTTGTGTCAAAAATCATATATGAAGTTTTTAGTATTAAAGCAAACCATTGTGTTTTAAAACATTGAAGTTGTTCAATTATAATGGGTGGGCAATATGCCCTCAAATAACTATATTCTTATTTATATTTTTGGATTGACAATTATGTAATGGAATATACCTTAAGAAGGGAAAACTTGTATTTCCATTGACATCAAAATGAGGTATGTGTTGACAAGTGTTTAGTGAGGAATACCCTTCTCCATAATGTGGTTTAAAAAGTCAAATGTTATTGACTCTCAGTGTGGGGTGTTTTGATTTCTGATCAGTATTGCTGGGCAATCTGGATCTGTGCATTAAAGAATATAAAGTGAACGGTTCTCAGCTAAATTGGTTCACAACTGATTATTTTAACAGCTGGCAATTTAAATCATGTCATTTAAACACACATCTGTTGTACAAAAGACATTGTTTGGCACAACCAAAGGAAAACAATACTAAAGCAGAAGAAATGTTAATGCAAAAATGCAGAAAACCTTGTCTTCCCCCCCCCCCATCATCTGTTCTGCATACGGGTACAACTGGGCAGCTATCAGACGCCCTCTGCAGCACTCCCATTCTGTCAGCAAATACTCTGACACATCACCAAAGTTAGACTGGGCCTCCCTCGCACTTTTGAAACACACGCTTTCAATCATGCACGCACTCACGCAGGTACAACCATTGTCAGACAGCTCTCTTGAACTCATACAATAAAAAAAACAGTTGGCCAGGCTTACGCAGTGATGCAGGCTTCAATTTGCCAGGCAAAGTCCATGTAATTGGAGTGTCTTTCCAACCCTTAGCATCTCCAAGAAAAAATTGTCTCAAAGTTGACAGCATCTTCTACAATTCCCTTTGCCGAGTTCACGAGCCGATACAACGCTTTTTCGCCACAAAACTGCCAACTCAGAGCTGCACTGAACAATGCAATATTTAGTTTTTACTTCCAGCATCATTTTATACAAAGTAGACCCAAAGAAACAAACAATTTGCAGCTGATATACCTCAGTAGAAACGCTGGATGCATTTCAACCACATGTTAAGTATTTTAAAAGTATACATTTAAATAGATTGGTCTTCCAGGGAGGTAACCTATTATATTGTTGTTTTTCAGTCAAAATAATTCAAGACTCTTAAAGACTTAAAAAAGGAAAGCATTTATTTTTTCGCTTTCAACTAAGAGTTTGTGAGGTAATTCCTTTAATGTTAAAAAGGTTGTAAGTCAAGTATGCCAGCCCAATATGTAATAAAATATAATATAAAGGTGCACTATTTCCTATGAGATGGAATAGTAAAGCTATGTGAATCAGAAATGTGTTCCACTCAAGCTTACCTGCTACACTTATTGAAAAGACACACTGATGGCAACTCGTCATGGCTGATCACATCAGTGTTACTCATTAAACCCATGCTTCTGGAACCTCTGGTTTGAGCCTCAACAGGGCAGGAGCCAAACCTCTGGTGAGGCACCACAAGACAGTAATGCTAATATGACTTAATGAGCCAGACAAGTTCAGGAGCTCACTACATGTACAAAAAAGGGATGCGTGACTTACTTCACTTTCTTAACTTCTTCTGTTCTTTCCTGGCTGATAAGTTTCAACGTTAGCATTATTTTAAAAGATAAATCCAGTGACTCTGTACTACAAAATAAGATGATTTATAATACTTACTCTAAATTTGTGACAATAGCTATTTCGCAAAACGTTTTGGCACAGTCAGGGTCTCAACCTTCAATCGACAGTTTCCTGTCAATTGTTGAAGCAGCAAACAAAAGGATTGTTGCTAGCTTCAATTAAACAAGCTAATCGATTAATAATGCAAAGGTGGGCTTTTTGCATTGTGTTCCATCTTCTCACCAGTGCCTGTAGAACACATGAGGCCTCAGAAACAGAGGTAGTAATGAAACGTCTACATTTCAAAAAACAGTATCAAGCTGAGAGCCTTTTCCGGATTTCTTTTTGCCAAACTCTATCATCTTTTTGATCATATGATTATATCTTAAAAAGACCCATGAAACAGTTGACTGTGTGTCGAGGGCAATACTGTACTTGTTTTCATTATTACCTATTTATTTAAATGCAAACACAGCCCACATCAAAAAAAAAGTTGATATTATTTCTCAGTAGCTTGCCCCTCATCATCTTATTTCTTCTCCACCTCAGCTGCTCTCTCTCCGTCTCCGTTCCCTCTACTCAATTACACGTCTATCCTCCTACAGCTCCAGCTGTTACCCTTAAGTGACTAGCATGGTGGCTATGGTAACGCACCCCACAAAACCTGACTCTCGTTCTGTTATTATCATACACCGATGTGGATGTTGAGACTGTGGGACCTTTCCCAATCTTCTGATACTGGCCTGATTTGCATAATATGAAGAAAGACGTTAATGCTGAGCGGGGGACAAGCTGGCTGAGTTTCATGCCTGAGAGAAAACGATCAGCAGATGTGAAACTTAGTAATTGAAAAAGAAAAAACATTATCACTGGAAAGGAGAGAGCGTGCATGTGTGTCTTGTTAGCTTCTCAGGGGTTTTTCCAGCTCCTCCTGAGGATCAGTTCTGACGGATACGCTTTTTGTTTCTTCATCTGTTGTAGGTGTGAGCAACCGCCTGTGTGTGTTTGCCCTTTGATGACCTAGAGAAGTATTCCCTTTCCACTTCACGCTTCACTGTATCCCAGGACGCTGCCATTGGCAGCCAGAGCCAAAAGGTAACAGTTGAGCTTGTAAGGAACAATGTACACCAAGTCCTAGGTTTCCAATCTTGAAGCAAAGATTGGAGAGGTTATATGGCCCAAGGTGTCCAATGTGTTTTTCTATTATCTTTCATTTGACAAGGTACACTCATTGTGATTGCTTTTTAAGAACCGGGTCCAAGAACACTGCTGAAAAATCTCCAAGGGAAACGATGAATGTATGCACACAAATTCTGACGAGAAACAGTCCTCTCAAATCTCCCCTAGGGGCCAACAATTTATTACGCGTGATACATAGCAGAAGACTGGGATTACAAGAGGAAATGCTTGGCATGCTGGTCTATATACAGCATACGCACAGCAGACGTGAGCGTGCCTAAATCTGATCCTACACATCCTGTTAATAGCCCATATTCCAAACCTTGCGTGATAAACTATAGCTTCTGAATGCCTGTTTTCTTTGGTGACAATTGGTCCTATTTGATATTTAACATTTATTTTAAACAAAGGAAAATAATTAACATTAACATGGCACTATTTGGTTAAATTTTAATCTGGATATACGTGGTTTTGTAATGTTTCATTTAACAATGTTTTGTAAGCATTCTTTGTTAGCCTTTATCCGTGTGCTACTGCCGGTATAAGGTCACCCAACATCCAGCAGGTGTTACACCAATGAGGGCCAAAGCACAGGGCCGTATACTCAGCTGCACACAACACCGTACTTCTGCATCATTTGCTGGGGTATCATAAGATTGTAATCACAACCTGTTTGCTGAAACCTCAAACTGACTTTACTACAGCAACAAATCCAAAGCCAAAATCACTTCTCTAAAACCAGAAGTAAGAAAAGGTTTGGAAACATAAAAAAGGGATAAAGCAAAAAAAAGAAAGCAGATGCAACCTGTTTTCTATAACCTGTTTTTAAATCCAAATATTTTGGTAGATCGTAGTAGATAGTAGTGGGATAGTTTATTGTTTTAATACATGTAAATTATTATTTCTGGGATTGCCAAGTTAGAGTGCCAAACAAAAGTTGTATCATGGTACAATATTATATACATTTTGGGGAGAATGACATTATGCTGATTGTATTACATTTAAGTGTATATTTAAAGATATAAGTTACATTTAAACCAAAAAAATGAACTGGTCAAGTGTGTAACTGGTCTCTGTATGAGGTGGGTGCACCTAGACAGAATGTATGACACCGGCATGCCATTGGAATGTTTAAATAAAGGCACATTTTTAAGATTATGGTATCGCTGTTTTAGAGTTTAATATTGGATTTACGATAATCAAATTGATAGATTGATCCAAATTAATGGAACGTTACACTCTGCCTGCCAACAGCCTGACTTCCACAACCTGCACTTTAGAGTGCACTATAGTCTACAACTTGACACCAAAGGTGCATGGGTTCACTTGTTTAGCCATAGGTCAGTGCATCAACACAGGCCCTAAAAACAAACTTGTCTGGCTTTTGAGACGACGACTGTGCACCCCATATTTTTTGTCCAAATGGGGAATGATCACTTCTTTGCGGGCAGAGTGAATGTCCACTTAATGTCAGTTTAGCTACCAGTTTTCAGGATGTATGAAGCATGGACAGATGGTGTGACACAGAAGGGTAGACACAATCCTTGACATCAAAAGCGATAAAAAGTGATGCATCTTCACACGGTGTGCTGCCAAATGTCCATTATGATTCTCAAGTGCAGTCAGTCCAAGAAACCCAAGTCGATACCTGTGGAGGACAATCCTCTCAAACTGAATCTGTAAGAAGAAACTTTGAGTAGTGTTCACTAACTTTGAAAAGTACTATCTGACATTTCAATCACAGACACATAGGTCTTTTTTTTCTTTTCATCATCTGGTTTTATACTAAAGAAACCATCATTGTCTTCTATTATCCATGTGGAAAAAATATACTTCTTTGAGATACTCAATATATTCATTCTTGAAATAAAGTTCCTTTTCATCGCAACACGGAACACTTCTTGTGGTAGGGGATCCGTTTCGTTTGTGCTTGTTTGATACTGACCAATCACAACCCTCACCATCTGCTTTCTCTTTGACATTTAACCTAATTTACATCATCACGTCACCCCTTTCCCAAACTATCTCTGTATCTTCCCAGGTCTTTTCCCTCATGTATAAACGCCATCCCATACATTTTAAGTATCTTAGAGAAAACTTTGAAACAACCTGACTTCTAATTAACACCCGTGAGGAATACCCTACTCACTCACCTTACTTTTCCCATTAGTTCACTGCCGTTATCTTGATCATTAGCTAGCTATGGTATGCAGAGTACCTCCAGATCGTCCCTGACGTGCCTCTCTGTCAAATTAGCACTCAGTTCCTGCAGTGTGGTTGATGTATGAAGCCAGTTAATACTCCAGCCTAGGAAAAGTGTTATGGCCATCCCATTCTAAAGAGCACATCCTTTCTGATATGACTGCCAGGCTCACCCTGATGACGCCTGTTCTGATGGATGGACTCAGGCCTATGGAAAGTTATGGCAATTAGACAGGGAGCGGAGAACTGCATTAGCTACAGATAACTTTTTCATAAAGTAACGGTTCAAATTACAGTTCAAAACAAATGAGCTCAGAACGGTGTGACAGAGAGTGACGAGTTAGTCCTAAGTGGGTGTGATAGGAGTCCAAGTAGATTTCTTGTATGAGGAAGTTGCCTGCGTGGTTGGACCGGCGGGTAACAAAACCCATCTGACAGTTACAGAATTACATTTCTCAATTTAGGCACAAACTAACAGAGATTTAAGGGGAATGACCGACATATTGACCTAATGCTAGGAGTGAAAAAAACATATTTTAGTATGACTTTGCTCAAAACACGGAAATATTTATGAAAAATAGCAGTTTTTTTGTCAAATCACAGCACACATACAACACTTGTTGAACTAAATACAACTCATATCTTTCTATGGTAGGTGAAAACATAAAGCATAGATCATTTTTCACCTTACATATTCATTCATCTTGAACCACTGAAACATTTGTGCAATCCCTGTTGATTCACTCCGAACAGCTAAAGTAACCTTGCAGAGTTTTTAGCTGAAGCTAGGAAAAGACGCAATGACATACAAAGTTAAAAGATTCATACGTTGCTGATGTGTCTCTGCAACGATCCTTTTATAATGTATTGGCATTTTTTTGGTCAGCAATCCGATCACAGATTAGGGCGCTGAATGTTTCCTGACCAAGCTGAAGTGAGTTGGTACTCGGATTGAGTTCACAGAATGAAAATAGAAACATAATGAACAAAATGCAATGCTATACTTAGAAGTTCATTATTATGAGTTTAGAAAAATCCATTTTACTGCAGGTTGTGTGCAAGTGGATAGAGTTAAAACGCTGATACCACTTGAACCAACGCCTGAGAGGCTTATTGATCGGTGAGGTCAGGTGTAATTCATTTGTATTCCATCCCTAGCTATAATATTTATAGTTAATCACGTCATTAGGCAAATAAATGTAGGCTGGGGAAGCTAAAACCACAGAGAGGAACTGTGTTTTCTTCCACTCAAATACACCGTTGGCTCCTTGCCCAATGACAGGTCAACATCCACACAGCTCATATACACTCCTACGGTATCTAATGAGCACAGCTGCATACACACACTCCTACAGAGAGCTGGCTTTTCAAGATTTATTGGAGCATTTCAACACAAATTCTATCTCCAGTCCAAACTGATAAACATTCCTTTTTTATTATCTCAAAAGGGGTTTGAGCTCAAAAAATTCACAGCCTCACTAACATCAGATAAGTCGGAAGCTGCTAATATCATCACAGTACTGTAATTTCCGGACTATAAGCCGCTACTTTTTGCACAAGCTTTGAACCCTGCGGCTTATAGTCCGGTGCGGCTTTTCTATGGATTTTTCATGATTTTTGTGATATCGTAAGAGGTTTTGTTTTGGTTTGTTCCGCTGTTGTACGGCACTACTTTGCCTGGCGGAAGGGCATGTGATCAGACACACAGTCACGGGGGAAAAGAGTGGTTTGTTGGTCACATGTCCGTCCGCCAGGCAAAGTAGTGCCGTACGAATTAGCGCGAAAAAGAGACTAGATTAGCAAGAGCAAGACGAGTATTACAGGAGCAAAGGAAGCTTTCATCCACAAACCCTCATTATGGCAAACAAAAGAAATGCATATGATACAGCTTTTAAATTAAAGGCAGTCGATTTGGCTCTCAACGAGGGAAATAGAGCTGCTGCACGTACCCTTGGTATAAACAAATCAATGGTGAGACGTTGGAGACGCCAGCGTGAAGAACTGGCTCAGTCAAAAAGACGAAAAAAGCTTTCAGAGGTAATAAAAGCAGATCGCCCAAACTTGAAGACTTTATTGAAGACTTTATTGAAGACTGGGTGAACACACAGAGAGCAAACGGGCGAGGTGTTTCAACTGTGCAGATCCGACTGAAAGCCAAAACAGTCGCCACCGAAATGAAGATAGAAAATTTCAGAGGTGGACCATCCTGGTGTCACAGATTTATGAAACAAAAAGGACTGTCCATCAGGGCTCGGACGACTGCGTGTCAGCAACTCCCTCCCGACTACGCGGAAAAAATAACAAACTTCCGCAAATTCACACTAAGATATACAGTGGGGCAAAAAAGTATTTAGTCAGCCACCAATTGTGAAAGTTCTCCCATTTAAAAAGATGAGAGAGGCCTGTAATTTGTATCATAGGTATACCTCAACTATGAGAGACAAAATGAGAAAAAGAAATCCAGAAAATCACATTGTAGGATTTAAAAAAAATGTATTTTCAAATTATTGTGGAAAATAAGTATTTGGTCAATAACAAAAGTTCATCTCAATACTTTGTTATATACCCTTTGTTGGCAATGACAGAGGTCAAACGTTTTCTGTAAGTCTTCACAAGGTTTTCCCACACTGTTGCTGGTATTTTGGCCCATTCCTCCATGCAGATCTCCTCTAAAGCAGTGATGTTTTGGGGCTGTCGCTAGGCAACACGGACTTTCAACTCCCTCCAAAGATTTTCTATGGGGTTGAGATCTGGAGACTGGCTAGGCCACTCCAGGACCTTGAAATGCTTCTTACGAAGCCACTCCTTCGTTGCCCTGGCGGTGTGTTTGGGATCATTGTCATGCTGAAAGACCCAGCCACGCTTCATCTTCAGTGCCCTTGCTGATGGAAGGAGGTTTTCACTCAAAATCTCACGATACATGGACCCAATCATTCTTTCCTTTACACGGATCAGTCGTCCTGGTCCCTTTGCAGAAAAACAGCCCCAAAGCATGATGTTTCCACCCCCATGCTTCACAGTAGGTATGGTGTTCTTTGGATGCAACTCTGCATTCTTTCTCCTCCAAACACAACGAGTTGAGTTTTTACCAAAAAGTTCTATTTTGGTTTCATCTGACCATATGACATTCTCCCAATCCTCTTCTGGATCATCCAAATGCCCTCTAGCAAACTTCAGACGGGCCTGGACATGTACTGGCTTGAGCAGGGGGACACGTCTGGAACTGCAGGATTTAAGTCCCTGGCGGCGTAGTGTGTTACTGATGGTAGTCTCTGTTACTTTGGTCCCAGCTCTCTGCAGGTCATTCACTAGGTCCCCCCGTGTGGTTCTGGGATTTTTGCTCACCGTTCTTGTGATCATTTTGACCCCACGGGGTGAGATCTTGCGTGGAGCCCCAGATCGAGGGAGAGTAGCAGTGGTCTTGTATGTCTTCCATTTTCTAATAATTGCTCCCACAGTTGATTTCTTCACACCAAGCTGCTTACCTATGGCAGATTCAGTTTTCCCAGCCTGGTGCAGGTCTACAATTGTGTCTCTGGTCTCCTTTGACAGCTCTTTGGTCTTGGCCATAGTGGAGTTTGGAGTATGACTGTTTGAGGTTGTGGACAGGTGTCTTTTATACTAATAACAAGTTCAAAAATGTGCCATTAATACAGGTAACGAGTGGAGGACAGAGGAGCCTCTTAAAGAAGAAGTTACAGGTCTGTGAGAGCCAGAAATCTTGCTTGTTTGTAGGTGACCAAATACTTATTTTACCGAATTTACCAATTAATTCATTAAAAATCCTACGATGTGATTTCCTGGATTGTTTCCCCTCTCATAGTTGAAATGTACCTATGATGAAAATTACAGGCATCTCTCATCTTTTTAAATGGGAGAACTTGCACAATTGGTGGCTGACTAAATACTGTTTTGCCCCACTGTATGCATATTCTCCTACATATGGTAATTAAACATTAAAACACCTGCGGCTTTTAGTCTGGTGCGGCTAATGTATGAACAAAACAGGATTTTCCCCTAATTTTAGCTTGTGCGGCTAATATTCAGGTGTGCCTTGTAGTCCGGAAAATACGGTACACTGCTGGCTATTGAGCAGTTGAAGGAAATGCTTTTATTGAAGGAAACTACATTGACCTCTTGTGAAAAAAGGAGTGTTGCTCCTCTTATTTTCCCCCTTAAAGATTCATGTTTCCAAAGGATTTTAACCTGGATCCCATCAAACACTTCTCCAACCTGTAGGCTTCTAATTATCCCCGCTCACATTGATCGGAGGCTCAGCTCCCTTTCATTTTCCTTCCACAGTTCGCTTGAGCCTATGGGCGCATTTAACATTTTTATTCTAACAAAATTAGCAATGCAAATAGATCCACGTCTTTAATCTATTACCCGCGGTGTGATAAACACAAGAGACGAAACGGATTTGCGCAGGAAAAAAAAAAAAAGGGTTAATTTCAAAACCTCTTAATTATTTCAGCATCACTGGTGACATCTACTTCAATTAGCATGATCAGGAGCTGTATCAAATAAACAGGGAAAAGGAGGACTACAAATGACGAGTGAGAAAATGTTCTCGTTTCTCCGGCCTCAACTATAGCATCCTTAAGGAGAAGAGATGGGAGGGCAAAGTGAAGCAAATGTAGGAGAGAATCAAGGTGAAATGGGAGTTTGGGGTGTGTTTGGAGTGAGTGCTATAGCTGCAAAGTAATTATTGTATCTTACAGAACACTTACAAGTCACTTAACTGAGTTGGCCCCTTTCATCTGTCTCTGAAATGAAAAAGGCTTCATCCAGGGGTCGATGTTTTACTCCTGTCCTTAATACTTAGGCAAGCAGCCCGTGTCACTGTCATCAGTACAAGTTTAGCCAGACAGATCCATCTCAATAAAGTGTTCAAGTGGCTGCTAGCATCATGCCGTTGATCAGCTCCGCATGACACTTGCCTGGGGAACAAGACAACCCAGACGGGACGCTTAGTTTCATTTCCCCAATTGGATTCCATTTAGCCTCATGTTGCGCTTAAACAGGGCTGAAATGAGTGAGGACATGCTCTGCCAGACATAACAAATCAAATGAGAAATATCCTGAGGTTGGGGACTGAAAAACCTCAAAGAAAACCAACATTCAGCGGGCATAAGCATACTTATCACCATCAAATCTGATTCCTCTCAGACAGAAAAGTTTGTCTTGTGGTCATAATGATACGTTGTTAGTGGTGGGGGTGTATTGGTACACAAAATGCTTTTTTTAGGGGAAAAATACAAACATTTAATACTCATTGACCCTCACTGATGAAATAATGTATCTATGAGGCCAAGCCGCAAGTTTTCACAACAAGGCCTCCCTCAACCAAAGCCAATGTGATTTTGACATATTGCAATAAATACAAGAGCTTTGGCTAACACACATTTATGATAAAAAAAAAAAAAAAAGCTGGTTTGATCACAGGGACTACTGAAAGAATGTTGCATTTCAAATAAAACACCCTACTCAGCCATTTGAGTCATAGCTTTGCAGATTTGAAAAGAAAGCCATGCCCTGTATGCATGGGAGATGTTTCCTGCCTCGAAATAGTGAAAACAACTCAGCTGGCAGAATTAAGTGTGTCCCTGCCTACTGTGTACAGTAGGTCTTGCTAAGTGGGTGATCAAACAAGAAGGGAACACATACACTTCCCTATCCAAATAGAGTTATCATTTCTCTTGTTAGACAGACTGAAGAACAGAACATTGACAAACTATTCTTCTGAAAATATTTGCTTCATAATGGAAACATAGTCGTGTGACCTGGAAATAGATTATGATAGATTTTAACATTCTATCACCTAGGATACTGCCAGCTGTAGTTAACAGTGTTCCAGGCCACAGCCTACGCAGTTATGGAGTTTTGTATGTAATGCAGTGGGTGATATATGTCATGGTTTTAATTACATCTGGATTTCATTCTCATAGCTCATTCAAATGTTAGGTGTGAGACGTTGGCTAACACTGTTGCCGTTGAGACGGGGCCTATTTCTAAAAGTGAATACCAGGAATTAAATTAACAAATTCATAAAGGTTCTCTGCTGTTCACTGAACTGCAGGGAGTTGGAGACTTTAGCGTTTTTAGCATGGCAGCTGAGGAAAGTGTACAAAGAAAATAATCAGAGAACGAGGAGGCATCCAAAGTTTATTAGAAATGCGGTCTTAATTTTGAGGAAGGGAAAAAAAATTGCTTTAATAATGTTTTCATGCACTGAGAGCAAGATGATTCACCTATTCATGTGTAAAAATGTTCAGCCAAAGCTAACTGGAGCAACATTCAGAGCTCATTTGAAAGCCCTCTGACAGTTCGGGAGCATTCAGAGATGGAATTATTCTGCTGCTCGTCTGATTATCTGCCATAGTCATGAGCTAGACAGCACTATTCAACACTGTAGTGTTACACCATATGAATGATAACAAGGTACAGTCATTCTATATCGAGTTATGGTATCATGTTTTACAATATGGAAAAAATCGTGTCGATGTGAAGCACATGCTTAAAATGTTAACGTGAGGATTATCCTATAATCAAGAAGCTTAATTACAGGGCTACCAAATCAGTAACATTAAGCAAGAACATTCAGGCAAATCTACAGAAACATTAACAGCATTGCTATGCGCAAAGGTCCTTACTTAAGGCTGCTATAATAACCATTCATGGTGGCACATTCTTCAGCAGCCATATGACCATGACTATTTTCATTAAGACTTCAAATTTGGATTCAAGGAGTCTTTTTAAATTCCTACTTGAGGTTAAGTTCAAGGAAAAAAATAAAAGAGAAAAAACATCTGAATCCAAGATAGATTTCTTTCAAATGAAATATTGAGAGAACTCTCGTCTCCACCTTTCATAATAAATGCAGGGAGCCCCTTGAACCTGCATCTTACAGTGTGTTGCTACCTCGTCTAGTATCACACTAGACGACATTTCAAAGCAACTCTGTGTGATGAAAAAGTTGAATTTATTTCATGCTGGATACCAACCAAGAAGAGCATCAAAAGGCAGGAGAGCTAACAGCAAATAAAAAAAACCACACTTTTCAGCGCTAGCTAACTTGTGACCAGCTGCATTACATATGCCTGAATGAAAACTCAAATTGATCCCAATCTATTTTCAATCTTTGGTTGCCCTTAATGACTGAAAATATACAGGTGAGCAGCGGTGAATGATTATGCGAAACAACCAAGCTATCACAGCTCACTGCTTCGGACAATTTATCATCTTCAGGGTGGCGGTTATTGGAGCAAATCCCATCCCCCCCATATTAGCACACGATCAATGTTTAATAGAATGGCTAAAGACGAAGTAAAGCAAAGAAAGTCCAGCAAAGTGAGCAGTCCTGCATGACAAATGAGATGAGATGCCAACTGAAGGATTTCATCTTGGTGAAAGGAAGGTCCCAAAAATATATTTTTCTTGCAAATAGCTTTTACTTTTTACATCAGCTGCATCAATAACTTCATGTGTACTTTGCTGCAGGCCACACAGCAATTATATGACATGTGACAACATCAAAAATAAATATAGTGCATCTACCATCTACTTTTTTTAGTAATCAATATGTTTACATGGGTGGGGGGGGGTTGGAGAAACATTGGTTGAGAGCAGTGGTTCTCAACTGGTGGGTCGCAACCCACATTTTGAGTGGGTCGCAGATAGGCAAGTCAAAGAAAAAGTTGAGAAGGCCAGAATTTCTAAAGCTGCGCATGCACTAGCGGTTTGACTGGAAATGTCGGAGACTAGAAACAGTTTTGAAAACTGCTGTCAGGTAATGATCATCTTCTCAATAAAACATCTTTGCTGATGCTTCTCGAGTCTTCTGGCCAATCAGAATCAAGATTACAGTGTGTTGCTGTAAATCCCCACGGACAATAAATTTGTGGTAGAACTACTCTTCATACATCCATGTCATTTACCGTTTTTTTTTTATAATAACGGAAACAATGTGTAAGCTGTCTTTCATTTTGACCCACAATTTAAAGTAATTCATACAGCTTCTCCTCTCTCCTCTTCTCTCTGTGAAGAGCAGCAGCTTCAGCTGGCAGAACAAAGTAACACAAGATAAATGGCATTAAATATGATTAAATATGCCGGGTAAAATAAATGCATTTGTTTTCTTCTCAGAGTGTGAATGTGTGTGTGTGTGTGTGTGTGTGTGTGTGTGTGTGTGTGTGTGTGTGTGTGTGTGTGTGTGTGTGTGTGTGTGTGTGTGTGTGTGTGTGTGTGTGTGTGTGCGGGCATGTGACCATAATGCGTAGATTACATGTTAGTCTTTTTTATTTCATAAAGTTA
The DNA here is from genome assembly GCF_036324505.1 of Eleginops maclovinus. Taxonomy (NCBI): domain Eukaryota; kingdom Metazoa; phylum Chordata; class Actinopteri; order Perciformes; family Eleginopidae; genus Eleginops; species Eleginops maclovinus. Next base: position 9,593,644 of record NC_086357.1, read on the forward strand.
AATTCTGATTCTGCAGAACGTAATGACCATCACCAGTTTCAACTTTTTTTTAAAGTATCTATACTTAATTCTGTAAAGGGATATAACGTACCTTGCATGGCGCATATAGCCTACTGTATATATATAGTTGAACGGATAGTGCATGCCAGCATTATAAATTCCGGCTTATATACATATATATACAGTGGGGCAAAAAAGTATTTAGTCAGCCACCAATTGTGCAAGTTCTCCCATTTAAAAAGATGAGAGAGGCCTGTCATTTTTATCATAGGTATACCTCAACTATGAGAGACAAAATGAGAAAAAAAAATCCAGGAAATCACATTGTAGGATTTTTAATGAATTAATTGGTAAATTCCTCGGTAAAATAAGTATTTGGTCACCTACAAACAAGCAAGATTTCTGGCTCTCACAGACCTGTAACTTCTTCTTTAAGAGGCTCCTCTGTCCTCCACTCGTTACCTGTATTAATGGCACCTTTTTGAACTCGTTATCAGTATAAAAGACACCTGTCCACAACCTCAAACAGTCATACTCCAAACTCCACTATGGCCAAGACCAAAGAGCTGTCAAAGGAGACCAGAGACACAATTGTAGACCTGCACCAGGCTGGGAAAAGTGAATCTGCAATAGGTAAGCAGCTTGGTGTGAAGAAATCAACTGTGGGAGCAATTATTAGAAAATGGAAGACATACAAGACCACTGCTAATCTCCCTCCATCTGGGGCTCCACGCAAGATCTCACCCCGTGGGGTCAAAATGATCACAAGAACGGTGAGCAAAAATCCCAGACCCACACGGGGGGACCTAGTGAATGACCTGCAGAGAGCTTGGACCAAAGTCACAGAGGCTACCATCAGTAACACACTACGCCGCCAGGGACTTAAATCCTGCAGGTCCAGACGTGTCCCCCTGCTTAAGCCAGTACATGTCCAGGCCCGTCTGAAGTTTGCTAGAGGGCATTTGGATGATCCAGAAGAGGATTGGGAGAATGTCATATGGTCAGATGAAACCAAAATAGAACTTTTTGGTAAAAACTCAACTCGTCGTGTTTGGAGGAGAAAGAACGCAGAGTTGCATCCAAAGAACACCATACCTACTGTGAAGCATGGGGGTGGAAACATCGTGCTTTGGGGCTGTTTTTCTGCAAAGGGACCAGGACGACTGATCCGTGTAAAGGAAAGAATGAATGGGGCCATGTATCGTGAGATTTTGAGTGAAAACCTCCTTCCATCAGCAAGGGCACTGAAGATGAAGCGTGGCTGGGTCTTTCAGCATGACAATGATCCCAAACACACCGCCAGGGCAACGAAGGAGTGGCTTCGTAAGAAGCATTTCAAGGTCCTGGAGTGGCCTAGCCAGTCTCCAGATCTCAACCCCATAGAAAATCTTTGGAGGGAGTTGAAAGTCCGTGTTGCCCAGCGACAGCCCCAAAACATCACTGCTTTAGAGGAGATCTGCATGGAGGAATGGGCCAAAATACCAGCAACAGTGTGAAAACCTTGTGAAGACTTACAGAAAACGTTTGACCTCTGTCATTGCCAACAAAGGGTATATAACAAAGTATTGAGATGAACTTTTGTTATTGACCAAATACTTATTTTCCACAATCATTTGAAAATAAATTCTTTAAAAATCCTACAATGTGATTTCCTGGATTTTTTTTTCTCATTCTGTCTCTCATAGTTGAGGTATACCTATGATAAAAATGACAGGCCTCTCTCATCTTTTTAAATGGGAGAACTTGCACAATTAGTGGCTGACTAAATACTTTTTTGCCCCACTGTATATACATATTCAAAACTTTGGGTCGTGATTTATTGATGAAGGAAAAAGTGGGTCCTAAGGCTTGACCAGTTGAGAACCACTGGTTTAGAGGATGCATCAGGATTCAATGATTGCTTCTAGAGGGCAACATAGTTGCCCGACTGGGAGTCTAACCACCCTTTCATTATGAAGAGTGCAGCATATACATTAATAAAGCTTTGAATTGTAGCCACACAAATAAATTGTCAACTTGGTCACGCTCCTTTTGTCAAATAATCGCATTCGAGAGTGCCGTGACATCAGCCAGGGATCCCCTTCTTGCCAAGGATACGGGGAATACAAATGCCATTGTTGGGTTTCAAACAGGAACAGGATACGCAGCATGTTTTAAACAGCAGCCTCTTTCTTCATGTAAAATTCTGCCACAGGTGCCGGCACACTTCAAAGCTCTATGATAAGAGGGGCTTATGAATATTTTAGTAAGGGGCTACAATAGAATGTTAAGCTCAGAGGATGTGCTATCAAACTTTAAAACTCTACACCACCTAGGAGCTCTTAATGAATATGCCACGGCTAAATTAACGATGACAGCGAGCTGCGATCCAAGAAATGAAATGTTACTAATATAACCATAAACATCAACTGTGAGATTTTACAGCTCATTTTGTATTTTCTTGTCTTGATTTTTCTAGTAAAACCAAATTCCGGTAAAGGGATGTTTTGTAGTTCTTAAAGATAACAAATATTAAAGCTATGCCGTTTTATCATTATTATATATTACTTGACTTAAGGACATGTGTAAAATTGCTGTTCAATTTCACAATTTCCAGTGCTTGGAATTTCTAAGGATTATACTGGCATATGATCTTTTAATGTACAGAGATAAATCATCGATTCATGCATCTGTTTATCGGGCTGACATTATGAGATGACTATAAATGTGCCTGTGGGGTGTAAATTTAGAAGCCACCAGGATTAACAGCTTTACTGTTACCTCGTGGAGATTAAAGAAAGACATAGTGAGGACCATTGCCAAAGGAGGAAGAGGGGCTGAAATGCAGATGTTTATCTGGAAGAAAATTCTGAAGAGTTATTCAGTAGATTAACATCTGTTGTCGTAGGAAAAAAAGAAAATTGCTGCCTGCGGATTTTCCAACAAGCTGGTTATAAACCATGTTGCAGTTCACATTTTGCTTGTTTTATAAAAACACACAAATATTGAAATGTAAACCTATTGTCTTCCTTTTTGGTCATAAGTATTTAGAGCAAAACCAGTGTATCTGCAAGTAACATAAGTATACAGAGAATTCAGAAAGGACACGAGCCAAGATTCAAACACAAGGCAAACTTGATGCTAGTTTACAGTAGATCAATTCAGTAATTAATATTGTTTCTAAAATCATTCTACAACAAACTACTCGATGATGCATTGTAATAAATGGTTGTATACAAAGTTATTAATGGTTTCCAATACTAAATATTGTGATTAAAAAGGGGAAATGATTCAGGATTTTCAAATTAGTAATTTTTTTCAGGCCACACAGTTTTTGCTGATGTTGTTGATACAGTACCCAAAGAAAAAGGGTCTGTCAGCATAATACAGGACCCTGAGCCATCATTTGGCTTTTTTGTATTATGAATATATGCAAAACAATGTAAATATGACAATAACCCTGCAGTGCTAGCTGTTTGTGGACAATATCTCATTAGCTGCTAATTTCCACTTTGGAAATGTACATTACTTAAGGCTTTTCACATGCATCTATAGGGGGCTAATTGGAGATATCCATCAGCAGTCAGCACTTTCTACATCCCAAGATCCAGCGAGTCTAACCCAAACTTAAAGCATTTTGTGCACAGTGACGTTTAACCAATACCTCAGCAGGTCCTTTGCACAATTCATTTGTTCAACCTCAGATAATTGAATTTCAGGTCAGCTAGGACCCGACATCAAGACATTCAATCTACAAAACAATTAGAATGTTTCAAAGTGGGAAGAGCTTAACAAGGAAGCGAGACAATGAAGCTGATTAGGGGGCAATCTAACACCAATTCAACTCTGACCCTTTGATTAAAGGAAAAGAAGAAAATTAAACTGGACATACATCTTCTGGCCTCACACCACATCTCCCCCTAACAGTTACGCACTGTGTCCACTCAAGGGGGCATAGACACCATCACTATGAAAAGGCAATAGAGATGCTTTAAAATAAGACAGAATGAAAGCATCACAAGAGATCCAATGAGTCCTAAAACACGTACAATTTTGGTTAGCATTTTAACATGTCCAGTTTGTGCCCTATCAATGCTGTTTAGAAACATGAGGCCTTTGTTTAACCCAAGCTTAACGCAGCGTACACACGGTTCCGTTGCGTTGACGCTTGCCGGTGGGCTTGTCTGGCACTTGGAGTTAACGCGACCAACAACCAATCACATTAAATCTCCCGCCCCGGACACACATACACGCGATTTGATTGGCTAGCACTTGTACTGGCATATTTGCATACGCAGGATTTAATTGGCTGACGCTGCAGTCGACGCTTGAAAAGTTGAACTTTTCTCAATTTTCACCGCGGGACAATGCAGCCAAAGCGAAGCAATGGAACCACAATGCAGTTTGGCAACGCTTGACGTCACCCCATTCAAAGTGAATGGGAAGGTGCGTCAAGCGTCAATGCAACGGAACCGTGTGGACGGGCCGTGAGATATTTTACGCATTGTTCCTTGATATAAAATGCCAGAAAATACTCCACTTGTGAATTCCTAAAGTGTCTATGTTGCTAACAGGCAGTTACACGACACTAGCACTTTCAGCTCATCGGAAATCCCAAGAAACAAGTATACAACTCCAGTCATCGGTTAATCATCCAGCCAGCCTCCCTGCTGCTTTGAATCCAGCAGTCAAGAGTTCACACAGATCTGTGGCATGGGAGGGTCGCAGAGGGTGGCCATTTTCTCTGGCTGATCTGATATGTGCAGTGGCCGGAAGGTAATCCCTCATTGGGACCAATTACCTTAAGTCCCTTGTGAGATGGCAAATTAGACCAGCTCCAAGGATCCTACGGTAACCACTGACATTCCGTAGGCTCATTTCTACGACAGCTCTGAACCATTGAAGTGATGTTTTAGACGATTTGAAGAAAAAAATCACATCCTTTAAGGAAACTCAAAGTACAGATATAGTAAAAAGAAGAGGTCCAAAGAAAAAACATATAAAATAAACATATTGATCAAAGACACTACAGTCAGTATCTAGCTATGTTTGGCCTCAGCTTTTATTCACATTTTTCACTGCTTCCTTTCTTTCACCCTTCAAAGTCCATTACTTGTTGTGTTTCTTTTTATATTAGAATGAAAGAAGAAAACACTGCAAAAGTTGGCAGGATTCTCAAGATATTTAATCCTTTATTTTTACCCTCCGTCGGACCCTGCGACCGTTCATTCTTGACGTGGTGGAAACACTTGGGTCAAGGGCTAACATAACACAGGAGCCAGTTGCTATGGAAAAAAAATATTAGTCGTGTTGGACAAAAGATTGTCGTTTGCGTCACTGCCCCACTGACCAGACTGTGCTACACTGAAGCCAGAGGTATTGTTCTTTGTTTCCGCTCCATAAAAATGTCCTTCCTGAAACCAACTTCCACTACACACAAAGACACACACACAGTAACAAACTGGCCAACTCCATTAAAGCTAGGCCAGCTTTTAAACAGTAGGGAGGGTAAGTGGAAATGTTGACATTACACACATCCGGAGCAATATTACAACAGGTCTACCTGCACTCCAGTACCCATAACAGACCCTCCCTCAACACATACACACACACATTCCCAATGGATCTTGTTATGTGTACAGTACATCCTGCCCTGAGCTGGGATTTGCTCAGCGTCCCATGCAAGTATCAATTTTTCGACATCTTGTTTTATTCATGCTGCATAAACACCACGTAACATAGGTCTATTGATCTCTGTTGATTTATGGTAATACTCTGACATGCTGTTATGCTGGCTTACTTTCAGCATGTTTTGTTTTCCCATCTGTTTATTTGGGACTTGTCTATGGGGTAAATACAACACCAAAGGGTCTGCTAGAATGGAACAATGATATTTAGTTTTGTTCAATGCTGACAGACAGAGAGAGAGTTTTTGACACTAAAGTGGGGTGCTTAGTTGATGTAGTGTTTATATAAAACAACAGGATACAGTTTACATAACCAGTGTTATATCTGTGCCCACTGATCTTCCCATGGGGCTAAAATGTGCCTATTTGTGGGGGGGTGTTCTGGATTATTTATTTGTTCGGCCTCAATGGTATCATCTGACAGCACAGATTCGAAAATACGCTTTTCTTATTTAGGGACGTCATGATGCCAGAAATTAAGTAGTTGATGCTAACACCAGTCAATTCCAATGATTTAATTCTGACTGATTTCTTTGAAAACACTTTAAGGTTTGTGTACAACAATGAAAAGTACTGCACGTTCTTGGCATCATCTGTAGGAAAAGTACAATGATTAAAAATAACCGTGCAGAAATCAAAGAGAAAACAATCAGACACAAATATTTAATGGTATCAAAAATATAAGAGGACCCTTTATAGTTTGTTGCACCTAGGTGAGTGATATTAGAAAATGTAATTTGATTTCCCCTTTTGCCATCTTTTTCAGTCATAAACTTCTTAATGGATTCCCTTCGTGAAGCAATGATCTGCCCTCTAACCAACTATTTTCAGCACAACCAGCTAATGAGAGAAAAAAATCCACATCACTGAAACAAGCAGCCTTGATCAGTGAAAGCAAGCCAGACACAGAGACGCAGAGGTCATACATGTGTTAAATGATTGATTGTGCGTGTTCCTTGTGTGCATGTGTGCTGCCAGGACTCTCTGAAGTTGCCTTATCAACACAGCAGCTGGCCTCTGAGGACTCAAAAATCCACAGCACAACTTCATTCATTAGACCCAGTTTTGGAAAACTTTGCAGGGGTTCACCGAGTGCAGTCGGGGTCTGAGGCTGCCTGTGCAGTCATTCTGGTTCCATGACAGAATGCAGGGGCTGGGAGAAATCCTGAAGGAATGTCATCATGCTGCTTTGCAAGGGAGTTTGTGTGTCAAAGTCTGAGTTTGAAGAGTCTAAGCAGACCCAGAAAATCATTTCCACTTTAGACAGATTTTGTCTTTCTAAAAACCTGTGGGATGGAAAGGGAGCAATCTTGCTGGATTTGTGTTTAAGATTCTCCGACGTGCAGCAAGTAATGAAAGTTAAACCAAACACCAGTTTCATGATGTCAATGTCTTTACTGTTTTTCACACCAGATCTGTCAAATCAACTGTCTTGAGAACGTTGCTATTTGAAAAAAATGACATAAATGCTTTCCCGCATTCATTATATTTGTTTGTTATATGAAGGAAATGATTAGTGTCCAAATTAAACCTGCTGCAAACCAAAAGCAGTGAGTAGGATGAGTTTTGTGATTATATATCTGGATGCCTTGTGATAATCTCAACTCAAAGTCACACAGGAGCTTGTTAACACGAAATAATTCTGACCTCCTGAACTCGTGGAGTCAATATCCAGCATATCTCCAGAAAGGGGATATTAAAGTATCGAGAAAAGATAGAGAAGTCGAGCAAAGGATTCGAAATCACCTGATGCATAAAAAGGAGTTATACAAAAATGACTGCCTGAATAATTGCTTACAGCTCAGTAGATTGTGGTTTTATGGATCTTATGTTATAGAGGTCAATGCCTTCATATCTCTTATTTATGGAAGTTTTTATTACATTTCTGCAATGGATGCTGGAATGCCATCATAGGATTTGTGTTTTCTCTCGAAGGATATTTATAATTAGCAGGGTTGGGAAGCGAGAACAAATTAGATTCCAAAGGAAAAATGTAAATGTTGTTTCTGCCAAACCGTTCCTAAACCGACTGCCAACTACAAGCTTAACCTATGATTTTATTGTTATACAGAAATATGTTTCGATTGAGCTAAAAAAAAAAAACAGTACTTTCCAGATAATTTGGTGCAAGAATGAGTTATGATAAATGCTGGAAAGACGGCAGGTAGGAAAAGGTGAGTGGTGAACTTTAATATTAACCCATTTAGTTAGAATAATATTTAGAATGATACCATAGAACTTGTGCTGAAAATCTAATTTCTGTTATTTCCACAAATCATTTATATAACATTTAACAATGAAAGACCTGGATGATTCTACAGTTTTGCATCTCTCTGTGACATGAAAATATTTGAAAAAACGTCTTGTTTAACGAAGGGTCAAACACCATAAAAGGTTTATTTTTAAAAGTCCCTTCCCTGGGTCATTGCTTTCTCATACTATAACCAAGCAAACAAACTTAGTCAATACTTCTTAATACAAAGGATGCACTGTGAAATTCACATGATCAAGGGTGATAATTAAGACACTAATTTAGCATATTAACACCTCATCGCTCAGTAATTTCTTTGTCAACGTACACGTGTTTTCCGTGTTAGCACTTGTTGTGACAGTATTGTCAATATGTATATTTCTTCAAAAGGCCAACCAGAATAGATTGCCATCGTTTAAAAAAAAAAAAAATCTCTTACTTTTTACGCATTTTGTACTTTTCCTAAAGGTTTTGATGGGGGCAAGAGACTCAATTTGCAGCCAGTTGTGCTTTGAAGTAGACTCAGGCAGACACAGTATTGGTGAGTTTGAAGCTGCGTCATTTATTTTCAGTTTCCTATCAGATCGAGACGTTTCAGGAGTAGAATTTGTATCAAAGAAGTATGCGTTTATCTACGATAATACCATTTAAAAATAAAATGTAAAAAGTAATGTACCAGTAACTGACGCCGAGTATCGATATTTTATTATATAAACTAGTGATATTGCAAAATAAAGATTTGGGTAACAATTGCTTTTTCAATCCACTAAATGGTGCTGACCTTTTTCTCGTGCAGTCATGGGTAAAGTCAGTGGGATTGGCAGGAAGTTAGTCAAAACAAAGATGGAGTCAGCAGAGAAAGAAATCAGAAATGCGCCATATCCTAATTTATCGTATCGCAATACTTCACATATTATAGAATTGCAATACTTAGGCTACTCACTTACTCCAAGAGCGGACACACACAGCAGACATTAGAATGTGTAGATATATTGTAGAGGAACAGACGGGGTTCATGCATCTTTACTATCATCTGAGTCACTGACAGCCCTCTATCATTCTCTGCAGCTCACACCCTCATCTCTAAACAACACAGGCTGTAAACGTCTGTCGATAAATTCACTCTATATGGACCTGTGAAGTCTGACACCATAATGTAAGGCTGGCATGAGTCCCTGCCTGGCCGCTTCCCAGCACTTACTCCGTTTGTCAAACTCAATGTTTCAAGGATAACGAATTGTGAGCGATTCTATAAGGGACAGGGTGAAAAAGCTGAAAAGGGTTGACTTTAAGGATATAAATTATTCAGATGTTTACAGAACAACCTTTGTTGTTGGAGTGTGGCCTGGCTGAATGGACAGAAAGTTAGCTGAATCTCCAAGGTTAGGAGAATGTTATAATTGGACTGTCAGGATCATTCAAACTGCACAATCCATCTCTCCACAAGGTTCTCTCAGGGTGGTGGATAGAGAAGAGTGTAGGTGTAGACATATGAAATAATAATAATAATAATAATAATAATAATATAAAATAGAAGCCCTTATCACAGATAACCCAAGTTCAAATATCGACCATGGACCTTTGCAAAATGTCATTCCCTCTGTACAACCTCTTTCCAATCTGTCTCTCAATAACAAAGCACAAAAGGGCCAATCTAAAAGAAGAAAAAACTATTAAACATAGTGTTAGAGCAATGTGAATGAATCACTTACTGATTGTGGTTTCTTAGTGAAACACACATGCGGCAGAAAAAGATAAAACTTGCAAAGAGTCGGCCAGATTCAGTTGTTTAAATGGCCATTAAAATGTCATTCATATTAGTATGCTTTAATACTCCATGCTGTCTGTTAGGGCTCTGACATGATCAGCTACTTGCTGTATGCTGTAGGATTAAATCTACTCTACTGCCCAATATATCCCTCCCCAAACTCAAACCAAGAGACTCACATTTATTACATCGTTACTTGGATGTACAGTATGTGTAGCATCAAAGGGCTGTAGGGTAACTTGTCCGTCAAACACATATTTAAAAGCTCTACAGACTATTTAAAACGGAGAGTATACAAGATGTAGATGGGCTGGCAGGACTGCAAAGGAAGGGGTTGGATTTTGTGTTTTACACCTCTTAACTTTGAGCCTGTTTTTCATCTTTTCTACCTCCAGCATCGGGCTGATGGGTGATGATGACAGTGATGGATGGCCTCCTTGCTACTTCACCCCTCCTAGACTAAACTACAATCAATTAAGAGGCGCGCCATCCTCTGATCTGTAAATGAGACAATATACATCATCTTCTCCCCGCACCCCCTCTGACACCGCGTACGGCAGGAAAAACGACGGGGCGTCAGCTGATGGTGAAAAGTGAAGTGAAGAGCAGACAGCGAGAACACGGCATCACAGAGGGAAGGGTAGGGGTGGATGTCTCGAGCTGATCGTGCAGTCACTGTCATCCATCATTACAATGGAGATAGTGCTCCAAGGGGGATTTGTTTTATTATGGGTTAATCCAACTGTTTCTTTCCTTTTTTGTTGATTAAATGATTATTGGTGTAGATTGATGAAATGTCAGAAAACAGTATAAAAAGAAAGGAAGAGTTGCCAACGTTCCCTGAACCCAGAGTTGGTTCCAAAAATATTTAATATGTAGTGATAAAAAACAGAGAATATCAGCAAAATCTTCACATTCTAGGAGCTTGAGCCAGCAAAAGATCAGCTTTTTTGTTTGGTAGAGGACTAAAACCATAAATGGATTAGCCAAAGTGCTGCCGATTAGGCTAATTAATCAAGTTTAAGTTTTATGTTTGTTTACCGACGGTATTCATTATAGAACTGATTAACAACACAAACACCAGCATGCGATGGTAATGATGGATGCTGAATACATTTCTCTTTATAGATGCATCAATCTTTTGTTCCTTTGTTGGCATATAATTATTTGTATTACTGGCAATGGTTGTAGTATTAAGAGTTGAAACTGGGACACAAATGTCCTGTGGTTTAAATTGTATGGAGGCCTATTCTAAATGAAAGAAATACTGCTTTGGATTTAAAGATGCCATTTTAATTGCATAATTAACTCTGATATATATTTGTTTGAATTAAATTTGATCACAATATGATCACAAAGATTAATCAGTTGAGTTGAAAAAATGAATCAGTTGCCAACTTTTTTGTTAATCGGTTAATTTCAAAACAAGACAAATAATCGAAATCAAGTTGTAGCTATGATTAAATCATGAATTAAAATATTTTTTCAGAATAATACAACATATCTCAATATGTTAAATGTAAAAGATGCAGATTGTTTTGTTTGTATGTGCGAAAAAGACAGAAAAACCTCAGTGATGAATAAATAAAGACAGAAACAAGCATGAGAGTGTGAGAGAGGGCAGAAAGCAATTGAGACAAAAGAAATAAAACAAAAAATGATGGAAGAAGAATATTTGTGGGGTCGAGGCTTTCTGAGGATGGGTTTGTTCACACAGTGGTTGTGGGCAAAACAGGGCTGACAGCAGCAGCCTGCAGCTTTAATGAAAGTGTCTGTGGAGGGGTAAGGGTTCCATTAAAACCATATTGGAGGGCAACCTCATTTCATCATTCCAGCCCACACACACACACAAACACAGCCTCAAACACACACTGTGGAGAGCCCACAATCTCTGTAACCTCCCAATCATCCAATTTCCTTGACTACATTTCATCTGTGCTGATCCAAAAGCCAGGGGAATCATTGAAGCAATGCTAGGCGGATGTGCTCTGATACTCGCCTCAGCTTGTACAATTTTATTGTGCATATGGAAAATGACAACACATGAGAATGCAATTACAGCCAAGGGGAAAACTTTACAGGAAAAGAACTAAGACTACAAGACAGCTGTATCGCATTGAATATTGTGTCGCTGACGTACCGGAGATGATGGTGTTAATACTGCTATAAACCCCCGCTGTCAAACTGTTATTTCCTAAACTTCCCGCTAAACAAGCATCTGTGACATTTGAAAAGGATTAATGGAGTGTTTTTTCTTTTCTGGAATATGGGAAATGCAATTGGACTGAAGGTGGTAGCATTAAATCAAGTACAGAGGGGTGCATGAACTGGGGGCACCAAAATACAACTTAGGTTGGAAGAGGTTTTTAGCGGGCTGCTGGAATAATTAAATACAGCAAAGTGAAGGAGATGAAGGAAGGGCCAACTGCAGGATTGAGACACAGCCGTAGAGAGGAGATAGGCGGAGGGATGGTTGCTGTGGCGAGATAATGTCAGGGCCCGGAGCTGATAGATGAGGACAGCTCCAAGGTCAGCCAGGGAGCGGCAGATGACTCCATACCATTATCACTCAGCACCGTGCCACTGGCTGCTCTCATATATCCATGTCTGTGAGTGATGAACCAGAGTGAATATGTAAGCATTGTAAACAAAATGTGCTTTATCTATGTTTTTCAGGAATATTTATCCATCAAAGTTCCACAGAAAGCGAGCAGTGGAAAGGCCTATACACTAAGGGCCCTTTCGTATTCTACCAAGCTACGCGGACGCAGTTGTAAACGCAAGGTTCCCGCGCATATTTTTAGTACATACAGAACGCGCGTCAGTTGCTGCGCTGTGCCTTGTCAGACGCGATACACCGCCCTCCCAACAGGAGGTAGCAGAGTCTCCGGTGACTTGTCTGTCTGGTAGAAAAAAATGAAAATGGCTACAGAAGAGGAGTGCCTCATTTTGCTTTTCCTGAATCGCCGGCAGCCAACCGAGACGAGAAAGTATTGCGGGGTAGCCAAAACTCAGCTGCCCCGCGCCACTTTTTACTGCCTGCTTACATACATCTAGGTCCAGCGCTATTTCTCGCCATGCATTTTCAACTGCGTTTCCATCTGAATGTGAAGCGCTCGCAGTGTCATAAAGATGCTGGTGCACACACAGAGACGCTCCTCGTTGTCAGCCATGGTTGCTATAGAACTTCTTCTGTTGATAGCGATTTAGTACAGTACAATACAGTAATTCTCATCAGCGCCCCTATCGGAAACGCGTGAAACGGCAGTCGCGCTTGCGTCGCGTTACAAAAATCTGGACTGCACATTTTACTATGCAATTACGCGTCAAACCCTCCTTGCGTAGCTCGATGCGTTCGCGTCCGCGTAGCTTGCGTAGACTATGAAAGGGCCCTAACTCAGGTGAGTACGGGAAGTCAAAATATCACCCTTACTGCCATGACTTTAAAAAAAGCATTCTAATGCACACTGTCCTAAAATATGTACAATTTACCTTGTATGCAACTTTTGACAATGATGTCTTTTTCATGAAGAACCTGTGCAGGTCTCAGCTGCCTAACCTAGCACGGTGATACAAGGATTTATCACTGCTAAGCTAGCTAACGTTAGTGGGCTAATACAGATGTTCCTAAAAACTCAATGAAGAAAATATAATGTTGGTGATTCTAACTATTCCAACTAAATGACCACAACTACATATCCCATATCATTGTCGTCTGCTAACCACATTTACCAGTAACTGTCAGGCAAATGCTCATCAAAGCCTTTCGCTTGATTAAATCAATTTTAAATTCCAAAACTATCGCCTTACCACTTACGCAAGTCAACAGTTATTATGGTTAGAAACTTAGTTACTACAACGTGCCACCGTCGTTATGGCAGCGCAGGTCAATGGCTGCAAAGAGGTCACTTGATTTTTGTGGAGTAGTGTTAGGGTCCTGTTTGTGCTTCAGTTTTTAAGAACCAGTGTTTGCCAAATTGCTTAATTGGATGTGTGTTTTCATTAAAATAATTACATTTTACTTCACAGAATGGAACATTTGGAAAACAGCCATTGTAATTCTTCAAAGAGATAAGGAATGACCGCATCACTTGTCTGACCAGAACTTGAAAAAAATCTTCTTTTTAGCCAAATATACAACAGGAACAATATGCGAGACGAGAAACTAAATATTACCAATACTTAACTGAATTGAATGGGTTGAACCTTTGTAAAAACATTACAACAGCTGATAAATCGACAGAAAATACAGAAATGCATTTGGACACAATTTTGATGAAGATTTGTTGCTTTTCTGTGAAAATATCCCCTATGGCATTAAGTCCATTAATTAGTCCCCAACTGTTTTCCAATCCATGTCATAAAACACCAATTAGCTAACTAATAAATGTAGCTTCATTTAACAGAGAAATGGGCACATGTTCTTTGTGTAGAAGGGGAGAGTCCCCTTCGCTGAGAGCTGAACTATGAAGACAATGCTAAGGATGCAGGAAAGGCCATTCTGTCCAACAATGATGGAAATTACACTGGGGGGGAGGCAGAAGAGGTGGCAGGGGAGCATAATGTAGAGAAATAGAGTGAGATGAAGGTACGTAGGGGGGTGAATGATGAGGGAGGAAGGACCAAAGGAGAATGAAGAGGAGAGGGACAGGAACAAGAGGCAAAGCCATAAGAATACAAAGGGGAGGAGTAGAGGGGGAAGGGGGAGAGAATGAAGAAGTAGAGGGAGGAGGAGGGCAGGGAGGGATTAGGGTGAAAAGAGGAGGTAAAAGAGATAAAGTGGAGGAAGTGGAAGAGGAGAAGGACATCTAAAAATGGTAGTCACGGGAGAGGAAAAGAGATCACAGGAGAGAAAATCTAGGGAAGTAAAGAAGAAAGAATAATAAAGTGCATGCTAAAGAGGATGAGCCAGAGGGAAACTTTTACTGGATGTTTTGATTCATTACCTGTTCCTGAAGGCAATTGCAAATAGTCTACTTTCAACTGTAAAGTGGATGGTGAGCAGAAAAATAAGAGAAAGAAAGTGGAGAGGAATATTCCTCGGAGGGAAAGGGAGCATTGAGGCTGAAAAGCTCACTGAGGGAGCAATCGCGGCTCTATATTTGAAGGCATTCGTGTCAGTGAGCGACTTGTAATCCTGTAGAACTGTTGCTTGAGGAGTTGAAACGTCATTGTAATCTTCCTTGTTTGACTGCCTTGTTTTTCTTCAATGGTGCCTCTTACACAAGCTACACTTTACAAAAATGGGCTGAATAAATACAGAAGATAAACTGGATTGAGTTTGAAGCTCTTGATTCAAAACGAAGGATCAGGTTTGAGGTCACGCAATACCAAAAATCACGAGAGACAAGGTGACAGACGAGAGAGAAAGGTGACAACCCCCGAACGGACAATCAAACAGCTATCCAGACAACATTTAAACAGCAGCCATCAGATGTCTCCTCTGGCTCCTGTGGTCTGCCAGAAACACACACACAGACACACACACACACACACACACACACACACACCTTCGACCACCATTGTTACTGACAGGACAGTTGAAGGACAAACTCTCTACAGGAGTTGAAGTACCACTGTTGTTGTTTTTTTTGTAAAAAGGCTGCAAGGTTGTCTCTAAAAATGTGTGTTTTGCCCGATCCCAAAGCAGAAAATAAACATTTTTAATAATTCAAAAGCACCTGTGTTTAACAGACATATGCATATTGGTTATTGTTAATAAGATGTTCCACATGAGCAAGCATAGAGAAATTACTAATCCTCCTAATCATCAAAGTCAAGAAATGCAGAAAATGTGTATATTTCACTAGCAGGAGTCAAGAAATATTTCACAATACTGCTTAAGGCAGTTAACCTATGGTATTATACACTACTAAATAATTGTCTTATCTAGCTTAATAAGCAATTAATCTAACTTGCTCAACACTTGTTGCTTAAGGGAAGGTGGTGTATCTGATACTTACAGACATGTAGAGTAATAATCAAACCCTAACCCTAACAGGTCATCAAAAAAGGCTCTTACCTAGACCTGCTCACTTAGTTTGAATGGGATATCAGTATTGTTGCAGTTCTACAAATTTGAAATCTGTTGAGTATTTAGTTGGTTACGGTTGAGGAACCTCTGTTCTATAACCTCTTGCTATCCAAAGAAAGTTGTACACATGAAATGTGTTGGCAGCTGTTAAAAGGCAGGTCCATGTGATATTTCCTCACATGGAATATATTTACTGACTCCGGTCCGAAATAAAACCAGCCATGGGCAACTTGACCATATGAAAAGGAACTAAGGATTTAAACGAATCATTGTAGTCCTAACAGGTATTTTATGTCTGGCAGCTGATTGAAAACACAGTGATGTTCCTGAAGCTGACGTTTGCTCTACTTCTGAAAGTTCCCCGCTCCGCCCGGCACAGCATCATTCTCACCGCATCATCCCTTGTTGATGCTGCGGGGCAACTATGTCAAAGTTTGCAACGGACTCAACAGCAACCTCTGAAAATCTCCTAGATCACCGCCATCTCGCCGCTTGGCTCAGGGCACAATCCCCGACTCTTTCCCTTCATTGAGTGCTGACATTTACAGGAGGGGGGTGCAGAGTCAGGTGATGTTCTCGTCTCTGTGTGGGGTTGGGTGTGGGGAAAAAAAAGATTCTAAATGAAAACGCTGGGAGGGGACTGCAGCATCTGTGTGTTATTACATTACATTATCTTGTCGGAGGAAGAGAGCGGACAAGCAAAGCGGTGGGTTGTGAACGGCGGCATCGAAGCGTTGGAGAAGTACAAAGGAAAAATGAAAAGATGGAGGGAGGGATCAGGGGAAGTAAAGATGTAATTGGAGTGCAGTTAATACTGCTGACAACTCAGTTTGAGACTGTTTGCCTAGTTTGTCATTGCTAGCCTGGGGGCTATGAGGGTGAGTTTTACTGAAACAGGAGGATATCTTCATCATGCGCAAACATTCCAAAACACTGCGTCAGGATCAATTCCCTTTAAAAACTAGCAGTTTATAGTGTAGGTTGTATCTATACAAAGGTGTTCTATAAAACCCATTTGTAAAGGTTAAATTGTAAATATTTATGTGATTTACCAGCTTTTATTTGTTGCTTATGCATGGTTGAAATAAATAAGAATTGAAATGTCTCCTTTTTTAATTTATGACGGCGACAGTATTAGCTGCACAATTCTCGAACAACCAGGAGCAAATTTTAGGACCTAGTTCTTGGATATCCATCTCCAGGTTATTTAATGTTCTCCGGGATTAAAAAGTTAATAAAAAATCCACGGCATGAGATATGTTTCTGTGACACGGTGGACATTTATTATGAGAAGGGATGGATCAAATTAAGTCGCTGTCTCCATTAGTTACAGCAGGGAGTGACAAAGCTCCCCTCCCGTTTCTCAGAAAAAGAACCCGTGAATCAGCCAAAGTATTTCTCGGCCTCTGATGAGGGGCAGGGCGATGTGAAGGACTAAACGGATTGTTTCTGAGGAAAAAAGACTGTGTGGGGGGATGGAAAGAAGGCCGGCCACTGATGAAAAGTTGGGATTGGAGAGAAAAAAGATACGGGACAAGATGAATAGACTTTGAGTGTGGGTAGAGAGAACTAGATCAGTCAAAAACGAAATGTATTGCTGCTAGATTTACAGCCCTTTGCTTCACTAGGGAACTCACGCAGGAAGTAAACGGTAAATATGGTTATATGATGAACATGTCACACAAACTGTTTGTAAAGCATAGGATTAGCCTGACATCTGCCTATGTGTCTGGTCTTTGTTATGTTGTATTGGACCTTGAGGCTTTGTTAGCCAGCATACATGTTGTTATTATAGTGCTAAAGAAAGTAAGCCTGAAGGTAAATTTACATGCCAATCGATATTCCAAACATCATGATGTAAAACTAAATTAAAGAAAATAAGATATAAGCTTCCACATCCCATGTTGATTGGCCTTTAAAGGCTCACACCTAAAGAGAGAGAATTAAGTAAAAAAACAAAACAACAATCATTTGTGGTAAAGGCTTTGGTGGGAAACATGGGTTTTTAGACATCTCCGTCTGGAGGTATTCCAAGCAGGTACAACAGGGAAGACACCCCAGGGCAGACTAAGAATACAGCAAAGAATAATTTAAATCTAATTAAGTCTGAGCAGACTTTGGTATGCCCAAGAGAAGTGTAAAGAAGTGGCTGGGGACAAAGGTTTTTGGGCTCCCGGGCTTAGCCTACTTTTCAAAGCAACAAGGACCCAGTGAAATGGGATATAAGGGAAGGGGTGGTTTTGAAATATTGATTCTTGGGCAGACAATTGGTTACCACCAAACTGGCACTGCATGGTTGAAATAAATTTGGTTACGTTTTCCACATAAACAGAAGGCCATATGCAGCTTTAGTGTGAATGTTGATGTTCTCCTCTCAGCTATTGGATCTTTTTTAACCATTTTGTGGTATTTTAAGATTTCAGTCGGTAGGAGATAAAAGGTCATTGCAAAAGAGCAAAAAGAATAATTGTTTCCTGAACTATTCCTGGGCTATAAAAGGAAATCATATATCACAATATGTTTTACCTGCATATTGATATTGTGACGAGCGATAGAGTTGACCATTGATGCTTTCATTGTTAGGGAATATTTTGTGTAAGCTTGTAAATCTTTAGCTCATTTGCATCTCTTCTCTCTGTCCTCCTTCAACCTGGCTCTACGGCCTTGCAGGTGCTCTTATTTTCATTAAGGAGGGGCAGCCTGGGCTTTCGAAGCGTTGCTGTTCCCACAGTGGGTACAAGCTCATGCTGACCTAAGATTGGCTTTATTGTTAAGGCACAGATCCAGATGCCCCGGTAAACACCTTATTTGTGACCGAGATGACAGTTTAAGTCAGACGTATTGTCCTACATTGTTTAGTCTGCTGCTCTAAGAATGTTGATTACCCATTTGGAACTAGTTAAAACCTCTTCCTATCCCTGCGATCTTCAGAATTGGTTTGGCAACCGCTATGGCAACTTGTGTCTACTGCAAATGTCTTGTCAATTCTCCGGCCGTAACTCCGAATATATCGAACAGTGTTTTGCCATCAAGTTCCTGCTCTCTAGCGTCTCTCTGTTTCGCCTCCATTGCTTCAGAGGTTTCCACCACATTCACATAATGAGAATATATCAGGTTATGGATACAATGATAAATGACCCAGTTGTACTTGAACATTTCATTTTATTCACACATTTTCAATATTGTATTTTATATGCATCACATCAGATCTTGTGTTGGGTATATTTAACTAAATGCCATGGCTGATTATAATTCACATGCAGTTGAATAAATCATTACTCTCTTTACCATTGAGTTACTTAACGTTTCTTAAGTAAGCCTTGCATCGTTGTGCCTTCAGCTATAAGCGATTTGCATAATGCATCTTGTAATAGGCTGCAGATTCATGGGAAGCTAAATAATAGACGAGTTTCACTTCGACTCACACTCTCTCAGGCGGTGTGCATGGAGGGTCTGAATAGTCTGCGCCTCATCAACTCATTTACTCTCTGGAGAACAATAAAGCTAGTTAAGCATTAGCCACTTTTTAGAGACACTCCGCTTATGTGACATTTAGAGCCTGACTCTCGTGTTAGAACAGTAGAAAGCGGCAGCAGTCTAGATTAACGTGACAATGAGCAAACTGAGCTACACAAATACCCATCATGCTAAACTGACCCGTCAATCCAATCACTTCCAGTGCAGAAAACCAGAAGTTAAGGATGAGGAAGAGTAATGGGAGGAAGGGTAATGAGCCATGCATTATCAGCTCACTTTTTGACCTTTCAGCTGCGACCTTAAGTTAGAAAAAAATTCCCTTTGAACAATACACCTAAACGAAAGAGTAAAAGTTAGAAGACTACAAAGAGAAGCTTTACAATAACGCTCAAAGATATTCATACATATGTACCCATAAAAGTTGAATATTTACCCATTTCGAAACAGCAGAAAGGAGGACAAACATAATATAGTCTTCAAATGTTAGGTAATCTTCCTCCATACCAATCCGTTACCATTTCCTTAGTCCATGCTATAAAATTGTTTTGTTTACTTAAATAAAACACTTTTTTCACAGTGTACACAGGCGCTGGACATATTTCACTATTTTCATAGCCTGAAACTAACTATTTTGTTGCAGCCCTAACAAATAAAATCAAGAAAAACAGTTTAAATCTTTTGGAGTTTCTTCATCTTGTGGTTTATAATGTGATAAGGTTAACATGGATAAGTACATGTGTGTGTGAGGCAGGTGACAGAATGAAGCAGCACATTTCCTCTGAGCTGACATGACTGTGGTGATTCTGCAGGATTTGTTTTGGCCTCATCTGTCCCTCAGTTGTGTTTACGGGACAGAGCGGGTGCTCCGCTGTTGCCTTAGTGAGCCAAGATGCAGGCATGTATGGAGAAGGGCAGCCAAATTTGCTAAGCTCTTAATAAACCAGGATTGGCTGTGTTCCCATTTGGTTTACGGCCACATTAGTTGGATTTTTCACAGTAAATGTTGTTTTCTTAAAGGGAGATTTGTCAGCTTCTTTAAATGGATGAAGCCATTTCTCAGATTTACACTGTGCACACATGATAACGCCGTGAACACATGATGTCCATTAAAAGGAACATACAGAGTTCTCTTTTACTGTAAATCCTTTCTGTAATGGATTATCATAAGAAAGTTACAGAGAATGACAGAAGTGTGTGCTTATTTATCACGGAGGACAGAAAGCCCTGCATTCTTAGTGTATTAATAACCAGAATATGAAATATTTTTTCCCAAAGCAAGACATCTCTGCTGAGACGCACCTGTTTTAATCCGGTTCGATTAATTACACAGAATCTAGATCTCGTGAACGTCAATCAAACTGAGGCATCTAACCCCAGCATGCATCATTAAAAAAAAAGTGAGACGACTGACAAAATAAATCAACTGCTAATGTAATTATCACGTCATCACTCCTCTTAATGTCTGTGGGATTAACTTTCATTTTCATCATCAACCACTGGTTATAGGATAAAAACATATTTGTTTATTGACAAAGGATGCTATTCTAAATCCAGACAAAGTCATGACAAGGGAGTGATGGGAAATAAATATACCATCCATCCATCCTCTGTGTGCAAACAGCCCATATAGTCTAAGTCAGAGGGACTGGGAACCATGTAATTACTCAAATGTAGCTGTCACAGGTAATATTAGTGTCTCACTTGATGGATCCCAGCAGGGATAAATTACCATGATGGATTAATTAGGTCGCCATTGAAATTTCTTGTTTGTATTTTGTCAGTGTTTGGCCAAACAGTGGAATTCATGACATGATGAAAAACAATGCAAAAGTATATTGTCACGCTGCTGAAAACAATTACTCTATTTAATGAATAATGAACAATAAATAGGCGAAGGTGAGAATCATTTAATCTAGTAAAAACACAAAATATTTGATTGTTAGAGTATTTAAAATGTGCAGATTCATTAAAAAGATATATTTTCAACACGTCTATATTAATAATCTGTGAAAAGTTGCTCATAAAATCACACTCATTCACTAAACATTCATGAATTTTGAAATGTTATAGACTTATCAATTAGAATTTATAGAATTATGTCATGATAATTACCGTAATATTTCAGTAATGTTTAATAATATTGCATCGACAGCCTTCTTTATCATCGTACCAATTGCCAATCCCGCTCATCCCAAAGCATAAAAAGTTTTTTGGTTTTTTTTATCTGAATTTGAAATGTTTTGTTTTAAAAAGATACTTGTTGGCAGCTAGGTGTATCCTGTTCCCCACATCTCCACACCACCACTGCTCTTTCAGTCTCCTCAGACTCTTCTTATCTTCTCGTCCCATGCTGCTCTATCTTCCTCCACTCAGTTAACCCAGCAAAAACAGATTAATGGGAACTTAATCCCTTTTAATTCAATGCAAAGGTCTCTTTTAACCAGATTAGCTGTTACCCAGACGTTGCCAGATAATGATAGTACATTTAATTTGTGAAGGCTTTAATAATACGCAGCATGTTCATCTGAGCGTCTGAGATAAGATGGCTTTATGGTATACGTTGCTAAGCTCATTCAATCCCTATCAGATGGTTTATAAACCTTTCTTGGTTAAAACATGAATTAATTGGTCAATAGAAATTATCGACAGTCTTGGTAATAAATTCACATCGACATATATACACTATGTGTACAATATGTAAAGGGACATGCCGATGAAATAAGCATCTACTCAGAACTGCATATTAGTCCATTTAGTTATTAACCGAATGATCAGCGTTGATAAGTAGTTAAATTAAAAGCTATAGAGCATGGCTGCCCAATTTGGGGCCCGCGGGCCGAACTTGGCCTGCGACCGATTACATTTGGCCAGCGCCTTGCCCACTGTCCTATTTTTCCCGCCGTCAGCGCTCGGAATCCCTCTGTGAATATAATTTATTGGTGCACTTCCAAAGAATACCATTGTGAGATACATTGATGGTAGGGTGGCGCCGTTGACCTCCTGCCAACTCCAATCCGATGACGCCCAAGACCAGTGAGTGAGAGGATGCAAGGATGGAGCGTGTTAGAAAGTGGCACACAGACAAACGAAAATTCAAAAAAAGTTGGGAACACGATTATCTTTTTACCTAGGTCGATTCCACCGCAGTGTGTCTGGAATGTAAGCAAAGGGTCGCTGTTTCAAAGGAGTACATCATTCGTCGTCACTATGAAACTAAGCATTCTGAGTTTGCAAAATACACAGGAGGGCATTGCAAGTTGAAGGTAGCAGACTTGCTAACGAAGCTAACCACCCAGCAGCGAACAGTGCTTCAATTATTTTTCTAATTTAAAGAAGCCAGATTGATGTTCAGTAATTTTATGAACATAAATGTGAAGCACAATAAACAGTGTCCTTTTTTTCAGTGTACATTTTTCAAAATAACTTTGTGATAGTGTTTATTTTGCACACCTATGCTTACCTTAATGTACTGCACACGTATTTAACTTAATGTACTGCAAAATTTTGGCCCACGAACCTCACCCCACATTCAATTTTGGCCCTCCACTGGGAAGTATTTGGGCACCCCTGCTATGGAGCATCGATGTCCTTTTATTTAGCGGGTGGAGGAGTGGTAGGCTAACACTTAAACTGGGATTTCCTAGGTTTGTCAGTGTTTTATATTTTTATTGCAGCATTTAAAGTCACTATTTTGACTTTCAACATTACAAATGTTTACTTTGACAACTGACGTTCACCAGAAAATCTTAACTTTGGTTCCTTTTTTGACATGCAATATCGACCTTTAAAAATCAGAAAGGTTTTACACTTGGTGCCAATTCTTTGTTTTCACCGGAAAGGGGTTTGGGCCTTCGTTTCGTAAGGTAGTGCTGCCTTCATCTATTCTGACTTTGTATAGACTAAATGATTACTTTATCTGCAAATATTTGCACTTTAAAAAAAATAAAACAAACAAGGCAATACATACTGAGAAAAATAGTAAGTTGCAGCCCTAAACAGAAGAGGGAAGAATATAAATTACACTTAACCAAATAGACAACAAGTAAATTAAACGTTCCCAGAAATACATTAAGCTTTGCTTTCTCACTTATTCTGGGATGTATAATTAATCATTCCAGAATAACATGGACAACAAAGTGGTTGTGTGTGCGTGCGTGCGTTAGTGTATAAGGGTGTGTGTCGAACGAACTACTCCAGATACTACAGTGCTGCACGTATTGCTGCCCTGTAGGTGGCTGTTTTTTGTTTTGCCTGGTCATTAGTTTGTTATCAGCTACTGGCTTACAGGTGACTCATGCACACAATGAACAATGACACCATATATCAAGCGGTCGCCAGGCAACCAGCATTGCTCAGTCTGACAGTGAAGAAAGACGAGGCTGTTAGAAATCTTGGAGAAGACCATATGCTGTGGGGAGCATCGTTTTAGCGAGCGTTCTTTTAGAAACTCCACAAGGCATCCAAAGTTATAAAAAAGCGCATCTTAGAAACTAGGGGAGTCTGTCCTTGCCTTGTTGTCCCTGAAGTACTTTGCAAAAGCAAAAGCAGAGAATGTTACTTGCTGCAGCTAAAAGCAATGTCAGAGTTTAAGAAACAAAACCAGAACACCTTTGTGTGTCTAGATAAAGCCTTTAACAGAAGAAAGGACAGCTAGAGTCATGCGTGGAAAGGCAGTGAAAATGATTTTCCTGCCTATTCAACAGCCTCTGAAATCTTTCTTTACCATGCTTTGTTTGCAAACACCTCCCAAACACTTTCTCGGGCAGCTTTAAGTGATAACATCCATTTTTAGGGAGCAAAAATGTTAATTTGTCATACTGAAACATCTCTATCAATGTTTCTTCATTCCTGTATGAATCAAGATCATGATAATCTTTCAAATGTTTTGGTTTAATAGTGTACACAAATGTGACCAGTCATTGCGGGAATTTTAGAAAGATGTAAGAAATGCAGGAATCTTGATGACGCTGCAGTACAGCAGAGGGATTTTGATCTACTTAAGTCATAGTCATAATACTAAGCAAGAAATGATTTTGTGTGTCCAAATCAAGTCTAAACCAATTACCTTTTTTTTTTCTTTCTATTTTTTCTTGAAATGATAAATAACAAAATATAGACATATTTGGTCGGTCAAGTAGTCAAAAACTACAAAACGACAACTTAACAGTCAGATATTTTTGATGGCGTAAGCATAAATCAATATAATAACCCCATCTTCAGTCAAACAGCTCAAAAGTCTCTGCAAACAAGTCGATCGCTGTTCACTTGCAGAAACAACTTGTGCACCCCATGAAGTATTAATCTTGTCTTTATAGTTAAGTTTAAGTTTGGATACCCAAGTAAAACAAATGCCTTAATCGCTTCTCAAGTAGTCCCATGCTGTCCAGAGTGTCCTCTCTTCCAAGCTAGATACCTGTGGTTTCCCTCTATTGTGTTGTCAAGCCAGTGTCGCACCATTTTCACACTAAAGGAGCCAAACCAAAGACTTTTCTCCAGCCAACAACCACAGCTGCCAAGGCAGCAACATTGGGAGGTCCACTTTAAAGGAGCGAGTTACTTCTGTGAAAAGGGCAATAAGAACATTTTGCACCTTGTGCTCAGCTGTACGAGAACACATGTATCCAACTGGCATTTTCACTAAGCTAAGGTGAACTTTAAAGATGGAAGTTATTTGCTCTCAAAATCGTTTAAAATTCTGAGTAATAACAAAATGTGTGCTTGTTTTTGACTGTGAAGCCTTACGTCTGTGTGCCTGTGAGGGTGGTTTTGAAGGTATCATCGATTAATCACAGCACACCTACAAGTTCATCACCATAATCCTCAAATACCTCTACACCACTGGCACAGCCTATTAGGTTGCTAAGCCAACTGCTGCCAAGCTGACAGACACACTGATTAAGATTAAGTCTGGTTTCTGGAGCTGAAAAAGCTGTAAATCTTAAATTTACACAGCACAAAGGGGGGGGGGGGGGGGGGGGGGGGGGGGAGATCACACTCCATTGCATTGCTTCAAAAGAAACTTCAAAACAGTGACAGAGCACATGGGAGACCAAGCCTCCCAGCAGGTCATGCCGAAATAAGCCTGGGCGGTTCAAATTCTGCACATTTAGACTCCAAGGTGCTTTCATAACTGGTAGTCTATTTCTGAATGATACCACTCTAGTTAGTGTGTCCAATTGTCTGTTTCACACCACGTTATGCCTCAATTTGGTGATTTGTTAAGCTATTCTCCAGTAGGAAAGGTCACCAAGTTGTCTAATACTTATGCAATAATGTTTCCACAATTTTCTCTATCAGGGGTAGTGTGACATTTCAGTAATAATGCAATTAACATAACTCAATCGGCTCAAGTTCCCAAAGCCTGGAAAGTCTTCCATCATAATTGACTTCACAAGGAAGGACAGATGACAGTTTAAAAAGTTGACCCACTTCCTGACAGGTTGCTGTTTGGTCATTCATACACATACACATGCCGATATACGGCATTGGGAAAGAGTCAATCTTAAACACCCTATGTGGTATCTTACCAGTCATGATATTCATGGGAAACATGTGTAACATTTGTTATCGAGTTTTATTAAGATTGCACTAACCCGTATTCTTCTCATCGCAGCTACTATCTCCACTCTGCTGCTCGGCCGCGTCACATCCAGACTGCCGATGTACTGTTGCCAGGAAGGTGAAATATGACAGGTACAACACATTAATGAAACCATAGTTGGCATTCACCTGTATTTTATTCAGTCAAACAGTTCAAGTGTCCACTTTGCTTAATAAATAACTCCACTGAAGTCTCTCAACTAGCTAACAATTAACTTTACGTAGGTTAGCTAACTTTAGTTAGCAAACGTCTCTTGGGGTAGATTTACCAAGAGAGGCGCTTCACTTTATGAGTGAGCTTTTAGCAGTTTGAAAACAACTCCTTCCCAGAGCACTACAGTGGTGGCTGTTTAGACAGGTTGAATTACAAAAACAACGAAAACATACATTACATTCGAGACGCTAACATAACACTTCCCAGTTGTTAGTACATTTACCTTTGCCTCGAAGTTGATCCCATGCTGGAACGCTTCCTCGTTGTGCAAAGGGATCCTTAAATCATGCCCATCATCAACGAGGTTGTACTTGGTTTTTGCAGGCATTTTGAAAGTATTCACCACTCCACACTGACAGTAAAACCAGGACAAAATGAACGATAAACGAACCCGGTGAGTTAAATGGGGAGTAATCCAAGACAAAAAACACAATTCCAAATCCGGTTAGTGCAAGCCCTCCATCGCAGCGAACCGTCCCAGCGCTGCCACGCTAATACACCGCCCTCAACAGCGGCCAAGTGGCGGTAACTCCTTCACCAGCGCTCCGGCGCACCGTTCCCCTGCTAAAATCAACCGGAACAGCTTTGAAAACACATGCAGAAATGCAGAAACAGCGGCATGCGGGGACAGATGTGTTTTCCTGACTTTTCCTGTGTGAGTATGGAAGTTGGTTGGGTCCTGCCCCGCACTCTCCCCCCCCTCGCACAGAGGTAGGATGTGATTGGAGGAGGCCGGGGATCCCACCTGCTTCCATTGGAACAGAGGCGAACCGTGGCTCCGAGGAGGAGGGGCTCAAAGGCTGGTACCTGCCCCCTCCCTTCCCTCCACACACACACACACACACACACACACACACACGCACACGAACACGAACACGCACATACACAAACACACACACGCACACACTCGTGGGAATAACCTGAATGTCTCTTATGCAAACAAAGGAGTGGTGTAGACAGTATATAAATACACATCTTTATACTTTGGCTTTGTTATTAACTGACATAATGCATCTATTTTATGCAGAATATGCACACTAGAGATAATACCAGTTGGCCAATCCATAAGGAATGGTATGTCAGATGTGGGTTAATAAGCAAATGTAAGAAATGATTAAATATACTGACTTTAAAATAAGATGGTCATGTATGGGAATTCAATTTGTTGTGTTATAAGGAGGACAAGACATGTTAAAATTGATTTACAGATGTGGCTGATATGTAGTAAATAAAAAACCTCTGCCTATGAATGACATAAAAAAGAGCAAGGCTGCCAACTAGTGGCCACATCTGCAAGAATATGATAGAGATATCATTAAAACTAAATACTAAGAATACAATGTGATGTGATTTCTTTCTATCTGTTGTTGTATATTTTCTCGTACACAAATTAAACAACTATTATGAATGCATGAGTTGTTTAACTCAAGACTTGTATACATTATTATTAATGCATGACTAAAATGTCTTTTACAAAATGTAGTAAATCAACAGTGTCCTTTTTTAGTTTTTTCTCGATTACTTCTCAATTATACTCATTTATATACTTGTAATGAAAATGTTCCTTAAAAATCATAATTTCTTTTCTTGTGTTTTGTTTTTGTATAATTTTTGAACAAACTGTTTTAATAATCACAAGTGAGGATACACTAAGAAACACAACATCTAAATCCTCACTCTTTAGGCTTTAATGGAGAGTGCTCACCTTATTCTTAAAATGGAAACGTTTGGGATCAAGGACATTTATTGAGAACTTATTAACCACATGAAAAAAACTGTCCATATTCTATAAAACTGCATAGATAAATAGATAAGCTGTGTCTTTAACCTTCTGCAAGCCCAGTTACAACGACATGAGAAATGAGGGGTTCATAATTACAGTAAAAGGGGTCAAAACATATCATGTCAAAACATGTCAACAACAGAAGCTAAAGTCTAAAATAGCTCAATCTCAAATATAATCAGCCATAACACAATCTGATCATTTGAGACATATATTTAATGATAATATTTGTTGGTGATAATTCAAAGAAGGTTCTTCCCATTTTGCATCATCAACACAGTCTGTTTTAAAAGCATCTGGACAAACAAGAGAGATGTTCCTTATTTGGTCAGCAGACACAGCAGAGTTGCGTTCATATTTAATGCAGTAATCATGTTGTATAATGCACACACCATCTGTGTCACCCTGGGAGTAGAGATGCTGCTCTCCCCTTAAGGTGGTCCCAGGCGTGGAGAGAAGGGGAAGTGGGGCAGCAATAATTCACATTCTCACCACCTCTTTGGAAATATATAGTGAACTGCAGCTAATGGTGTCCTGCGGGCTTATACAGTAGGAGGAAGATGTTGCATGCTGGATTTTCTGGATGTAATGGATTCAAAACTGGCCTTAACATTTGATATATATAACCATTCATCTTTATTATGTTTTTGCTTAAATGGAGTCAGTTTTAAAGGGGCTATGCTAATTTCCCTGTTCATATATGTATTTTGTCCTTAAACTGTGATATGTTTACATGCTTTAATTTTTTTAAAAGTGCTTTATTTTTCTCTTATTGCCTGTGCTGTAGCACCTCTTTTCACCCTCTGTCTGAAACCAGAGCCCAGTCTGCTCTGAATGGTTAGCTGGTCAGCTCTGTTGTGATTATCCTATCATGTGCAATGTGTTGAAGCACTAGCCTATAGAAGTGCGAGTGTTACATAGTGATGTCACTATTTTACAGAAGTAAACAAAGGAGTCCAATCGAGGGGATTCAGGCACGGGTAGGGTGTTGGACAGTGTTGGGATTTTCGCATCTGCAGACCATTCACTACAGGAAAGGAAAACCCCCAAAAAGCATAATGTGACCCCTTCAATATCATGATTCCTAAAAATCTTTTCCCTACGTGTTATTTTTTTGAATAATTTAAAGATAAGATAATATTAATATTTTAAATGAGTAAGCTTGATATTGAAGCCGACACAAGCCTCTATTGCTATACTATACAAGGAAAAGGGGTTTTATTACTCTGAATATAACCATTCCTCTCTCTTGGACCCATGTTGTGCTCATTAAAACTCTTTAAAAAGGAGAGCCTCTAAATCCCTGCTGGGTTTTTAAATGTTGATCTGATAATAAGGGTTTTGGATTTTAAACCATATGCTCCTTACATGAAGTAGATTTTAAAGATCATTGCACAAAAACTCCATGGTTACACTTCAAAACCAAAAAGAAACATGATAGGATTTCACAACCACACAGCAAAAAATAAAAAATAAAATAGGCTAGTCTACAGAGAACTGACTGAATTGTTGAGCTATCCCATACAAAATATCCCCGTCTGTTGCTGTGTACAGAATACCAGTCATCCTACATGTGTGTTACAGGTGTAATCATGTGCTTTCCTTCTGGTGAGCATGTGGTCAAATTGGAACAGTTTGAGGTGAGCTGTTTAGGCTTGATTTTTGTGACCTGTATTGGGTGAACACCAACTCCTGCCCAATGCATAAGCATTTCCATACAAAATGGTTTAGAAAATCAATGCATGGCAGCAGATCTAAAGGTAATTTTCACAGATGTTTGTGTTTCCGAGGAACATAATCCCAATGTGGCAGAATGTATAACACTATAATGGTTCCACGGTATGTACTAATTGGAAAAAGCCACCATGACCTCCCATGTGGACTATGGTTTTGGTATATTGATGGTCACAATCTTTTGAAAACAGAAGTAATAACAAGAGGACGACAGGGTGACTAAAGTGTCTCTTCAGTGGATTAATAAGAACACACTGGCGGCGTGTTTCAGTGTGAAACAGAGCTGGTTTTCTTTTGGTGCCAACACCATTCAGTGTGAGGTCAGTGTGTCAGCAGGAGCCCTGAAGCTTGGTTATTCTCTCTTTATTATGCCTGGGCACACATATGCACATATCAATGGACACACACACAGAGCTTAACACATCTTGAGGGCCTCTTAAGATGAATTAATAATGGCGATTTCAAAGAATTTGGGGCAACGCAAGGAGTAGATCCACTTCTCCGAGGAGAGTTTCAGAGAGGAACACAGACAAGTAGGGAACAAATGATGACAATTATGACAGAACATTGCTAATTGTGCCTGAAGCTGTGTTACAACATTTACCGAGACAAAGGAAGCACAGCTCCCACTCAGGGGTAGATTAGGACGGAATAAATCTGCGTCTGACTCACAAACAAAGACTTGGGATCTGACAAAAGCCATAATCTGTGTATATTCAAGGCTCCTACAACCCAATGCTGCAATTAAAGGTTTGTTTGGGCACCGAATAGGAAGTTGGATGAAGCTTCATATCTTTTTTCCCCTGTAGTAATGTATTTAATGCAGTGTTTGAATGGCTTAGATATTTGGTAAAGAGGATTCCTGCAAAGAAATGTTTGGCTCGATTAGGCTTTCAATCCTTCAGCGACTCAGCAATTACTTTTTAGAAGTTGCACAATGTCTACAAGGACAATCATCATCCTCTTTGTTTAGCATGTTGGCATGGTAACATTTCCAAACAAGCAATAAACAGAAAGTACATGAGGGGCTGATGTGAGTGTGTCATTTGCTTTGTGGGGATTTAGTCATAAACCAAAGTACTTGACAAGTAAAATATTGAACAGATGTATTGAGGATGGAAAATGACATACGTTTGAATAAAGAAAATGTATAAATAAACACAGACATAAATGAATACCTATGGAATACATAAATACAGGAGTAAATCTATAAAAGAATAATGAAATGCTGATATAAATATATGTTGAAATCAATGCAGGGATAAATACGTAATTTAATAAGTTAATAAATATATTCTGGAATAAATATGAACATGAATAAACATTATAAATAAATACAACATTTTAAAAATAACAATACCAAGACATCTACCAATAGATGGATATAGTTAATGTATTTCTACATTTACATGAATCACGTACATGTATTCCTTTTACATCATGTATATTTATATATATATATTTATTTATGTATTTATTTAGTTTTTATTTATTTAGTTTGTTAGTTAGTTATTCATTTATTTGATGTGGGCCCTACTCTTAGTTTAAGGAACTGTTTGAGGGGTCGGGATCAAAGGTGTCATTACAGCTGGGCTCATGTTAGGAGCCGTTGTAGAGCTCTTTTTGGGAGTCGCTGCTTCCTCTATCAGAGGGATGGCACTCTGGGTGTGTGAGAGTCCAAAGGGCTGAGGCAGTAAATCAAACAGGTGGACGATGTTGGACTTCTGTTTACATCTCCTGCACATGCCTTTGTTTTCTATCCTCACTGGCAAGAAGCACCTTGTTCAAAAAGGTGTTCTTCGCATCTGAACGTTCAAAACTCCCCTGGCTTATGTCGATGTACTCCTTGCTCATGTGAGGTACATCGTCAAAAGCTTCTCTGCTTGGCAAGTTAATGCAGCCCTCTCAGACATCTGTATGTTCAGGATCCTGACCTCATCTGAGTTCTCCTGTCAACAAAGGCTACCAGTTTGCTTTGGAAATAAAACACAACAAAATGCAGTTGAGCTTATATTGTTTGACTCACTTCCTGAACAATATTATAATATTTTTTTAAGATGCAAGAGAAGTTTACATAGCAATAACTCGCTCTGCATATAGACCTTCTGGTATCAACAGATTAAAGGCCAGAGATTGGTTGAGTTAATTGCTTTCACCACTGTAATTGCCATTCCTTTGTAAACACACTGTTATGGATGGGGGGAAATGACCCAGATGCAGAACTGATAGAGGAGGCAGGGGTACAAAAGTGTAACAAAAGGCAAGCTTTTATTCATAGAAATTATGAACGCAGGAAATGGTACAACACAGGAAAATCAAATCATCAAATGAAAACTCGGACAACCGGTGGAAAAGGGAGGGCAGAAAACGGAGTGCTGAAAAGATCGATCCAAGACATCACAGGGAACAGGCAAACAATGACGACACGACAAAAAACATACAGGGAAGACAAGACTCAATACAGAGGAGGGTAATCACAAGACAAGACACGGCTGGGAAGGGGAGGCGAAACACAGGGGCAACAGGTGAGCACAATCAGACAAGGCAAAGACAAGGTGGGAAACTAAAGACAGGAAGTAATCTAGATAAGACAGGAAGTAAGACAAAACAAGATTCACTTCAAAATACAACAGTAAACTATAAACACAAAAACTGAGATCCTAACACAGACTTATGTTGTCTGCAAGTAGAATAAAATGTGAGTGTATTCTCTCAGTGAGATCAGTTTGTGACTGAAAGATTCTTCAGTTAGTGCATACAGTGTAAGAAGAAAGTAAGAAAGAAAGATGATGCATTCTCTATGGGCAATTATGATCAAAAGCCCACATTCAAAGCATGAATAACATCAAAGGTGTATACAAAGTGCAAATCATGAAGTTTTTATTTAATAATCATATTATTAATTCATTTCTATATTTATTCATTTATTTCAGTATGTATTTATACTTTCATTTGTGCATTTATTAATCCATACTTCAATTTCAGAGAGAATGCTAGATGAAAAATCACCAACGTTTACATTTCAATCCAATAGTTGTTGTGATATTTTAATATGGACCAAAGTATTGGAATGATCAGACGACATCCCTGGAGCAATACTAGTAAAAAACTCAATAATGAAACCGAGCAGTTTCAGGAGCCACACAAGCCCTCATAAGCTGAAGGGAGAAATCATGTCATAAAATGGCTTTCTAACAGCTCAGGAGCATTAGAAATATCAGAGATTCCCAACATTGCTGACACATAATGATTTTGAATGAAATAATGTCTTGTTGAAATCAAAGGTTATGGCCTGAAATGTTACAAACCTCAAGACATAAAAGTATCCAATGTTTATCAAGAAAACATAAAATATTGATGAGAAAAACCAAAAATGATGACCCCCAACCTTTAATTCCCCTTAATCAGATTAATACAGCAGGTACATAAGTGGAAATAGAAGTAAGGGGGCCACCATGTGGACACATAGCAAAATGCTGAAAGCCTCTTTGTTTATCAAAGAAATGAAAGAAAAACCTATTTATATAAATACAAATATGCACAATTATATATCTAATAATGATTCATTTCTATTTTCTAACCATTTTATTAGTAATTCCTTTTTTAAGTATTACATGATATACTTTTATTTTATTGTGGCCAGTAAACACATTTTAAGTAAGACTGATGACATAGAGTATGTATATCCTCATCCCAAGGCATTCCTCTTTAACTACTTGCCATATTATTCAATTAAATATGAACATTTAATAGAATGTGAAACCTTCATTTACTCATTAGAAATGGATGAAAGTGGCTCTCTGTTGCACTAACTGTAATTAAACTCACTCAGAGGGCAAAGTCAAGATTACAGCACTGCACTTATGTATGAGATGCTGCTACTTTGTGACTTCAGTTTTATTTTCATTGGAGCGCTCCGTGTTGTGTGACTTTTGTTGCTTGGCAGCCAGAGGGCTCTTTTATGAATGAGTAAATCACATTTGTATTCAGCCTGCCTCCCCTATAGACTCATTGAGTTCCAACAGTTTTGTTCTGCTGCTGAGCTCTTTCACATTCTTTCAGAGCCCTCGAGACACATTGTCTTCTTCAGCTTTAATGGGCCTATGAAACTGTCTCCACACATTCCATTAATGCTATTCAGTTGCAGTGCCTATTGACTCCACTGCCATTGAGTCCAGTGCCTAACACACTGCAGTAAACCTATCAAGGACAGGAGGTGTGATTAATTTCAGGCTAATATATAACGGCCAAGAAGAAAAGTCTCTACAGTTGCGATAAGATGAGGTGTCGGCACTAACACAAAGGGATTGATTCAGATAAACACTTTATAACTCCAGCATTTAACCATGTCACTTGTTAATTTCGATTCCTTTGTTTTTTTGTTTTGTTTTATGGTAGTAAGACAAACAAGAGGAACTGAACAGTATGACTATTAACATTACTGAAGACTCAAAAGGCCTTTTGGATTTAATTTAGTATTATGATTATTTATTTTTTTTCCTGGTTTAAAAAGCCAATGTGATTAAGTGTTCTAGTTTAAAATGTATAGTATATAATTTGTATATACTTTATTATTAATATTTTTAAAAATAATTACAAATGTATTAATTACTCATCATGATGTATTGTGTGTGTTAGTTTTAAAACATGAGAAGCTTTTCTTTTCAACCTCATTTAACATGCTTCCTAACACAACAGACATAGTATACTGCAATTGAATAAAGTAATTTAGTAAAGTGAACATCTAGTGCGCAATGGTCCCTTGTGTACGCATTAATATTAATATGAACTAATCCTGTACCAAGCCATGAACTGCTAAATGCATATTTCTATAGGCTTGTGTGATGCTTGGTAGCAAATACACTAAATGTGGTAGGTAAAACCTACACAATGTCTCTGCTCGAGCAAAAGTGTAACATAGCTCAATGTTGTATATTTTAATTTAGCTAATTTGTGGGAGCCTCCCGCAATTCTACGGCTGTGTTGTGTATTCTGTATATCGCAGCAATTATGAACTTTGGATAAAATCACGTTGTCGAGGACTTAAAAACACTGCCATGCCTCGGATTCGAACCGGGGTTGCTGCAGGCACAACGCAGAGTACTGACCACTATACGTTCACGGCGAACAATTGGAGCCACCAGCGAACGGCAAGACAGTCAAAAGTAGCGTCAGCTGTAAGTGTCGCCCTCTTACAGTTTTTTCCTTTGTCTTGGTTATGTTAAATTGAGCTAAAATGACTCATCTCAGTGTTCGTGACTAATTTGACCTTTTTGTTCGTTGCAAAATATATGTAGTTGTTGGTTATGACTTTTGATATTAATTTATTTGGTTGCGGCATAACGTAAGACCTTATGTATGGTAAAAACCTTAGGGTAATTTCTTGAAATTCCATTAATAGCAATATGCCTGTTGGTCCCTTCAACAGTGCTGAATAAATTATACTGAGTGTTAAAAAGATGACAAAATGATATTTAGTGTTGGGATGTTCAAAATAAAATAAAAACTGCTCCTGTGGCAGCTGACCAATAGAGGGGGCAATTGCTGCACCTTACTATAAGCTGAATTAAACGTCATACTAATAACAACAACAACAACAACAACAACAACAACAACAACAACAACGATAATGATAATAATAATAATAATAATAATAATAATAATAATAATAATAATAATAATAATAATAATAATAATAACAACAATAAAGTCAGAATAGTCAGGAAGCCTATTGTATTTAATATAGTTTTAACTTTTAAAGGTTTGAAACCAAAAAACCTAAGTTAATATACATGTTTTTGTCATTTATTTCACTTTGGATTTTAATCAAGCTTTAGGTTTTGGAACTGTGTTTCACATAATGCTACGGGAGATGTAAACAGGAAATATAATGCTGCAA